>NC_058419.1:11707244-11766357 GCF_002201575.2 Neomonachus schauinslandi
CACACACACACACACACACACACACACACACACACACACACACACACACACTGCAACAGTTATCTTGGTCCTTGGGAAATTCTGTACAAAATCACTGTGGCATGACTTTGGTGCCCTAGTTTGCTGATGCTCTGGATGACTAGTTAAACTGCAAATCAATCTGTTCTCATCCTAGGCAATGTGTCACCACAATACACACTGTAGATCAAATGGCACATTGCTTACACATCTAGCTAAAGCACAAGGTAGGGTTTCCTTCAAGCAACTGTAATTTATACCTCTTCTTCTTAAATAGAGAGCCCCTGTGTTTCCTACAGGCACACAATTCTTCCATACTGGGCATACTTCTTTTGGAGCTGTCCATATCTGGGGCACTGGTGTCTCCTGGGGATAATTGTAAGTCAGCATCTGTACTGAGTGAAGATGGCTTTAGCACCACCGTTGGCTCCAGTTGTTTTATGATGTGTCACATTTTCAGACAATACAGTTCTGGGGAATTGATATAAGCAAAGTGAAACTTATACTTAATAGAGACTTTTTTTAAAGGACACCTAGGAGGCTTCCATTAGGATTCTTCGTGAAGTTTTGTTTTAGCTGTTTTTTAAATTATTTGAAGGCAGAAAATGAAACCACTAATCCTCATTCTATCATATGATATTCATTCATTCATTCATTTCACTTCATTCATTCATTCAACTAATATTTTCTGAGTACCATTTATTTAACAAACATTTACTGCAACCTACTCTGTTCCAGAAACTGTGCCAGGCACTGAAATGCAGCATTCTCTGTGGATGACAGTCCTGGGTGACAAATGCTGGCATGGAAGAAAAAGAATCATCTCTGCCTTCACTGCTGTCAGAGATATTGACACTCAACTAACTTGGTTCAATTAGCTCTTCTTTTTTTTAAGATCTGATTTATTTATTTATTTATTTGAGAGAGAGAGAATGCACATGTGAGCGGGGCAGAAGAAGAGAGAGAATCTCAAGCAGACTCCGTGCTCAGTATGGAGCCCAACATGGAACTCAATCTCACAACCCTGAGATCGTGATCTGAGCCAAAACCAAGAGTCGGATGCTTAACTGACTGAGCCACCCAGGCACCCCCCCCCAATTAGCTGTTCTTAGCTCCCCCACCATCTATTCATTCATCAACACATGTATATATTGAGTTCCAGGCATTGTATTAGGCATTAGGGATGCAACTATGAGTAAAATGAAACAAAGCCCCAGCCTGGAGTGTTCTCTGTTCATCACATAATCACACACGTAGCACAAAATTGCAACAATGACACATACACCAAGATATCCATTGTGCCCCTCATTCCTGCCCCCCACCCTCATAAAATCCAACTAAAGCAGCTTCACTTTAATCTGTTTTATGTATTGGACTTTCAGGTAAGATTTATTTAGGGCAAAAATGAGGTTTGATTGTTTAAAGTTGGAAAATTAACTTTGTGTTATTACATTAGCTATGAATTTTCTTTCTACTGAATCTTCACAACTATATGCCTCAAATCTGGGAAGATGGGCTTTCTCAAAAATTATTTCTTAATCTCACGGATAGGTTCTTATTTCCCTAGGATTTTACATTCCCTCATTTCATAATCATTTCCTCTGAGATTTTCATCTATCTTTACAGCCCAAATGAATTCTTATCAGTGCACAAAAATCAAGCAATAAGGAATTAATCTTGCTGACTCACCTACTTCCTATATAAGGAGCTTTGTCTCTAATGCAAACTCAATTCATCCTTGATGATGAGTATAACCTGTTAAATTGATTTAAGAGCAGACACTAAACTCCCATGACTACCCCCACTAGGTACAAACCTGTTTGATGTGTTGAACAAAAATGTCCTTACCTTCTACTTAGCAGGCATTATTTGATAGTGTCCAACTATGATATTGTACTTGTTCCCACCCCTGCACAAATAACAATGATCATTTCCTTACACTAGAATGATATAACACGATCTATAAAGGACTTCAAATGTACCACCTTATTTGATCCTTCAACACCTCAGGAACTTACAAATAGTATTTGAAAATGGCACAATACAACGAGTCAGCCACATTTGTCAATGCTTTACTTTTGAGTTTGAGGAATGCCTGTTTTCCAGTGATATTATCCATGCTTATTAAAGTTCTGGGTTACTAACAAACAAAAAAAAAAAAAAAGAGGAAGAAGTATTTACGTATTTTCTGTTGTATGAAATTTCAATTATGCCCTTACTTCCAATTTCCCATTTATAGGTTGTTAAGTTATGGGATTATGCTGATTACAGGCAAACCTTAAAGATGTGGAAGTTGATTAGTTAAACATTGTGTTTTGGTCAAACATGCTACCATAGCTAACCAAACTACATCCAGATCTTCATTATGCAAATAGGATATTGACATATTTGTATGCTTCTCCTAATTATTTGAATGTTTCTGAGCAGATAGTACAGCCTGAACTCACTAAAAGAAACTGGAGTAGGTTGAATGGTAACCTCCCAAAAGATACGTACATATACATCCAAATACTTGGAACCTGTGAATGTTGCCTTATTTGGAAAAAAAAAAAAAAGGGTCTTTGCAGATATAATTAAAGATCTTGAGATGAGATCATCCTGCATTATCCAGATTGGCCCCCCACGCAATGACAAGTTTCCTAAGAAGAAAACATAAGGGGACACAAACCTACGGAGGAGAAGGTAAGAATGTGAAGATAGAGGCAGAGATTGAAGAGATGCTGCCATAGCCAAGGAAGACCTGGAGCCACCAGCAGCTGCAAAAGTAAAGGAAGAAACTCCTCTAGAGCCTCCAGAGGGAGTGTGGCCCTGCAGATACCTTGATTTCAGACTTCTAACCCTCAGAGCCATTAGAGAATAAATTTCTGTTATTTTAAACCACCCACTTTGTGGTGATGTGTTAAACTCACTGGAAACAAATACACCAACCAAGTGAAAAGTTCAAGTACTTGTAGCCATTCCTCACATTAAAGTCTGGACATTGACTCTGTTCTTATTCAGTCAGATTCCTCGTATGACTAACCAGGTCATACCAGAAGAGGTATAAATTACAGTTGCTTGAAGGAAACCCTACCTGGTGATTGAGCAAGGATAAACTTTTAGCCTTTCTAAAATTGTAATTCTACTTCAGAAGCCTTTTAAAAATTAACATTTTTAAATTCAAGCAAAAAAAAAAAGAGCTGAATTTTCTACTATGAAATCACCACAAAGAAATTACTTATTTCAAAGTCCTCGATTAAACCTTGTATTTTGGGGGCACCTGTGTGGCTCAGTCAGTTAAGCGTCTGACTCGATTTCGGCTTGGGTCAGGATCTCAGGATTGTGAGATGGAGCCCTGTGTCCAGCTCCACGCTGGACATGGAGCCTGCTTGAGATTCTCTCTCTCCCTCTCTCTTTGCTCCTCCCCCACTCCCTCCCCTAAAAAAAAAAAAAAAGTTTAAACTTTGTTATTTTGGTTTACTGTTGTAGAAAATGTACAATGCTGTGTCTATAAACATCTAAAGAGAAACTTCTAAAATCATTGCAATTAAATCTTAGTGCAATATGATTTTTGCTTGCTTCTGAAATATTCTCTATTTTTATTGCTCTAATTCAGTTAGCTAGAATGTTTTATATTTAGAAACTCAGTATGTGTGTGGGGGGGGGGGGGGGGGGGGGGGTGGGGATGGGTGTTTCAATAGACCACTAAGCTATTCAAGGGTATGCTTCTGCTCTAGCTGGGCTTCTCATATGACATTATTTACTGTATTCACTGCACATTAGGTAAAATAACAGTGGAAAAATAAAAATCGGTTTTACTTAGCATTGCTAGCATAAATTTAAAAAAACAAATGGCCAAATCTATCAGAGTTTACTAAATATTATGCCTTTTATCATATTTGTGCCATAAAACACTTACACCAAACAAAAACTCTTTTCATATAGCTTCTAATTATAATCCAGATCATAGAAAACAGTTCTCATTATGGAAAGAATATGAATGTAAATTTGATCTGCATGAAAAAGGTCACAGTGTTATTTTACTTCAAAAGTTACTCAAAACATGTGACTATTTTTACTCTGAAAAGATGTAGCGGATTTCTTTGAACTCTTGTTAATTACTTCAACCCTTCTTAGTTTTGACAGCCTGGAGTTGTAGAAAAGGCCATTGTCTCTGATGTTAGAAGACTTGGCCATTATCCCTGCCCTGATGGTGTGAATGTAGCCTCTGGAAACCCCCGATTGTTCATCTGAAAACACGAAGGTAAAAGCATCCGCGCCACCTACCTCAGAGTCATTACCAGCATCTCTACTGAAATTTCACTCATCCTTGGGTAAGACCATCACACCTCCCTGTAAAGTGGTTCCTATAGGTGCACACTGGAATCTCCCGGGAGGCTGGGACCACTCCCAGAGATCCCAGATTGACTGGTTTAGGGTTCGATGTCTATACTAAAACATTTTTAAAGTCCTCTAGATGATTTTAACGTATAGCCAGAATTTAGAACCACTGCTATAAAGCCTTTTTTCAATCTACCCCTGCAGAATTCATCCGTATCTCACTGATACTCTTAACTTAATCAAACTCTATTTAAGTGACTTGCTCAAACAACTGAAATGCTTCCTTCCCCCTGTAAAACATACTAACTAGTGACCTCAGGAAATTCACAGATGATCGATTACTCCCTGAAAATGGCAACAGCTAAAGTTTATGTAAGGTACTGCTCCAAGAATTCTACAAGTACTAACTCATACAATCCTCACAATAACACCAATATCATCCCCCATTTAATTGATGAGAACACTGGGCCCAGAGAAATTAAGTAAATGGCTCACAGTCAGCATGCAATACCCTGAGCCGTGGTTTGAACCAGGGTAGTCACTAGGCAACACTGCAGCCCAGTGGAATGACTGCTCACTTTTGCTCCCACCAAGTGGGCTGTATGCCTAAGGAAAATCGGTATTGTTTGTTCCCAAACCTGCTTATGCCTGTTGTGTTATAATTCCATAATTTAGTTAACTGTTATGTCAATACCACCCCCCAAAAACCAGATGAGTGCAAAAACAAAGAGTTGCTATGTCTATGAATACCGAGATGATTGTTTTAGAAGGAAACTCACTAAAAAATCGCTATCAAATTTAAGTGTGGGAGAGGCAACTATAAATTATTTGTGAAAAATCATTAAAATCTAAGATTCTGTGCCCTGATTGCTTTCCAAATATTTTTTATTTAATTTTGTGTTCCAATTCAAAGAGGCTGACACTGTAAACCATAAGTAAAACATTATGGATATAGTTAAGCAACAAAGAGGAGGGAAACTTCACTCAGCAGATCCATAATCAAAGAAAAGGTCTTAGACCTGTATCAAAATATAAGCAAGTATATACATGTACGTATTTAAATTAAAATAGAATACTTCAGGTATGTATATATAATTTTTTATAATTATCCAATTTAATCAATTTTTAAATTGACCAACCACTAATACCCATCACGTTGGCTAAAAGTCTAAAGAAACAGAATACTCTTTATTGTTTGGTATGCTGACTATCTATTTACAAGTCTGTTTCCCTCACCTTATTATGAGTACCTTGAGGACAGGGACACCATCTGATTCATCATTTCACGTTCAGGCCTAAAACAGTGCCTAGAACAGAATAGAAACTCAATTAATATAAAATTAAAGGAGATCATGTTTGTGAAAGTACTTTAAAGCTATAAAGGGCTGTGGGACTGTGGGCTGTGAATGGGCACACACATGAGTTTGTTATGGTTTCTCAAGGTAGACACTCAGGAATACAACCACTCCCAGGGTTAATCAGAAATGTCAGTAGAACCTGTTGGCTCAAAGAGTGGGTTCTAGAGTCAGACTTAGTTTTGAATCCTGGCTTCCCAACTTTCTAGCTGGGTGACCATGGAAGATGGTAGATGCTTAGCACTAAGACTATCAGTCAGAGTGACTTCAAGTATGTTATTCTAAGAAAACCAAAAGAGTTACAGCTCCAGTCTTTCCTATCTGAAATTAAAATCTCCACAGAAACAGCATCATAATGAACATTCCCACTCAATAATCTGGCATTTCTTTAACACTTTTACAATCAGTACATTTTTTTTTTTTTTTTTTTTTTAAAGATTTTATTTATTTATTTGAGAGAGAGAATGAGATAGAGAGAGCATGAGAGGGGGGAGGGTCGGAGGGAGAAGCAGACTCCCTGCCGAGCAGGGAGCCCGATGCGGGACTCGATCCCGGGACTCCAGGATCATGACCTGAGCCGAAGACAGTCGCCTAACCAACTGAGCCACCCAGGCGCCCAACAATCAGTACATTTTTATATCAATATGATTGGCAGTTTGGTTTTGTCTTGGGCCCACCACCTTGTGAGCTAGGTAGTGCGGATGTTATTAGATTCTACTGTGTCAGTAAATCCCCCTGGTTGCTGAGCAATGAAGGGGCTTGCCTGGGATCACACAACAGGCCAGCGGTGGCATTGAACTAGGATCCTGTGTTCCTGACAATCAATCTAGGGCTCTCTCCTTAAATGTCAATTTAAGTGAAGGAGGATTGACTGGTGAGCCAAGCTAGGAGAGCAATGAGTGAAGGAAATATAGGTTATTATAGTGATGTGATCTATTTTGTATGCATTGGCTCATGGATTCTGAGGATCATCTAGATATGATAGGAACTGATCAAGCACCAACTACGTACCAGGCACTGTGCTGAGCAGTTTGCGTTTATTGTCTCATTGAAGTTTTCTGTTGCTCAGACCAAAAAACATGAAGTCTCCTCAACTCCACTCTTTCTCTCTGACCCCACACCTCGTCTGTCAGAAAATCCTGTCATGCTGCTATCAAAATCTACCCAGGGTAGGCCCACTTTTAACCCCCTTCAATACTATTTCTCATCATCTCTCACTCAATTATGGCAATCACTTCCCCCACTACCCTCCCTCCTTCCACCTTTTTCCTACCTCAATTTATTCTCAACACAGCAGCCCTAGTGATCCTTTGAAAACCTGGATTACACTATGCCACCACTCTGCTCAAAGCCCTGCCATGTCTCCCAGTTTCACTCAGAGTAAAAACCAAAGTCTTGACAGCAGCCTATGAGGCCTGCATGATCTTCCAAACTGCCCTCCATATGGTTCCCTTCCTCTTCCTGGTCTTTGCACTTGCTGTGCTTTCTCCTTGGAATGCTCTTTTCCAAGAATCTGCAAGGCCTTTCCCCTCACCTTCAGATTTCTGCTCAAATACTATCTAATCAGAGAAGCCTTCCCTGACCACTCTAGTTAAAATGATTTTCTTCTCCCTACCCCAGTAGTCCCTAGCCTTTCATGCTTTTCTTTCTACAGCACTTATTCCATATGATATACTAAAATTTTCTCTTACATATTTTATTTATCTTGTGTGTTCCCTTACAAGAATGTAGGCCCATGAGGCCTCCAGCACCTAGAACAGTACCAGATGCAGAATATGTTCTCAAGAAGTATTTGTTGATTAATACAAAAAAGAGTCGTGTACCATAATTATTCTCATTTTCCAGAAAAGAAAATGTAGGGCCACAGAGTTTAAGTGATTTGGTTAGGGTCACTCATCTAGTAAGAGAGGAGTCAGGAGTTGAATGCAGGCCTACCTCTGTAAAGATACCTCTGCATATGTGTGCCTCTCTCTCATTTTTCTTTCTCCCTCTATCTTTTATATGATAAGTTGAATCTTTTTAGAAAAACTTCTTTCATGAGACTCATCAGCTCAGAATGCACTAAAATTTGTATTTCAAAATGATTCATTAAAAATTTATTCCAATGTTGTCACAGCCTAAAAAATACTCTTAACATCTCTAGTAACAGTTGCATCAGCAGAAAGGTCCTTCTCAAAATTAAAAATCATTGAAAATTACTTGCAATCTTGCATTTGCCAAGAACAATTGATGATTCTTTCAATTTTATCGATTGAAAATAAACTTGTTTAGGAGTGCCTGGGTGGCTCAGTAGGTTAAGCAGCCGACTCTGGATTCCAGCTCAGGTCATGATCTCAGGGCCCTAGGATTGAGCCCCATGTTGGGCTCTGTGCTCAGTGGGGATTCTGCTTGAGATTCTCTCTCTCCCTCTGCCCCTTCCCCCACTTGTGCACGCAAGTGCTCTCTCTTTCTCTCTAAAATAAATAAATCTTTAAAAAAAAAAAGAAAAGAGACTTGTTATAAGTATAAATTTGGATTATATAATTCATAAGTTTGCAGAAACGTGAACCAGAAGTCCTGTGATATGCTGATAAGTATTATCATTATCATTTATTGTATTTATCAAATTATGACACCAAAATATTATTATTTGCATTTTCAAAGGTTATATTCTTACTCATATATCACTATTACTCCTAATATATTTCATAAGTAATCAATTATTTTTAAAGGGAAAAGCTTTATATTTTTGTTCCTTTAATGTTACTTTTTTCTGCCTTTTGAACAAGGGGCTCTGTATTTTCATTTTGTACTGGTTCTTTGAAAAGAAATACATGGAGATAATACCCTAAGAAGATATTTCCCCTTCCAAGTTTGATATGTAGCCTGCCATGCTTTAGGACTGTACCATCCCCCCACCTCCTACCTGACTCTGCTGCCATATACACACAGCTAATAAAGTGAACTTGCCCTTGTCTTATATATAATTTAATTAGGGCCCAGCATTAGCCAGGGACTAATTACCTGATTAATGTTGAAATGCTCTAAATTGATAGTAAACATATTCTCCATCCTAGATAATACATGGGTTTTAATAGAGGCCTCCACTGGTAAGTCTCAAAGAACTTAGTCATCTAGATCTCTAGTTCCTAGCACAGGGCCTAACACAGCTGACACTTGATAAATGCTGAACTAAATGTATAATAGGAGAATTTGGGGCTCCTTAGCTGGCTGTTAGTGGTACTATTCTTAGCCAAGGGTACTTTTCTTGGTGCTCCTTTGCTCAGATGATAATATGTAAATCAAAGTAAAATAACTTATTATTGTCTATGAGGGCAAGGACTACCTGTCTCATTTCCCATTATCCCTTCACCCTAAAACAGTACCTGGCACTCAGTTAATACTTGGTATATGATAAATGAGTAAATTGAGTGCATATAGATCACTGATCTACTCTGGTCCCAAAGTATAATTGAAG
Source organism: Neomonachus schauinslandi (assembly GCF_002201575.2). Lineage (NCBI taxonomy): Eukaryota > Metazoa > Chordata > Mammalia > Carnivora > Phocidae > Neomonachus > Neomonachus schauinslandi. The sequence continues at coordinate 11,716,395 of NC_058419.1, forward strand.
TCCAGCGTGGGCTTTCCTGTGTTACTGGAGCCTAGTGGAAGAGATAACTTGCACTCCCTACCCAAGAACACTGTATCACAAATAAGGGATGGCCTTCCTTTTTAAACAAAGCACCAAGATGTCCCTGAATTCCAAAGCAAGAGGCCCCAAAGAGTTCACAGAATAAAAGGGTTGACTCTACTGTCAGCCCCTAATGCCTTCCTTCTTCTATTTCCCAACAAGACTCCCTTATTAAAATGCCAGTCTACATTTAGACAAGAATCCATTTTGAAGAGTGGAGCAGAGTGACATTAACCAAGAGTTTTACTACATGCCATGGAAATATAAAAATTAAATTGACATAAAATACAAATACAAAATACAAATGGGGATAAACAATGTTTCCAGGACACCTGGATGGCTCAGTCAGTTAAGCATCTGCCTTTAGTTCAGGTCATGATCCCAGGGTTCCTGGGATTGAGCCCCACATCAGTCTCCCTGCTCACCTCTCTCACTCTCTCTCTTTCAAATAAATAAATAAAATCTTAAAAAAAATATTTCCAGAGTACAGATTTTCAATTCTAAGAATGTCAGTAAATGAATCAGTTTGACTTTCTCAAATCATCTGACAAAAATTTACCTTCCTAATCTATGCAATGAGCCTCTTTCCCTCCCACACCACGCCTATCTCTCAGCTTTCCTGCATCATATTGTCCCTCAACCTGAGACCCACACCCCAACTTCCACCACCAAAGACTTGCCAAATCCTCAGGTGCTTCCCAGTCCTTTCTAGAGCTTGAGATAAGCTAGATTATTGACTTGGGTGCAAAACAGGACTACTTTACAAATCTGCTGGATTGGGTGTTTGCCCTAGTTTTAAACTCCATTCTATCACTCAGAAACAATTTTACCAAAGAACATTAGCTTTTTGCAAAATTCTGTAATAGCACTTTAAACCTATAGCACTTGAAGTACAAACAGGTTAGCACATATACACAAGTGATGGGGGTGTCAGAATTAAAATGATTCAGATCAAGGTACATACTGAGTACTAAAGTATGATGAAATAAGTCCATGTTATGAATCACTTCTGATACCTATAGAGATAGATGTGTGTCTGTAATATGCCATGGTTCCTACTTCATTGCCTCTCCCATAGAACCCTGTACCTACCATATGTTTTCCAACAATGGAGTGCTCCATAAAGGTCTAATAAGGATTGACTGGTTGCTGGTCCTTCAACAGAGGAAAAAAATCACTTTCTAGAGAGGTTTGTATTTAAGATCCAAATCAGATAGCTAGATTATTTTTCTTCAAAAATGGCAGTTATTTACCATATTGTAAATAAATATAGAATGCAATGTCATCAAGGAAATATTTCTGGATGTAGGGGTATGAAGTCAAAAGGAATACATTGAAAGAATACCCAAGGGAGGAGCTAAGATAGTAGGGTGGTAGGAGGACCCTAGGCTTGCCTCATCCCTTGGACACAGCTAGATAACTATCAAATCATTCTGAATACCCAAGAAATCAACCTGGGGACTGACAGAAAAAACTGCACAACTAGAGGGAGAGAAGACGCCACATCGAGGAAGGTAGGAAGTGCAGACACATGGTTTGAGAGAGAAATGGATCGAGTGTGCTGCCTGTGGAGGGGAGGGAGCCCCAGTCTCAGAGAAAGGCAACAAAGAGAGGAGCACATGGGGAATCACAAAGGGATCATACTTCCCTAAAGCCACTGGTGGGGAAAATAAGAGGGGCTGAATTTTGTGAGTTCTTGCAACCAGCAGGCCTTGAAGACTGGAGTTTTACTTTTTAAAATATTTTTTTAAGATTTTATTTATTTGTCAGAGAGAGAGAGAGAGAGCACAAGCGGGGGGAGTGGCAGGCAGAGGAAGAAGCAGACTCCCCGCTGAGCAGGGAGCCCGATGTGGGACTCAATCCCAGGACCCTGGGATTGTGACCTGAGCCAAAAGCAGATGCTTAACCGACTGAGCCACCCAGGCATCCCAAGACTGGAGTTTTAAAGGTTGGCAGGCTTGGCTAGAATAGAGCCTTAAGAGTGCTGCCCTATTCCTGGAGAGAAGACAGGCAAGCAACCTGGGGGGAGGATGGCCCAATCTGAGGAACACCTAAGGCTCACAAGGGAGAGATTGTTTGCTCTTCTTGGAGCACATCTGTGAAAAGTGGCATTCACAGAGATCCTTCTCTGGGAACAAAAAGCCAGCGGGTGCCATTCTCCTCCCCCACTGCTCAGCGTAGGCACAGATCCACCTGCTGAAGGTGGCTTGCCCAGACACTGGCTGCCTTGCTTGTTTGCTACAGGTCCCACCCCACTGTGCTCTGGCACAACTGCCCTTCTCAGTCAAACCTGCATCTGTCCCAGTGTGGCAAGACCCTCCCCTAGAAGACCAGTGCAGGCCCCCACCACACCACGTCCCTAAATTTTGGAGTTTTAGAAGTCAGTAAGCTTGGCTGAGATACAGCCCAATGTGCACTGTGCTGCTCCAGGCAAGCAAGCAACCTGGAGACAAGATGAAAATGGCAATCTGAAAAATGCCAGGGATGTACGGGGGAGATAATTCGCTCTTCTGGGAGAGATTGCCTGAAAGCAGCAAGCACAGAGGCTCCTCTCCCAGGACAAAGGAGCTGGCTGGCACCATTTCCCTCCCCAACCCTTCAGCATAAACACAGAATCAGCTTCAGTAAACAGCACAGTGCCAACACTGGCTGCCTAACCTGTTTATACCAAGTCCCACCCCATGTGCTCTGCTGGTACTGCCTTTCTTGGGCAAGTGTGCCCAAGTCCCAGCACAGTGGACCCCTTCCCAGAAGACCAGCAGAAACGCCACATACACCACGTCTCCCAACCAGAGAATTCTGCAAGGATTCAGTTCTAGTGGAAGTAGCTTCAGGTCTCATTTAACAAGTAGACCAGAGCATGCCTAGTTAGAACTTGCCACACTCTGGCCAAGGTCCAAACACTTCCCAAGGCAGGCAAGGGGAGCCTCTGCAGACCACTGACCTGAAGGATAGAGCAGCCAAAACACAGCAGCAGAGTGCACACAGCACACCCAGACACACTTCCTGAAGCGCCAGGCCCTGGACACTATATGACCTCTTCTTCATAAAGCCACTACTCTCAAGATCAGGGAACATAGCAGGCTTTTCTAACACGGAGAAGAAGACACTTAGACAAAATGCCAAGACAGCGGAATTCATCACAAATGAAACAACAAGAAAAGGTCATGGCCAGATAGCTAATCAAAACAGATATAAGTAATATGCCCGATAGAGAATTTAAAGCAACAGTCATTAAGGATACTCGCTGGGCTTGAGAAAGGAATGGAAGACTTCAGAGAGGTCCTTACCACAGAGATAAAAGAGTTAAAAAACAGAAATGAAAAATGCAATAGCTGAGATACGAAATAGACTGGATGTAATGAATACAAGGATGGAAGAAACAGGAGAGTGAATAAGAAGCTAGAATAATGGAAAATAATGAAGCTGAAAAGAAGAGGGAAAGAAAAACATTAAACCATGAATGTAGAATTAGGAAGCTCAGTGACTTCATAAAGCATAATAGCATTCATATCATAGGAGTCCCAGAAGAAGAAGAGAGAGAAAAGGGGGCAGAAAATTTATTTGAGGAAATTATAGCTGAAAACTTCTCTATCTGGAAAAGGAAACAGACATCCAAATCCAGGAGGTACGGAGGACTCTCATCAAATTCAACAAAAGCAGGCCAACACCAGGATATATTGTAATTAAATTTAAAATATAGTGATAACGAAAAAATCCTAAAAGGGGCAAGACAAAAGAAGTCCCTAACTTACAAAGAAAGACCCATAAGGCTAGCTGAAGATCAATCCACAGAAACTTGGCAACAAAGAAGAAGGTGGCATAATATATTTAACGTGCTGAATGGGAAAAATCTGCAGCCAAAAAAGGCTGCAGCAAGGCTATCATTCAGAGTAGAAGGAGGGATGGTTTCTCAAACAAAAACTAAGGGAGTTCATAACCACTAAATCAGCCCTGTAAGAAATATTAAAGGGGACTCTTTGAGTGGAAAGAACAAAAGTGACAAAGACTAGAAAGGAACAGAGAAAATCTCCAGAAACAACAACAAAACAAGTAATAAAATAGCACCAAATTTATATCTATCAATAATTACTCTGAATGTAAATGGACTAAACACTCCAATCAAAAGATAGAGGGTGTCAGAATGGATAAAAAACAAGACCCATCTATATGCTGCCTACAAGATTCATTTTAGACCTAAAGACAACTGAAGATTAAAAGTGAGGGGATGGAGAACCATCTATCATGCTAATGGATGTCAAAAAAAAGCCAGAGTAGCAATACTTATATCAGAAAAACCACATTTTAAACCAAAGACTGTAACAGGGGATGAAGAAGGGCACTCTATCACAATAAAAGGGACTATCTGACAAGAATATCTATCAATTGGAAGTATTTCTACACCAAACACGGGAGCACCCAAACATATAAAACAATTAATAACAAACATAAAGGAACTCATTGATAATAATACAATAATAGTGGGGGACTCCCCACTTACATCAATGGACAGATCATCTAAGCAGAAAATCAACAAGGAAACAATGGCTTTGAATGACACACTGGACTAGATGGACTTAACAGATATATTCAGAACATTTCATTCTAAAGCAGCAGAATACATATTCTTTTCCAGTGCACATGGGACATTCTCCAGAATAGATCATATACTGGGTCACAAAAAGATTGTGATCATACCATGCATAATTTCAGGCCACAACACTATGAAACTTGAAGTCAACCACAAGAAAAAATTTGGAAAGACCACACATACATGGAGGTTAAACAACATGCTACTAAAGAATGAACCAGAAAATCAAAGAAGAAATTTAAAAAATACATGGAAACAAATGATAATGAAAATACAATAGTCCAAAACCTTTGGGATGCAGCAAAAGCAGTCCTAAGAGGGAAGTAAATAACAATACAGGCCTACCTCAAGAAACAAGAAAAATCTCAAATATGCAACCTCACCTTACACCTAAAGGAGCTAGAAAAAGGACAATAAATGAAGCCTAAAGCCAGCTGAAGGGAATAATAAAGATTAGAGCAGAAACAAATGATCTAGAAACAAACAAACAAGAAAAAAAAAAAAACAACAATAGAACAGATCAATGAAACCAGGAGCTGGTTCTTCACAGAATTAATAAAATTGATAAACCACTAGCCAGTCTTATCAAAAAGAAAAAGGACCCAAATAAATAAAATCATGAATGAGAAAGGAGAAATACCAACCAACACCACAGAAATACAATTACAAGAGAATATTATGAAAAATTATATGCCAACAAATTGGACAACCTAGGAGAAATGGGTAAATCCCTAGAAACATATAAACTACCAAAGCTGAAACAGGAAGAAATAGAAAACTTGAACAGACCAATAAGCAACAAAGAAATTGAATCAGTAATCAAAAATCTCCCAACAAACAAAAGTCCAGGACCAGATGGCTTCCCAGGGGAATTTTACCAAACATTTAAAGAAAAGTTAATACCTTTCTCAAACTATTCCAAAAAATAGAAATGGAAGTAAAACTTCCAAATTCATTCTATGAGGCCAGCATCACCCTAATACCAAAACCAAAGACTCCACTAAAAAAGAGAAGTACAAGCCCATATCCCTGATGAACATGGTTGCAAAAATTCTCAATAAATACTAGTAAATGGAATCCAACAGTATGTTAAAAGAATCATATGTCTCCTGAGGCAAGGGAAACAAAGCAAAAATGAACTATTGGGACTTCATCAAGATAAAAACTTCTGCACAGCAAAGGAAACAATCAACAAAACTAAAAGGCAACCTATGGAGTGAGAGAAGATATTTGCAAATGACATATGATAAAGGGTTAGTATCCAAAATATATAAAGAATTTATACAACTCAAAACCCCCAAAACAAATAATCCAGTTAAAAAATGAACAGAAGACATGAATAGACATTTTTTCCAAAGAAGACATCCTGATGGCTAATAGACACATGAAAAGATGCTCAATATCACTCATTATCAGGGAAATACAAAGGAAAATACACTGAGATATCACCTCACGCCAGTCAGAATGGCCAAAATTAACAACACAGGAAACAACATGTGTTGGGAAGGATGTAGAGAAATGGAAACCTCTTGCACTTTTGGTGGGAATGCAAACTGGGGCATCCATTCTGGAAAACAGTGTGGATGGTCCTCAAGAAGTTAAAAATAGAACTACCCTGCAATCCAGCAATTGCACTGCTAGGTATTTACCCAAAGGATAAAAAAATACTGATTCGAGGGGATCCATGCACCCCAATGTTTATAGTAGCATTATCAACAATAGCCAAATTATGGAAAGAGCCCAAATGTCCATTGACTGATAAGTGGATAAAGAAGTTGTGGTATATATATATATGTAATGGAATATTACTCAGCCATAAAAAGAATGAAATCTTGCCATTTGCAATGACGTGGATGGAGCTACAGAGTATCATGCTAAGCAAAATAAGTCAGTCCGAAAAAGGCAAATACCATATAATTTCATTCATATATGGAATTTAAGAAAAAAACAGTTGGGCACCTGACTTGGTTTCAGATCAGGTCATGATCTTAGGGTTCTGGGATCAGGGCTCAAGTAAGGCTCCATGCTCGGTGGGGAGTCTGCTTGAGGATTTTCTCTCCCTCTGCCCCTCTCCCCACTCCCATTCTCTCTCTCTCAAATAAATGGATTTTTTAAAAAGAAGAAAAAATGTATAAGTTGTTGCCATTAAAAGATAAGAAAAAGGATCTTTTTTAAAAAAGAAACAAAACAAATGAACATGGGGGGAAGAGGCAAATCAAGAAACAGACTCTTAAATAGAACAAACTGATAGTTACTGCAGGGGAGGTCGGTGGGGAGATGGATTAAATAGGTGATAGGTATTAAGAAGGGCACTTGTTGTGATGAGCACCGGGTATTGTATGTAAATGATGAATCACTAAATTCTACACCTGAAACTAATATTGCACTGTATATCAACTAGCTGGAATCTAAGTAAAAACTTCAAAGGGGAAAAAATAATAGAACTAGGGAAAGAATATCCTAAGAAGATATTCCCCTGTCCAAGTTTAATAAATGACCATTTTAACAAAAGCTTATGAAATGAAATTGCTGTATGAATGAAACATTTTATGTCAAGTTCCAGCCAGTAGCCAATAACATTTTCAATGCAATGTTAATAATTTGAAATATATTGAAATAATTTTATAAATTAATATTTGTAGCTTTGGAAAGCTCAACCCCATAATCATTCACCTCTGGAAATACTCTATTCCATCTTATTTTTATAAGCACTTTATATGGAAGTATGATACGTTGTTCCTGTTAAGCAAACTACTTTAGGAGGCAATAAATGGATTTATTAAATTAGCATGCAGATAGAGGAAAGCTATGTGCCTTGCAGAAGATCTAAAATTGTTATTGGGAGCAAAGGGATATTTGTATTTTTAAACTATATCAGAAATTGCAGATGCCAAGCACATTCACAATAACAGTCAATTCAGTCATGGATTAGATATGGACATGGTGGTAGCATTTTAGTGTGAGAATAATTTTGTTAATAGAAATGTGAGCAAACCTATGAGGATCTAGAAAGGCCAGATAAGGCATAAAATATATCCTGGCTGCAGCAGGGTGACAGAGTCATTCTAGGAGGAGGGTATATGATGTATATTATTCAAAACTTAAGAGAAGACAGCAATACACAGAAGACTCTTACTCATAGAAATAGAGATGATAATACACACATTTTTTTAAATGCCCAGAGGGTAGCAAGTGTGGTATTGGACATATAAAAAAGCCAAGTGTTTCTCTCTCAGCACTACAAAAGAAATATCAGAATGTCCCCAAAGATAGGTAAAGCATAAGCCAGTGAGTTTTGTTTTAATAAAAGATGTAGTTGGCAGAGACAATGGAAATTAATGACCAAATAAGTAAGTGACATTTGTGCCTTTGCTATAACCACAGACAAACTCCATCTCTCTGTCAAAGAAAAACAAACAAATAAATAAACAAAAAGAAAACCCTAAAGATTTAGGATGACAAACAAATTATTCTTTGTTTATATTCTCCTTCAGAATAGGCATGAGGGAGGAACATGAAAATATGACTAAGGTGAAGTTTTAGAGATTAAGAAAATAATTACCTCAAAGTGCTTTTGTAGTTAGTAAATAACCAATGAAAAATAGTTATGATTTGTAATACAGTCTTGTGATTTCCAATATGTTTTCAGATTCCTGTTCTGATTTAGGCAGGTGCTTTCACATATCTATTATTTCCTTTACTACTCAAAATGTTAATGATTCCCATGGAAAACAGAGATTCCAAAAAACAAATAAGTGACTTGCCTCTGGTCAGGCAAGCCAGTGAGTGGGTAGATCTGGGGGGTCAAACTCAAATTTTTTCATGTTCCTATGACCCATTTAATTAAATTTTTGCCTTTATTCTAAATAGTATAAATCTTTTTTTTAAATCACAAGGACAGTCACCCAATAACATTGATGAAATTCTGACTTGAAAATCCAGCATCATTTCAGCCAATACAACAAACAGAAACTAGTTGACTTATGAAGCAATGTTTAGCTCTTAATGTTTCTTCCCTGAGGATTCAGAGTTGCTGGCAGTAGAAACCAATGCAAATAAAAAATGCCTCTAAGTGGGCGCCTGGGTGGCTCAGTTGGTTAGGCGACTGCCTTCGGCTCAGGTCATGATCCTGGAGTCCCGGGATTGAGTCCCGCATCGGGCTCCCTGCTCAGCAGGGAGTCTGCTTCTCCCGCTGACCCTCCCCCCTCTCATGCTCTCTCTATCTCATTCTCTCTCAAATAAATGAATAAAATCTTAAAAAAAAAATGCCTCTAAGAAAAGGAGATGCTTGACTTTATTGAGCATCTGCCATGTTAAATTGAACTGCAACTTTAGTGATAACAACTGCTAACCAGATCATTCCTTTAAGTAATTTAAATGCATCTAATTCTTCAACTTAAAATTTGCTATTGTGTGATTTTCCAGTTTCCACATTCCATGTTCAACTTAGTATGAAATATTTGCTATATACAAATAGGAAGAGAGGTATATTATTATTTTAAGGCTTTTTGGTATGCTGTTAAAGTTTGGAAATACGCTGATTAGCATAAAAAACAATTCCCCTAGTAGCTGAAGGAAGTATCAGGTATATAGAAACATATCTCCCAGCCCTGCTGAGAATGAGAGCCAGTAAAACTTTGGGATTTCCCACAGGTTGGCCTTGGCATTCAGAAATAGCCTGGGAATGAGCAAATGACAAGTAGGCTGAAAGGGTAATTCTTTCTCTTCCTTTACTGAAAGACAGGAAGCTGAACTTCTCTAAAGTTTGCTCATGACTTAACAAATTAAATGTTTATAACAATAAATCTGAATCATTGGCCTCTACTCTTCCTCCCTGATACTCATACAAAACAACTCCATAAAAGACAGCACAGAGAAATGAGATGCAAACATAGGCATAGCTTTATCAGATCTGCTGGGGAAAGTAAAACAAACAAAAGGAACAAAAGGTAGAAAGCGAGCCTGAATGATGTCATAAAAGTATGACAATCCAAAATGCTTGTGCCATATCCTGAAGGGTCATTCATATGTTTCCTTGTCCTCAAGGTGAAGGTCCTGGCTTCTGTCTCCCATGTAAGGCAATTGGGTTTTACTCACCTTCCAGGTTTCTAACTGTGCCTCTAACCCCAGGTGACCCTATTGCAAAAGTGTGCCTGTGGCCAAAAAGGCTAAGTGATATAGTGAAGGGAACTCACCATGAGAAAAGCAATCAAAAGCACAAGTTACCAGCCATTTAAACAAATTACTGTGGTGAAACAGAGCCTACAGAAAATTGATAGACATAAGTTCTATCCTTGAACCCCTTAGAAATAAGCTGGAGGAGGTAACAGATTTGAAACAATAAAGGGGGAACCTCAAAAAGACTCTTGGCACAATTCAACCTCAAAGAAGAAAAAGATCAGGGCATACCGGATTTGTCCAAAAAGTCCACATGGAGAACACAGGTATTGAATTGCATCTTAAAGACTGGGTAGGATTTAACTGGGAAGAGAATGACAGTATCCATGGCTTGAGCATTTATTCTGTGCCAAGCACTAGGCTAGGTCTTTTTCATACATTATGTGATTGACTTCTTATCTACCCCCATGTTACAAATCAGGAAAAAGAGGCTCAGGAAGATTAAGTGACTTTCCCAAGGCCAGACTGCTACAACGTTCCTTCAGGAAAATGTCACAATCATGACTTACACAGTTTTGCATAGTTGACCCCTGCTTGACTCTCCAGCCTCATATTACACCACTCACCTGCTCATTCAACACACTCCAACCATAAATTAACCAATCTCTTTCATCATAGAATGTTCACATTTTGAGTTACTTATCCTTTCACAAATCTGTCTTCTTTGTTTGCAAAATTTCTATGTATCTAGCCAATTTTTTAAAAAGGTACTTCTTTAAAGAGGAATCCTCTGACTGCTGATTTACATTAGGTCCCACTTACAGACATACAATTCATAGCACTTATCATAATCTATATCTAAATAATTACATACATGTTGTGCTAGAGTTCTCCAGTCCAGCAAGCTGGAAATTCAGTAAGAGGTGATATTGGAGTCTTGAGTCTGAATTCTGCAGGTTGGAAACACAGACAAGATATCTTTGTCACAATCTTGAGGTTAATTCCTTCTCCTTGGGGAACCATCAGTCTTTGTCTTCTCAAGGCCTTCAGTTGATTTGATGAGGCCCACCCACACCATGGAAAGCAATCTGCTTTACTCAAGGTATACTAAGTTACATAGGTTTTTTGTTTGTTTGTTTGTTTTTAGAGAAAGAAAGAACGCACACAAGTGGCAGGGGAGGGGCAGAGGGAGAAGGAGAGAGAGAATCTTAAGCAGGCTCCATGCCCAGTACAGAGCCTGTTGTGGGGCTCGATCTCACAACCCTGAGATCATAATCTGAGCTGAAATCAAGAGTAAGATGCTTAACCAACTGAGCCACCCGGGCACCCCTACTAAGTTATATGTTAATCACATCTTCTTAAAAAAAAACTTCCATAGCAACATCTGGTGTTTGACTGGACTGCACTATAGCCTAGCCAAGTTGACATACAAAATTGAACATCATACATGTCTATTTAAGGACTGTTGTCCCTACTTGACTGTAAGCTCCATGAGGATAGAGATCCAGGCCATGTTTTTTCTTTTTTTTTTTAATTATGTTCAGTTAGCCAACATATAGTACATCATTAATTTTTTATGTAGTGTTCAATGATTCATTATTTGCATATAACACCCAGTACTCATCACAACACATGCCCTCCTTAATACCCATCACCCGGTTACCCCATCCTCCCACCTGCCTCCCTTCTGTAACCTTCAGTTTGTTTCCCAGAGTCCAGAGTCTCTCATGGTTTGTCTCCCTCTCTGATTTCTTCCCATTCAGTTTTTCCTCCCTCCCTGCTATTCCTTATGTTCCACATAGGAGTGCACCTATCCACAGTGCCTAGAACAGTGTTTGACATATAACATATGCTCAAAATTTATTTAGTGCTGAATGAAAGAAATATCCCCCAAGTCTTGATGACTGGTTGATCTACCACTGGCAGAAAATGGAAAACAGCAAGTGGTAACTGACTACAGGACAGCAAACATTTCTAGGCAGTTGGATTTAATTCTATGTAACCAACAATTATGTACTGGCTTTCATCAGCACAAAACTGCCTTAGGTATACAAGGAATACCAAAATTAATATAACAGAAGTCAAACAAAGATTATAATACAAAGATGCTTATTGCTGCACTATTTATAGCATCAAAGATTGAAAACAATCTCTATGTTCAACAACAGGGACCTGAACAAATGATTATTGGTGTTACAGTGAGCACCAGTAACTAGGTTTGAAGAATTTATGTATAGCATACTTTTTCTACTATGGACTGGTAATTACTCATTCATTTATATGCAAAACTAGGTGCCATGAAGCAGCACTGGATGGCAGTTCTAGTAGATCATCATATTAGTATTTGTTGTCAGCCTGGGCTCAGTTAGAGATAACGTTGCTTCAACAGGGTGATCCCATCTTCAGATATTGATATTTACTATGTGCCAAGCACTGTTCTAGGTGTTACACATACAGTGATGAACAAAACAGATGAACAAATATTCATGCACTCATGGAGAGAAAAATAAAGCATGGAAAGGGAAAATAAAATGTCTGGAATGAGGATTAACATATTAGATAGAAACATCCAAAAAAGTCTTCACAGAGAAAGTGACAATTAATTTAAAAATTTAAAGAAACGTAGGGGTGAGCTATTTGTATAGCTATAGGGGAGAATTCCATGCAGAAGGAACAGCAAGTGCAAAGATCCAAGATGGGAGCTGTCCTGGCATGTTTGAGGTGTGAGCAGGATAAAAAAGAGGGAGAGCAATAGGACATGAGATCAGAGATGTAATGGTAGGGGTGAGGGGGATATGAGAGGGAAACATAGTATCATGTGTGAATGTGAGAAGAAAAGTAATTTTGGAACTGATTGGAGCATGAGGTACAAGATGGTGGAGAATGTTAAATCCAAATGTAATATCTATACCTATTAAGCACAAAAGTATAAGCATACCTTGTCCCCATAAGCAACTTATCTAGACCCTAGTCAAACTAGAAAACCCTTGAAATTGGCTTATATAACATTTTAAGCCAGACTGTAGATAGTTGGACAATTCTTGTAGTAACACACCATTTTGGTAACCATGCCTAAACATATCCCACCAACACCAGAATGTCTCTCTTGCTGCCCAAGCATTATGGGAGAAGTTCATCTTATTTTTATAGGTTTCATAATTGGATTCATTCAAATTAAGAAAGAATACTGACTTTGAGTTGCTGGATGAAGTGCTTCAAATATCCAAAATCAGAAAGTCTACAATATAGTCTTGCTTTCCATAAGGAGACTGCAAATTGGGTAGACATAACCAACCTTCTTTAAGTCTACTGAGAAGGCTGGGAGTGGAGCAAAAAAGACGCTGAGAGTAGTATAAAATTCAGGATGGTAGTTACTTTGGTAGGAGGGGCATAGTGACAGGGAAGGACCATAAAGAGGGCCTGAGGGGTGCTTGATATGATTGATGCATAAATAAGTGTATTTACATTGTGAAAATTTATGGAATTGCATGCTTATGATTTGTGCACCTTTTTTTTTATTCATGCCTACTTAAAAGAAGTGTACTTAAATATACGTCAGAATGGAAACCAGGGATAGAGCTGTCAAGGTAAAGGAATGATCACAGTCAGCAAATACTGTCCAGGAGCTGGTGGAGACAGATCCAATCCTGCCCTAGGAAACCTGGCAGAGTTAAAAGAAAGTACCTCTAATATGGGCCAAAACAAAAGCCTTTCCCAGTTCTAGAGGAGGAATGTGAGGCTAAAGGTAGGATGGGAAAATAAGTAGAGGGAAGAATGAGGGTAGTTGGCCCCCTAGAATGGAAAGTGAGAATCCTACCATGAAGGGTGGTATAATAATTGCCATCCAGCCATAAGGTGATGGAGGGTAAGATGTAACCCAACTTCCTTGTAATCCCAAAGCAACACTCATGTGTCCTTGCAGTATACTTCTGAAGCACCAAAGATAACTCTATCAGAGCAGAGTTTGGCTGTATTTCTGGAGTGGAGTCAATGCCTGAAAGCAGAACGTTTACCTTATATCTCTTTGGCTTATGAGAGGTCATACATTCTCAGTAGAAAACACATTCCAAGTGGTGTAGAGCTCAGTGGCAATACATCAGGTACCACCATTTCTCCATACTCATAAGCACAAAGAGAACCTCTCCCAGTCTATTTTTTGGGAAAGATTCAATTATTTCACTAGGGGAAGAGAGTGTCCATCATATGACTTCCTGCTCTGGATAGGTACAAAATGATAAGCTGCAGGACTGCCTACTCACCCACAAGGCCATCAAATCGCATACAGACAACTATCAAACCATTGAACTAAGTATAATATTTGGATCTGGAACTTGAACATATTGCCCACCTGTCCATAAAAAATTATGACTGGTTTCATAATGCTTCACATCCCTGTTTACCTCTCTCACCTAGACTTTCCTCCCTATACTCCTTTCTGTATTTCTTAATCTGACTCAGTCTCCTGCCTGTCCTTTCTAAATTCTTGGGAACTTGTTTCCTATTTAATCTATTCTCTTATATCTTCAACCCCTTCCTAGAACCATCTCTCCATCCCCTTACCTTTATTGAGACCTGGCTGTCCCATGAGGACATGCAGCTGTCAAAGGTGAATATTTTTCTCTCATAATCCTAGAATCCAGAGCCAGGCGCAGACTTATTCCTCACTGCTACTTCAAAATCATGTCTTTTCTTCAAAATCCCAAGCTCCATTAAAGCCCAGGGCATCAGACAAAACCACCTGCTACCCTTCCTAGTTGCTGCCAACTACCGACCTCTCAGTGCCTCTTTTTCATTCATTAAAGACTTGGGCTATGGTTCATTGACACCATTTCCAACTCTGCCAGTCATAATGTTTAGTGATGTCAATAACCACATACATGGAATGTCCAATACTGTATATTCGCAGCTTCTTAACTTTCTCCAGGTCTTTTCTCCCTCCACCTCACCTAAGTCACTTACTCTCATGTACACATACTCAAGTTTAGCATTATAAATAACTGCACCACTTCTGAAATTTTGATTTCAACCTCTCATCTTCCTCCTGTACCCCCACTCCAACAATTTTTCAACCAACTTACAGTCTCCAATCCATTGACCCCATTGCATTTTCAAGTCCCATCACCATTTTTACATCCTCCTTTCTTTATCCAAATTGGATTCCATTATCACTCTCTTTCTTAGACCCTAGCCCTTCTATCCCTCTAAGCAAGGAGTAAAATCTCAACCTCGGTTGAACCCAAAAATATCACTTCCTCACATGTAAAACTTAACAGCTGAATATTGCTTGGGAAAATTCTCTTTAAATCCATTGTCAACAGCTGAAAATTGCTTGGGAAAATTCTCTTTAAATCCATTGTCATAAGCCTCACATGGGCAATCTACAGTGCCCAGCAATCCTACATTTCCCTAGCAAATTTGCTTTCACCATATCCATTTTGTACCTTTCCTTCTTTCCTCAAACCTACTATAGCCTCACTCACACACTCTCAGCAGATAGCTTCACCTTATTCTTCTTTGAGAAATTAGAAGTAACTGACTTGAATTCCTAATCTTCTTCTTAAGGTAACCAATGATCCCCATGCTTCCAAATCCAGTGGACCCTTCTTTGTTTCTGTCTTAAACACTCCTTCTTTAAACCCTCTCATCTCTCAACACTCAAGACATTACACTCTTCTGATTTTCTTCACACCCAACTGGCCAAACCTCAGTATCATCTTCCTTTTCTTGGCCTTTCATTGTTGAAGAGCCCCAGTACTGAGGAGTACTCTCCTCTAAAACTACTTTATCTCTAAAACAAATCTCACCCAAGCATATGGCTTTAATTATCATCCATATACCAAATTTATAGCTTCAGCTTTGACCTTTTCTATGAACTTCAGATTGCTTTATTCTTAATATCTCCACACAGTTCTCTATTACAATTTAAACTCAATATAACCCAAGATCCTGATTTTTCACTCCAAAATTAATGCTTACTCATTCCTCAGTCTTTGTGTTCTAGTAAATGGCACTACCATCCATCCAGTTGCTCAAACCAAGAATCAAGAGACCATCCTTGATGGTCTAATCATTTACATCCAATCCAACAAGTTTTGTTAATTTACCTTCAAAATATATCCCTGAACCCATGCACTTCTCTCCATCCTTAGTGCTGTCATGATAATCCAAATCACTATTATCCCTCACCAGCTTGCTTTCACTCTTGCCCCACACCTGAGTCTAATCACCAAACAGTTAATTCCCAAACATAAATCAGATCAGATCATTCTCCTGCTTAAATCCCCTCAGTGGTTTCCCATCACATTCAGAGTACAGTTCCCAGTCTTTCTCATGGGTTACATGGTCTCAGAGGATGTGCCCCTGCTAGTTTTCCAATCTTGCCTTATCCCTCTCTTCTCATTTTAACTACGCTGGCCTCCTTTTTGTTCCTCAAAGCAGCAAAGTTCTTTCTTACCTCAGGAATCTTTGTGCTTGCTGATTCCTCTACCTGGAGTGTTCTTTTCTCAGCTTTTCATGTGACTGGCCTTTTTCTGATCATTTAAATCTCAGGACAAATGTCATGTATTCAGAGAGGTCTTTCCTGAGAAGTCTTTCCACCCCTCTTCCCCACCACACTCTAACACACCACCCTGTTCATTCTTTCATATCAAAACAACCTGTAATTATGTTTTTGTTTGTTTGTTTGTTTATTGGGTTATTTTCTTATAATCCATCTAGAATACAAGCTTTTAGAAGGCCTATCTTGTCTTTCACATTGTGAGCATATGGAGCACATTGACTATATGGTCCAATGAGTTGTAAGGAGTATGCCCCAACAAGAGACAACTTAACTGGAAAAAAATGACAATTCCAACTTTTCTCCTCCTAATAGGGTCGCTAGAAACATTGCCTAGAGGTATCTGCCACCCAAGTCTCATACTATCCTCTGCTTCACTATGCAGAAAACAAGTCTAATAATGAAACTAACTTGAAAGGATATTTTGTTGCTGCATATATCTAGAACCAAAAAACTACTCTTCAATTCCATTAAGCAAATATTTATTCAGTGCCCACACTGGTTCCGAACCCCTTCCCTCAACATATGTGATACAGTGATCAATAAGACAGGGACCCTGTCCTCAAGAAACACACAGCCTGGTGGGGAAGGGAGGGAGAAGCTGTAAAACCAAAATATCTCTACTACAACTCCTTTATAAAGCAGTGAGAAATGCTGTCCTAAAGGTGCAAAAGGAAGTCAGAACACAAAATAGTAGGATCTGTGAAGGCTTTTTCCAAAAAGAGACATACTTGGACTACTATTTGAAGCCAAGATCACTGAAACAAAGACATAAATCATACACAAACTAACCCAGAGTGCATCTGGAGGTTTCCTGAATGGAAATGGAAACACACTAACTGAGGCATTTTCTATACCTGTTAGCAAGATCAAGTCCAACCCTGGGGTCCCTAGACTGTTTGAAAGCTTCATGCATCAGAAGCACTTCTGTGTCCTTGAACTTTCTTTGCAGTCAGAACCACAGAGTGTTGGGGCAGGGGAATAACTTAGTGGAAATCATTTATCTGCTCAGCTATCAAAGAATCAGGTACTCACCGTGTCGTGTCTAAAGGGTCAAGATGTCAGAAAAAGTACAACTCCCTGATGTGCAATTGATTACATAAAAGCAAAAGAACAGTTTGTCAGAAACTTCTATTCTAACTCTTGCAAACCAGTAGGACAATATATAAAACTACCACGTAATATAGACTGGTCCTAGCACTTACAGAAGAGGCCAGGGCTTCCCCAACTCATAAATCAGGATTTCTAAATAGATCAGTGATTCTTAGAGCATTGAATGAAAACTCATAAGTACTTGTAAGTTTAGGTAGAATCTTCTATTGTCTGAATTTTAGTTTTCCCATATGTAAAAAGAAGTTAATAATATCAAAATCTGTGAGTTATTCCAAGCATCAAATGAAATAATAGATGTTCTGCAATATCAGTTGATGTATTTACAAGTACAATATTACTTGCATGCCACACTACCTTCTGAAAAAATTGCCAGTTTTTCTCTTCAATTCAGGGGATGGACTTTACTATTGACTCCTGCCTCAGTGACGAACATCAATGGTTTTACCCTCATTCCATCAACGCAATGGAACCTCCTCCAAGAAATGTTGGAGTCCCTTTGAATAATCAGTCTCATCACTCAGTGAGTAATTTCTAGAAACCCTATCAATGTATCATTGAAAATTGATCCCAGAACCCTTAATAAAATATTTTTTTACTTAAAAATAAAAGTAAGATCTAGCCAGTGCAGTAAGGCAAGAAAAAGTAATAAAATGCATACATATTGGAGAGGAAAAAATAAAACTATCTCTATTCACAGATGACTTGAATGTCTCCACAGAAAATCCCAAGGAATCTAAATATACACAAAAACCCTAGAACTAAGTGAGTTCAGCAATGTTGTGGGATACAAAGTGATGTAAGGATAATATACAAAAGTCAATTGCATTCTTATATACCAGCAAAGAAAAACTGGAAATTAAAATTTGAAATAAAAAATACCATTTGCAATAGCACTAAAATGTGAAGTATTTAGATATGAATCTATCAAAATACATTCATGATCTGTACATAGAAATCTACAAGGCACTGATGAAAGAAATTTTTAAAAAGCTATATAAGTAGATATGTATTCCATATTCATGGATTAGAAGACTCAATATTGTTAAGATGTTGATTCTTCCTCACTTCCTCTATAGACTCAATGCAAACCCATTCAATTCCCAGTAAAAATTTTGTAGCTATTGACAAGCCGACTATAAGATTTATGTGGCAATATAAAGGATTTGGAGCAGCCAAAACAACTTTGAACAAGAACAAAGTTGTAAGGTGTACTGCCTGATATTATGGTTTTTTATAAAACTATATTAAGCAATACAGCATGGCATTGGCATAATAATAGACAGTTCAATGGAAGAAAACAGAGTCCAGAAATAAACCCATACATATACAGACAACTAATTTTTAACAAATACACAAAGGCAATACTGCTGTGATGGAATGTTTTTTTCCATAAGTGGCACTGGAACAATTGGATATCCAAGTGCAAAAAAGTTAAAAATAAATAAATAAATAAATCTATACCTCACACCATATACAAAATTTAATTCAATATGAAACATAGACCTAAATGTAAATTTTAAACTATGAAACTTCTAGACCAAAGCATGGAAAAAAATCTTTGTGAGCCTAGGTTAGACAATAATTTCTTAGATATGATACCAAAACACCAAATTCACAAAAAATAAATTGATAAATTGGACTTCAATAAAATTTTAAAAATCTTCTCTTAAATGTGAAGAAGAAGAAAAATCTTCTCTTAAATGGTTAAGAAAATGTTAAGCCAAAGCCTGGGAGAAAATACTGGAAAATCACATATCTAATCAAAGACATATATCCAGTATATAGAGAGAATTTTCAAAACTCAACAATAAGAAAACTAATAACCCAATAAAAATAGGTTAAAAAATTTGAACAGACATATCAACAAATAAGAGTCAAAAATGGCCAATAAGCACATGAAAAGATGCTCAACGTGGTAATTTGGAAAACACAGATTAAAACCACAATGTTACACCATTACACACCTAACAAATGGCTGAAATTAAAAGGCTGACCATACAAAGTGTTGGTGAGTGTACACTAATCTTTCCACTCTCCCATTCCCGCTATCACTCTAGGTCAAATTCTTATGAATGCTTGTCTTTACTGTTCAAATAGTTTCCCAACAGGTCTCCCCATTTTTACTACTGCCACCCTCCAGTTGTTCACACTGCAAACAGTGTGCTGTGATCTGAATGTTTGTGTCCCCCCCAAAATTTATATG
This sequence comes from Neomonachus schauinslandi, assembly GCF_002201575.2. Lineage (NCBI taxonomy): Eukaryota > Metazoa > Chordata > Mammalia > Carnivora > Phocidae > Neomonachus > Neomonachus schauinslandi. Next base: position 11,736,036 of record NC_058419.1, read on the forward strand.
TTGAAATCCTAATGTCCAATGTGATGGTATTAATAGGTGTAGCCTTTGGAGGGTGATTAGGTCATGTGAACAGAGCCCTCATGAATGAGACTAATGCCCTTATAAAATTATGAGACCCAAGAGAGCTCTCTTGCCCCTTTTCACCATGTAAGGAGATGTCTGTGTGTCTGTGACCCAGAAGAGGACTTTCATCCAACTGTGCTGCTGCCCTGATCTCAGACTTCCAGCCTCCAGAACTGTGAGAAATAAATTTGTTATTTATAAGCTATCCAGTGTGGTATTTTGTTATAGTAGCCTGAACAAACTAAAACGGAAAATTGGTACTGGAAGTGAGGTTGCTGCTATAACAAATAGCTAAAATGAGGAAACAACTTTGGAACTGGGCAATGGGCAGGGGCTGGAAGAGTTTGGAGGTACATTCTAGAAAAAAATCTACATTTCAGTGAATAGACTGTTTAGGGCAATTCTCACTGAAGACTCAGAAGGAGAAGAGAAAGAATAGAGAAAGTCTCAATCTTTTTTTTTTCTGTTTTCTTCAACTGTTTTTTTCTTTTTTTTCTTTTAAATTGAGGTATAGTTGATGCACAATGTTACATTAGTTTCAGTGTACAACATAGTGATGTAGCAAGTTTATATGTTATGCTATGCTCTCCACAAGTGTAGCTACCATTTGTCACCATACAACGCTATTACAATACCATTGACTATATTCCCTATGCTGTACCTTTCATCCCCATGACTTATTTATTCCTTAACTGGAAGGATGCCCCTCCCACTCCTCTTCACTCATTGTGCCAATCCCCCACCCCCACCCCGGCCCTTCTGGCAATCATCAATTTGTTCTCTGTGTTTATGGGTCTGTTTCTGGAGAAAGCCTCAATCTTCTCCTATGCCTTCTCTCTTCTTGCTTGTATCTTATGCCTCCTTCTGCTTGTGTATCTTATATATCCCGTCAGACAAAACCACATGTTATATTTCCTGAGCACATTATTTTATTTCAGACTGCTGTGCCCTTTACAAATCTCTTCTTTTTACATGGAATGTCTTCTCTTCTGGCCAACTTGTAACCATTTGTCAAGATTCTGCAACAACATCACTTCTTCTGTGATGCCGTCCTCCAAGCATCATGTCTTCTGTGTTCTCATAACACTTTATGTTTCATCAGTCTCTAAAAACTCTCTTGGTGTATTATAAGAACTAATTTACATCTGCCTCTTCTATGTTGTGAGCCCTTTAATGGTATGAATTGTGACTTTATATATTTAGTACTACCATAGCACTTAATTCATGGTAGGTGCTCAGTAAATGTTTGAGAAAGATGAAATATTCTTAAACGTAATTTAATTTATATCTACTCTAAAGCATTCTTTCTTTTTTATGCCTAAGCTGTCCTTAGTGTGGGAATGATTTGCAATTTAGAGAGGCACTTGCCTGAAGTACAAGTTTAATTCTTTTTTTTTTTTTTTTTTGTCTACAAATAGGAGAGGATCATTAAATGTCATCTGGGGACTTCCACACTCCCTGGGCCTTTGTACCAAGCAAGATGGTCCTTTTCAAAAATTGCAAATTTAATGAAAACAAATGAGCTCTCAGACCTGGAAGAGATTCCTGACTTTAGGCTCCTTCACAGGAGGTGAAAGGCAAGTCAGTGATTGTTTCAAGGTAAAGTTTTTGGATTTTTAGTTTTCCTTCACTTTCTTTTTGCCTAAATTGCTTTTCTTTTTGGTGCTCACTAGTATCAATACAGGCAGGTTCACACAGGTAAAAATTGAAGTTTAAACCATCTTTTTCTTATTTGTGTGTGTTGGTAGAGTCCTGGTTTTCAGTTCCTTTTGCTGCCTGTTTTGAATGTATCAGCCATTTACAAAATGTCTGAACATTCATGTGGAGGAAGTTACATTAGAAGGGAGGCTGGGTACTGGAAATCCAAGAAATTTTTTTGGACTCAGCATGATGTTATGAAATATTTATAGCTTCACTGTAGTCCTGAACTGATGATCGTTTTTTCCAGGAGATTTCTGAGGGGTTTTGTCATAGTCATATATTACCTTCAAACAACTACCTTAATAGTCCTCCAAGGAGATTAACCTTACTCTCCTTAACATGTTTGTAGAGTTGTTTACAGCTTCATGATCTGTGTTTTTAACATAAATCTGGCCCCTAGAGCATTGCATTTTCTATTTTCTTGCTGCGATGGATGATTCTCTCAGAAGTTTATATTATTAACTTAATTGTTCCCAGCCCCATTGGGAGCTTCATTTTTGTGGGGAATGGTTACAAGAAGTGTGGCCCAACCTTAAACCAATTAGGCAATAAATAAGTAACCTCTGCCCAAACTTGCCATTTCTTGCAGACTTCTCAGGGACACTTAAAATTCTTTGAAACACACATGAGAGTTGAACTTTAGATATGTCAAGATTTTGGGGGGCAGAAAGTCAGTTTATTTGTTCCCAGCAGTCCTGATATGGGTAGAAAACTAGGACTAGGGGCAGAATTAAGAGTGAAATAAACTTTGGCTCAGTGTCAGAATATGTATTCTAATAGTCAAACTGGATGAGACCTAGTACTCTTTCTTACTGAGACCCAGTATGCTTTCTTAAGAATGACAACTCCATAATTTTCACCTAGAAGAGATTTAGAGATGGCACTCTAGTCACAAGTGGATCCTAAGGAATTAGATTAGAAGCTACTTTTGCATAGCAATTTATATAAGATTGTGAAAACATCATTTGCCCATATCAATGAATAGAGGAAAAGTGATAAATGTTTGGGGGAAGTGAAAGGGCCCCAAGCCACTTCCACTGCTGCTGCTCAGGGAAGAGATAGTGCATTTTCTATAATGGAAAATGTTTAACTTCTTGGTGCAATTATTGGAGAAAGAATACTTGCTTAGAATAGATTCTATTCTTCTCTGTTTCCATGAATTGACTTTTTAAGAAAGCAATTTGATCTCTGTCACTTATGATATAAATTCTAGTGTAATTCTTGGATAATTCTGCTATTTTAAGGAGGAATAGATGTGGCATTTCACTTTCTGGTGGTTGTAAATATACACACACAAAAAAATGATAAGGTAGATAAGCAGGAAGTTTTGGTCCTATCTTATATAAGGAAAAATGGAAGGTTGCTAACTAACTTTAATATTTAGCACAGGTAATACTTCATAAGAGGAGAAAGCAAAGTTTAAGGTGGCCTAAAGTTTCATGTTTGACATACTGGTAGACCCAGCGAAGGTACTGATCCCTTTTTCCATTTTTCTTTCACCAGCTAACTTTGATACCTATAAAGAGGTGAGTTTATAGATTTATAGGTAGAGTTCTGGAATTTTAACTATCTAAACAATGCCTGAAGTTAAAAACAATTTCTATTTCTACTTTGTTAAGTTTTTTATTTTACTGGTTTATTCATCAGTTTCATACATACACATATACACACACATATGCCCATACTCATATATACACATGTACACACTTACCCTCCCATATCAAAACTTTACAGTTACTGTAGGCTGGAAAAGAGCTAAAGAATGACCAACAAGGCAGCAGGCAAGATGAGTTTTAGCTGAGAACACCAGGTTTGCTTCTTTTTTTAATTGAAGTATAGTTGACACACAATGTCACATTAGTTTCAAGTGTACAACATAGTGATTCAACAAGTTTATACATTATGCCGTGCTCATCACAAATGTAGCTACCATCCGTCACCATACAATGTTATTACAGTATCATTAACCCTATTCCCTATGCTGTACCTTTTATTACTGGGAATTACTCATTTCATAAATGGAAGACAGTATCTACCACTCCCTTTCACCCGTTTTGCCCACCCACCCCCCAATCCTCCCCTCTGGCAACCATCAGTTTGTGCTCTGTGTTTATGGGTCTGTTTCTGCTTTGTGCTTGTCTAGTCATTTGTTTTGTTTTTTAGATTCCACATATAAGTAAAATCATACGGCATTTGTCTTTCTCTTTCTGACTTATTTCACTTAGCTTAATACCCTCTAGACCCATCCATGTTGTCACAAACGGCAAGATCTCATCCTTTTTATGACTGAATATTATTCCATTTTATATATATATCATATATGTATGTAATATATATGATACATATATATATCACCTCTTCTTTATTTATCAATGGACAATTGGGCTGCTTCCCTAATTTGACTTTGGAAATAATGCTGCAATAAACATAGGGGTGCATATATTCTTTTGAATTAGTGTTTTCATATTCTTTGGATAAATACCCAGTAGTGGAACTAATGGATCCTATGGTAGATATATTTCCATTTTTTTGAGGAAACTCCATACCGTTTTTCAGAATGGCTACACCAGTTTGCATTCCCTCCAACAGTGCACAAGGATTCCTTTTTCTCCTCATCCTCATCAACACTTGTTGTTTCTTGTGTTGTTGATTTTAGCCGTTCTGACAGGTGTGAGATGATATCTCATCACAGTTTTGATTTGCATTTCCCTGATGATGAATTATGTTGAGCATCTTTTCATGTGTCTGTTTGCCATCTGGATGCCTTCTTTGGAGAAATGTCTGTTCATGTCTTCTGTTCATTTTTAATTGGATTGTTTTGGGGGTTTTTTGGTGTGTTGAGTTGTCTAAGTTTTTTATATATTTTGGATACTAACCCTTTATTGGATATGTCATTTGCAAATATCTTCTCCCATTCCATAGGTTGCCTTTTAGTTTTGTTGGTTGTTTCCTTTGCTGTGCAGGAAGTCTTTATTTTGATATAGTCCCAATAGTTTATTTTTGCTTTTGTTTCCCTTGCCTCTGGAAACATATCTAGAAAAAGGTTGTTAGAGCCAATGTCAGAGAAATTACTGCCTGTGCTCTCTATGATTTTTATGGTTTCAGGTCTCATGTTTAGGTCTTTAATCCATTTTGAGTTTATTTTTGTGTATGGTGTAAGAAACTGATCCAGTTTCATTCTTTTGCATGTAGTTGTCCAGTTTTCCCAATACCGTTTGTTGAAGAGACTTTTTCCCATTGGATATTCTTTCTTGCTTTGTTGACGATTAATTGACCATATAATTGTGGGTTTATTTCTGGATTTTCTATTCTGTCCTATTGATCTATGTGTTTATTTTTGTGCTAGTGCCATACTGTTTTGATTACTACAGCTTTGTAGTACATCTTGAAATCTGGAATTGTGATACCTCCAGTTTTGTTCTTTTTTCAAGATTTCTTTGTATATTTGGGGTCTTTTGTGGTCCATACATGTTTTAGGATCATTTGTTCTAGTTTTGTGAAAAATGCTGTTGGTATTTTGATAGGACTTGCAATAAGTGTGTAGATTGCTTTGGGTAGTATAGATATTTTGAAAATATTTGTTCTTCCAATCCATGAGCATGGAATATCCTTCCATTTATTTGTGTCCTCTTCAATTTCTTTCATCAGCGTTTTATACTTTTTAGAGTACAGGTCTTTCACCTCCTTGGTTAAGTTTATTCCTAGGTATCTTACTATTTTTGGTGCAATTGTAAATGAGATTGTATTCTTAATTTTTGTTGTGCTATTTTATTATTAGTGTATAGAAATGCAACAAATTTCTGCATATTGATTTTGTATCCTGAGAACTTACTGAATACATTTATCAATTCTAGTAGCTTTTTGGTGGAGTCTTTAGGGTTTTCTATATATAATATCATGTCATCTTCAAATAAGGAAAGTTTTACTTCTTCCTTACCAATTTGGATGCCTTTTATTTCTTTTTCTTGTCTGATTGCTGTGGCTAGGACTTCCAGTAATGTGTTGAAAGAAGTGGTGAGAGTGGACATCCTTTTTTTGTTCCTGATCTTAGGAGAAAAGCTCTCAGTTTTTCACCATTGAGAATGATGTTAGCAGTGGGTTTTCCATATATGGCTTTTATTATGTTGAGATATGTTCCCCCTAAACTTACTTTGCTGAGGGTAGATTTTTATCATGAATGGATGTTTTACTTTGTCACATGCTTTTTCTGCATCTATGGAAATGATCATATGGTTTGTATCCTTTCTCTTATTGATATGATATATCACATTGATTGATTTGTAAAAACTGAACCATCCTTGCAGCCCAGGAATAAATCCCACTTGATTTTGGTGAATGATTTTTTTAATGTATTGATAGATTTGGCTTGCTAATTTTTTGTTGGGATTTTCTGTCTATGTTCATTGGAGATATTGGCCTGTAGTTCTCTTCTTTGTACTATCTTTATCTGGTTTTAGTATCAGGGTAATCCTGGCCTCATCAGTTGAATTTGGAAGCTTTCTTTCCTCTTCTATTTTTTGGAATAGTTTGACAAGAATAAGTATTAACTCTTCTTCAAATGTTTGGTAGAATTCACCTGTGAAGCTATCTGGTCCTGTACTTTGTTGGCAGTTTTTTGATTACTGATTCCATTTCATTGCTGATAATCAGACTGTTCAAATTTTCTATTTCTTTCTGCTTCAGCTTTGGTAGTTTATGTGTTTCTAGGAATTTATCCATTTCTTCTAGGTTGTCCAATTTTTTGACATAATTTCTCATAATATTCTTTTATAGTCCTTTGTATTTCTCTGGTGTTGGTTGTTATTTCTCTTCTGACACTTCTGATTTTGTTTGAGTCCTCTCTCTCTCCTTCTTTTGATGAATCTGGCTAAAGTTTTATCAATGTAATTGATTTTTTTCAAAGAACCAGCTCCTGGTTTCATTGATCTATTCTATCATTTTTTAGTTTCTATTTCATTTATTTTTGCTCTAATCTTTATTATTTCCTCCCTTCTACTGGTTTTGGGTTTTGTTTGTTCTTCTTTTTCTAGCTCTTTAGAAGTGTAAGCTTAGGTTGTTATTTGGGACTTTTCTTGCTTCTGGAGGTAAGCCTGTATTTCTATAAACTTCCCTCTGAGAACAGCTTTTGCTGCATCCCAATGATTTTTGGACCGTTGTTTTTTCATTTTCATTTGTCTCCATGTATTTTTTTTATTTCCTCTGTGATTTCTTGGTTGACCCACGCATTATTTACTAGAATGTTATTTAACTTCCATGTGTTTGTGTATTTTCCAAATTTTTTCTTGTAGCTGATTTCTAGCTTCATAGCATTGTGGTCAGAAAAGATGCATGGAATAACTTCAATCTTTTTAAAAAATTTTTATTTATTTACTTGACAGAGAGAGAGAAAGAAAGAGAGAGAGAACACAAGCAGGAGGAGTGGCAGGCAAAGGGAGAGGGAGAAGTAAGCTCCCCACTGAGCAGGGAGCCCGATGTGGGGCTTGATTCCAGGATCCTGGGATCATGATCTGAGCCAAAGGCAGATGCTTAACTGACTGAGCCACCCAGGCACCCCTGACTTCAATCCTTTTTAATTTGTTGACACTTGTTTTGTGGGCTAACATATGGTTTATTCTGAAGAATGTTCCATGTGAACTTGAAAAAAATATGTATTCTGCTATTTTAGGATGGAATGTTCTAAATATATCTGTTAGATCTATCTGGTCCAATGTTTCATTGAAAGCCACTGTTTCCTTGTTGATTTTTTAAAAGATTTTATTTATTATTTATTTATTTATTTATTTGAGAGACAGAAAGAGAGAGAGAGTAGGGGGAGGGGCAGAGGAAGAAAATCTCAAGCAGGCTCCGTGTTGAGCGTGGAGCCTGATGTGGGGCTCGATCTCAGGACTCTGAGATATGACCTGAGCTGAAATCAAGAATCAGAGGCTTAACCAACTGAACCACCCAGGTGCCCCTCCTTGTTGATTTTCCATTTGGATGATGTATCCATTGATGTAAGTGGGGTATTAAAGTCCCCTAATATTATTGCATTACTTCCTTTATGCTTGTTATTATCTGCTTTATGTATTTGAGTGCTCCCATGTTGAATGCACAAATGTTTACAATTGTTATATGTTCTTGTTGGATGTTCCCTTTATGATCATATAGTGTCCTTCTTTGTCTCTTTTAACAGCCTTTTTTTTAAGTTTATTTTGTCCTATATAAGTATTGCTACCCTAGTTTTCTTTTTACTTCCATTTGCATAAATACTTTTTCATCCTTTCACTTTCAATCTGCATGTGTCTTTAGGTCTGAAATGAGTCTCTTATAGGCAACATATAGATGGGTCTTGTTTATTTATCCATTCTGTCACCTTATGTTTTTTGATTGGAGTGTTTACTCCATTTATTTTCAAAGTAATTATTGATAGGTGTGTACTTATAGCCATCTTGTTCCTTGTTTTGTGGTTGTTTTTGTAGTTATTCTCCATTCCTTTTTTCTCTTGCTCTCTTCTCTCACGATTTGCTGGCTTTCTTTAGTGGTATACTTGGATTCCTTTCTCATAATTTTTTGCATATCTATTACTGGGTTTTGATTTACATTTACCACTAGGTTTATACATTAACATCTTATGCTTATAGCAGTCTATATTAAGGTGATGGTCGCTTAAGTTTGAACCCATCTTAAAGCACTGAATTTTTACTCATACCCCCCACCATGTTTTAGGTATATGGTGTCATACTTTACACCCTTTTATTTCATGAATCCCTTGACTGGTTTGTACAGATATACTTAATTTTACTCCTTTTGTGCTTTCTACTTTTTTTACTCCTGTTTATGGTCTTTCCTTTCCACTGACAGAGTCCCCTTTAACATTTCTTGTAAGGTTGGCTTAGTAGTGATGAATTCCTTTACTTTTGTTTGTCTGGGAAACTCTTTATCTCTCCTATTCTGAATGATAGCCTTGCTGAATAGGGTATTCTTGGTTGCAGTATTTTTTTTCTTTCAGCACTTTGACTATATCATGTCACCCCTTTTGGCCTGCAAAGTTTCTGCTGAAAAATCAGCTGATAGCCTTATGGTGTCCCTTGTATGTAACTGTCTTCTTTTCACTTGTTGCTTTTAAATTGCTCTATCAGTACTTTTTGCCATTTTAATTACTATTTTTCTTGATATGGACCTCCTTGGGTTGATTTTGTTGGAGGCTCTCTGTGCCTCCTGAATCTAAATTTCTGTTTCCTTCCCCAGATTTGGAAAGTTTTCAGCTATTATTTTTTCAAATAAATTTTCTGCCCCCTTTTCTCTCTCTTCTTCTGGGATTCCTATAATGCAAATGTTATTATGCTTGATGGTGTTACTGAGTTCCCTAAGTTTATTTTCATATTTTATTTTTTTCTGTTCAGCTTGATTGCTTTCTATTACTTGGCCCTCCAAGTCACTGATCCATTCTTCTGCTTCTTCTAGTCTACCTAGTCTCCCTCCAGTGTATTTTTCATATCAATCATTGAGTTCTTCATCTCTGACTGGTTTTTTATGTTTTCTATATCTTTGTTGATGGCCTCACTGAGATTCTCCATTCTTCTCAAGTCCAGTGAGTATCTTTATGACCATTACTTTAAATTCTCTATTAGGTATATTACTTATCTCTGTTTTGTTTAGATCTCTTGCTGTGATTTTGTCCTGTTCTTTCATTTGGGACATATTCCTCCATCTCCTCATTTTGTCTAAATCTCTGTGTCTGTTTCTGTGTGTTAGTAATATCAGCTACATATCCTGCTCTTGAAAGTAGTGGCCTTATGAAGAAGAGGTTCTGTGGTCCCCTGCAGTGCAATGTTCCTTGTCCACCAGAACTTGGCACTTCAAGGGTATCTCCTAAGTGTGTTGCATGTTCCCCATTGTGGCTGAGCCACATTTGCCTTCAGTCCAGTTGTCTGCAATGGCTCTCTTTGCCTGTTTGTGGGCATGGTTTGGGCCCAGTGTTGTTAATGGGCCAGTCTACAGCCACCTAGGGCTTGAGTTGGGTCAGACCAGGCTTTTGCCAGAGCTGTGGTCCCATCAAACTGCAGGGTGCTCTCCCTGTGCTGTCCCTTGAGAAACTTTCATTGGTGGGTGGGGCCTTTAGTCAAACTCAGGGTCTGCCCTCAGCCCACTGCTGGAGCCTACGGTCAGACTGGTGTGTGTGGTCATCTTCCCCTATCCCAGGGGCAGGAGTCACTTTGGAGTGCCGCTGACCCTTGTTGGGGCTGCTTGCACACTACTAGACTTGTGGTACCACTTTGGATGGGCTCCAGTCAAGGGCATATTGGAAGGGGCAGGTCCACAGGAGAGCACAGTGCCAGCAAGATCTGTGCTGGTCCACTGCAGAAGGGGAGCTGCAACCACCCAGGAAATCTGCTGAGTCTGGCCAGGTTGGATGGGGCAGATCCACAGAAGCATGCAGGGGCAGGGCGCACTGTTAGCAAGATAAGTGAAGTGTGTTGGTGCTGCGCTGATTCCTGCAGGTGTCTATGTATCTAGAATGGGGGACAGGGGAGGGAAATGGCACCCACTGGCTCTTTTGTTCTTGAAGAAGTCTCCCAAAGTTCCCTGAGCCTCCAGCACATACTCTGATGTTATTAAATAAATCTCCTTCCTGTGCACCCCAAATATTTTTCAAACTGCTGTTTCTAAGCTATATCTCAGTGGGGCTGTTTGTTGTGCTATCTCTTTAAGGGCAGGGACTCCATTTCTTTTCACCCTCCTGGCTCTCTCAGAGCCAAGCCCACTGATTTTTTTTATTGTTATGTTAATCCCCATACATTACATCATTAGTTTTAGATGTAGTGTTCCATGATTCATTGTTCGTGCATAACACCCAATGCTCCATGCAGAACGTGCCCTCCTCAATACCCATCACCAGGCTAACCCATCCTCCCACCCCCCTCCCCTCTAGAACCCTCAGTTTGTTTTTCAGAGTCCATCATCTCTCATGGTTCGATTTCCCCCCCTTCATTCTTCCCCTCCGGCTATCTTCTTCTTCTTCTTCTTTTTTTTTTCTTAACATATATTGCATTATTTGTTTCAGAGGTACAGATCTGAGATTCAACAGTCTTGCACAATTCACAGCGCTTACTAGAGCACTGATTTTTAAAGTTCCAGGTGTTAAGCCCCACTGATTATCAAAAACTCACAAAGTCAGGCTCTTCTGGCCTTCAAAGCCAAATTTTATGAGGATTCATCTTCCCAATGCTTCCTGTGCCTAGGGTGCCTGGTGCAGGTTCTCTCCTCTCCTCTCTCCACACCTGTGATGTCCCTCCCTCCTAAGGACTCTCCCATGGGTCAGTTTGACTCCCAACCTTGTCTCTGCCCTTCCTACTCTCTACATTTAGATGTGGAGGGTCTGTTCTTCTGGTCTTCAGGTCCTTTTCTGGGTTATTTACACTGATGTGGGTGTTATCTAGGTCTATCAGTGGGATGAGATGAGCTCAGGATCCTCCTACTCTGTCCTCTTTCCCAGAAGTCCCAGGTCCACTTCTTTTTAATGAAGTGTGGGGATTGGGGCTCAGGTTCTACCCTCTCAAAGAAGGCAATAAACCATACAGATCATGCCATCTCTGCCAATTCCCACAAGTCAAATATTCAGGCTATAAAACACCATGAGAATGTTAAAAAGTGGTTATTGAAGAAAATGTCAAAAACATATAAAAGTAGGGAGAACAGTATAATGCAAACCATGTATTCATCACCCAGTTTCGACTATTACTAACTCTCGGCCAATTTTGTTTTATCTATACTCTTCTGCATTAGTTTTCTATTGCTGCATAGCAAATTATCAACATTCTTAGAGGCTTCAAGCAACATTCATTTATTATCTGACAGAAAGTCAGAAGTCTAGGAATAGTGTAACTGGTTGCTCTGCTCATGGTCTTACCAAGTTGCAAAGTATTGCCTGGAGTTACAGTCTCATGTGGGGCTTGGGACTCTCTGCCAAGCTTATGTGATTGCTGGCACATTTCAATTCCTTGTGGTTATAGGACTGAAGTCCCTGTTTTCTTGCTGGCTATCAGCCAGCAGCTTCTCTCATCTCCTAGAGAGCGCTCTCAAATCTGTGGCATGTGGCCCTCTGCATAAGCAGTTTACAACATTGTTGTTTGTTTCTTCAAGGACAGCAGAAAAGCATTTGCTGCTGCTTTTTGTCTCTTTTCATGACTATCCTCATTAGGTCAGACCCAACTAGGAAAATCTTCCTTTTTATTAACTCAAAGTCAGCCTATTAGGTATCTTAATTAAATCTGGAAAAGGTCTTATGCCATGTAGCATAACATAATCATGGGAGCAATATCTTATCATATTCACAGTCTCACCCATATTCAAGGGGAAGAGTTTATAGAGCACATGTCATCAGGGGTGGGATTCATGGGGGCCATCTGAGAATTTTGTCCACCTTAATCACCCAAATTATTTTGAAGCAAACACTTGAAAGAGTACCAATTAATATTTGTGTGTATCTCTAAAATATAAAGACTGATTTTTAAACATAACCACTATGCCATTATCACACTTAAAATAAAAATAATTCATTAATATCATCTGATATACAGTAAACATTCAAATTTTTCCTATTTTTATTATTTTTAAAGTTTGTTTGCTCATATCAGGATCTTAATGAGCTTCAAGTATTGAAGTTGGTTGATATGTCTCTTAAATTTCTTTAAGTATATAGTTTCCTTCTCCATCTTCTTTTTCCTTTGTAATTTATTTGTTGAAGAAACAGGGCCATTTTTCATATAAATTTCTTAGAATGGATTTTGTGTTTACTATTAAACTTTTTATTTTGAGATAACTATAGATTCACATGAAATTATAAGAAATAATGCAGAGATATCACGTTTACATTTACCCAGTTTCTCCAAGAGTATCAATTTGCAAAACTTTATCACAATATATAGTGAAAATGCAGAATATTTCCAACATCACAAGAATTCTTCATGTGCCTTTTAAAAACTACATTGACTTTCCTCCTGCCCCAACCCTCCCTAATCCCTATCAACCAATAATCTGATCTCCATTTCTATACATTTGCCATTTCAAGAATGATATATACATGGAATCATACAGTATGTAACCATTTAAAATTGGCTGTCACTCAGCAAAATTCTCTAAAGGCCCATCCAAGTTGTTGTGTTTATCAACAGTTCATTCCTTTTTATTGCTGAGTACTGTTTCATGGTATGCATATACCACAGTTTGTTTAACCAATCTAGGATATATAGATTATTTCCTGTTTGGAGCTTTTATTAATAAAGTTACTATAAACTTTCATGTACAGGTTTCCATGAACATCATTTTTCATTTCTCTGGGATAAATGCCCAGAAGTGCAATTTCTGGGTCATGTGGTTAAGTGTATGCTTGGGTTTTTGTTTTTTTTTAACTTAAGGAACTGTCAACTGTTTTCTAGACTAGCTATACCATTCTACATTCCCATCAACAATTTTATACATGATTGGTAGGTGTGTAATGATGTCTTAATATGGCTTTAAACTGAATTTCCCTAATAGCTAGCACATCTTTTCAGGTGCTTTTTGGCCATCTGTATATACATGGTAAAATGTTTTTCATGTTTTTTGCCCACTTTCTAACTGGATGTTTGTTTTTTGATGTTAAATTTTGAATTATTTATTTAGTCTAGATATGAGTTCCTTATCACATGTGTGGTTTGCAAATATTTCTCCCAGTCTGTGGCTTGTTTTCATCTTCTTAACAGGACCATTCACAGAGCAAGAGTTTTAATTTTGAGAAGATCCAATTTATGAATTCCTTTTATGCATCATGCTTCTGGTGTCAAGGCTAAGAACTCATTGCCAAGCCCTAGATCCCAAAGATCTTCTATTTCTTTTCTAATAGTTTTATAGTTTTTCATCTTACATTTGTGTTCATGATCTGTTTTAAGTTGATTTTTGTATAAGTTGTGATGTTTAGGTCAAGGTTCCCTTTTTCCCTATGGATTTCAGTACTATTTGTTGAAAAGGCTCTTCATCCTCCATTAAATTGCTTTTGCACGTTTGTCAAAAATCATCTTGGTATACTTATATGGGTCTATTTTTGAGTAGTGTATTCTATTCCATTGATCTATGTGTCTATCCCTCCAACAGTATCATGCAATCTTTATTACTGTAGCTATAAAATAATTATAGTATTACTATTATTATGTTCAGTTAGCCAAAAAAATAATTCTTGAAAATGGGGTTGACTGATTCCTACCAGTTTACTTTTTTCCAAATTTGTTTTAGTTATTCTACTTCCTTTGCCATTCCATATAAATTTTACAATAATCTTGTCTATATCTATAAAAAATCTTGCTGAGATTTTTATGGTAATTATATTAAACATGTATATCAATTTGGTGGAGAACTGGCATCTTGACTATGTTGAGTCTTCTGATCAATAAGTATGGTGTGTATTTATTTAGATCTTTGGGATTAACTCAACTTCTTTAATCTGTAGGATTATGTCTTTTACCAAATTTGGAAAAATTTTAGTCATTATTTCTTGAAGTATTTTTTTCAGCCCCTTCTTTCTCCTCTTATTCTGAGACTCCAGTGACATGGATTTAGATCCTTTGTTATATTTCCACAAGTCATTTAGTCTTTCTTTTTTAGTCTATTTTTCCTTTGTGTTCAGATTGGATAATTTCTACTGCTCTGGTTTTTTTTTCAAGTTTGTTCTTTTAGTTCACTGATTGTTTCCTCTGTCTCCTACATTTTGCTGTTATCCCAGTCACTGGATTTTTATTTTTTCAGTTATAAAATTTCTGCTTGTTTTTTTTTACATCATTTATTTCTTTGCTGAAACTATGTTTTTTTCTGAGGCTATTTTTAATTTGTTTTAATCATGCTCATAATTTCTCATTGAAACATTATTATGATGGCTGCTTTAAATTCTTTGTCAGATAATTCTAATATTTTTATCCTCTTGTTGTTAGCCTCCATTCATGGCTTTTCTCATTCAGTTTCAGATCTTCACAGTTCTTGGTATGATGATTTTTGTGGAAATCTGGACATTTTGTGTATTATGTTATGACACTCTGAATCTTGTTTAAACCTTATTTTAGCTGGCTTTCTCTGACACTGCTCTGGCAAGGTAAAAGGGGGTGTGACCACCTTGTTACTGACAGGTGGGAGTAGAAGTCTAGGTTGCCAATTTGGCTTCTATTCATATCCAAGGGTTGAAGGTTACCTCAGATCCTCTCACTGGAGGGCGTAAAATTCCAGGCCCCCAAGTGGTCTCCACTATCACTGCTGATGCTCAGTGGTGATGACGGATGCCATTTGGCCTTCTCTGACACCACTCTGGCAAGGGGGTTGGAGTGCCTCATTACAGCCTGGTGAAGGTGAAGTCTCTGTTCCCACTCAGCCTTGACTGGTGTTTGTGAGGATGGGGTTGCAATTATTTCTGTGGTATTGGACTGGAGTAGAGCAGTTATTGTCTAAAAGGTTTCTGTCTTGCTAGGCTGCCCCTTTCCTGGTCCTTTAGTTAGAGGGAGCAGGCTTTTGCTGGGACTTCTTTTGTCTGCATCCATTGGCATTTCCTGATTGCTGGCTTCTTCAGATCCAAGTCTGGGATATATGATGCAAGACAAAAAGAAACTCAGAGAACTTACCACTTTGCTGTTCCTCAGATCCCTAGGCCCCTAGCCAATCTGGCTTCTTCTTTCCAATTTTCAGTGTATTTTTACATTTGTTTTAAATATAATATCTAGTATTTTTAGTTGTTCTTAGCAGGAATAATAGGCAAAATACATTTACTCCATATTCTCAAAAGCAAAAGTCTCCTGACTGGATTTTGATGATTATATCTATAAGGTCAATCTATTTTCCCTCTGCTTTTCATATCAGTAAATTCTATTGATCTCTTCAAGTTCACTGATTCTATCCTCTGTCTTCTCCACTCTACTACTAAGCCCATACAGCAAGATTCTTCAGTTATTATATTTTGAATTTTATATTTTCTATCTGCTACTTTTTCATAATTTCTATTTCTTCCCTGAAATCTTCTTTTATTTTGTTTACAGAAAATTTGTAGTTGCCTATTGAACCAGTTTTATGAAGTCTTCTTTAAAATCCTTGTCAGATATTCCAGCATTTTTTTCACCTAGTGTTGGCATCTCCCAATTCTTTTCTCACTCAAATTTTTATTTTCTTGGTTCTTCGTATAAAAGGTGACTTCCAATACTATCCTGCACATTGCGGACCTTATATTTTGAACTCGAGATCCTACTACTTTTTCTTTTTAGGAAGCAATTCCCCTGTTGAAATGTACAGCAAGGCCCTGTGGGTGTCCATGTTCAACTTCCCTCTGGTCCCCTCCAATATCTCCCCAGCAAAAGTAGGGTAATGACTACACAGCCTTATTCCAGACAGATAGAGTGGAAGTTCAGCTCCCTCTTTCACTGAGCTGACACCTTCCTGGCAAATGTGAAAAAGTAACTAACACTTCACACTGGTTTAGTTTATTTTTTTTCCCCAAAATTGATTTAGTTATTCTATTTCCTGTTTTATTGCTGTAGGATAGGGTAGGTTCTCAGCTCACCACTGGCCCCAATGATACAAGGAAAGTGGAGGGGAGAGGGGAAGTAGAGTACCAAATAGCTCTGCTTCAGACTGCCTAGTTCAACATCATGCAGGAGAGAAGAGGTTGAGTAGCCCCAGCATCCTGTTCATGTTACCTTTGAAGGGGAATCAGAGCACCTCCTGGGAGATGGAAAATCAGCTCTCTACTATCTACAGCACCTTGTAGGGGAATTAGAATGTTGCCTGACTTTTCCAGGCAGAGAATGTGAAGGCTAACTCCCTGCTAATCCCTGTCAACATTACCCTGGCAGGGGAGTCCTAGGACTACCAGTTTCAACCTGGTTGGAAATGGAAGATCAGTTCTCAGCTCCAGAGAAAGTCTTCCCCATGACCCAAAATTAGGGAAAGAAGTCTTAAACATGACACCAAAAGCATGACTTACAAAAGAAAAAAAAATGATAAATTGGCATCTTCAAAATTAAAATTTTTGCTCTGAGGAACTCACTTGTTAGGAGAATAGAAATCAAGCTACAGTCTGGAAGAAAATATTTTCAAATTAATATTTTATAAAGGACTTGTATCAAGAATACATAGAGGTCTCAAAATTCAAAAATGAGAAAACAACCCAATTTTTAAAATGGGCAAAAGCATCAATTGACACTTCATTAAAATGGACATACAGATGGCAAATGAATAAATGAAAACTTGTTATACATCATTAGGCATTAGAGAAATGCAAATTAAAACCACAATATTAGGGCGCTTGGGTGGCTCAGTTGGTTAAGCGACTGCCTTCGGCTCAGGTCATGATCCTGGAGTCCTGGGATCGAGTCCCACATCGGGCTCCCTGCTCCGCAAGGAGTCTGCTTCTCCCTCTGACCCTCCCCCCTCTCATGCTCTCTCTATCTCATTCTCTCTCGCAAATAAATAAATAAAATTTAAAAAACCCCCACAATTTTATACCATGATATAACTAAAATTTTTAAATATAAGTAAATATTTAAAATAGTTAAAAAACTTTTGAAAATAACTAAAATTTTAAATATATATATGTACATTACTAAGTGCTATAGTGCAATCAGGTATGAAGAATAACTTAAACTCTCATACATTACTAGTGGGAATGTAGAATGGTACAGCCATTGTGGAAAATGATTTGGTAATTTCTTTTTTTTTCTTTTTATTATGCTATGTTAATCACCATACATTACATCATTAGTTTTTGATGTAGTGTTCCATGATTCATTGTTTGCGTATAACACCCAGTGCCCCATGCAGTACATGCCCTCTTTAATACCCATCACCAGGCTGAACCATCCCCTGACCACCCCACCCTCTAGAACCCTTAGATTCTTTGTCAGAGTCCATAGTCTCTCATGGTTCGTCTCCCCCTCCGATTTCCCTCCCTTCATTCTTCCCTTCCTGCTATCTTCTTTTTTTTTTAAACATATAATGTATTATTTGTTTCAGAGGTACAGGTCTGTGATTCAAAAGTCTTACACAATTCACAGGGCTCACCATAGCACATACCCACACCAATGTCTATCACCCAGCCACCCCATCCCTCCCACCCCCCACCACTCCAGCAACACTCAGTTTGTTTCCCGAGATTAAGAATTCCTCATATCAGTGAGGTCATATGATACATGTCTTTCTCTGATAGACTTATTTCACTCAGCATAATACCCTCTAGTTCCATCCACGTCATTGCAAATGGGAAGATTTCATTCCTTTTGATGGCTGCATAATATTCCATTGTGTGTGTATATATATATATATATATATATATATATATATACCACATCTTTTTATCCATTCATCTGTCGATGGACATCTTGGCTCTTTCCATAGTTTGGCTATTGTGGACATTGCTGCTATAAACATCGGGGTGCACGTACCCCTTTGGATCACTACATTTGTATCTTTGGAGTAAATACCCAGTAGTGCAATTGCTGGGTCGTAACATAGCTCTATGTTCAACTTTTTGAGGAACCTCCATACTGTTTTCCAGAGTGGCTGCACCAGCTTGCATTCCCACCAACAGTGTAGGAGGGTTCCCTTTTCTCCACATCCTCGCCAACATCTGTCATTTCCTGACTTGTTAATTTTAGCCATTCTGACTGGTGTGAGATGGTATCTCACTGAGGTTTTGATTTGGAATTCCCTGATGCCGAGTAATGTTGAGCACTTTTTCATGTGTCTGTTGGCCATTTGGATGTCTTCTTTGGAAAAATGTCTGTTCATGTCTTCTGCCCATTTCTTGATTGGATCATTTGTTCTTTGGGTGTTGAGTTTAAGAAGTTCTTTATAGATTTTGGATACTAGCCCTTTATCTGATATATCATTTGCAAATATCTTCTCCCATTCTGTCAGTTGTCTTCTGGTTTTGTTGACTGTTTCTTTGGCTGTGCAAAAGCTTTTTATCTTGATGAAGTCCCAATAGTTCATTTTTGCCCTTGCTTCCCTTGCCTTTGGCGATGTTTCTAGGAAGAAGTTGCTGTGGCTGAGGTCGAAGAGGTTGCTGCCTGTGTTCTCCTTTAGGATTTTGATGGACTCCTGTCTCACATTGAGATCTTTCAACCATTTGGAGTGTATTTTTGTGTGTGGTGTAAGGAAATGGTCCAGTTTCATTCTTCTGCATGTGGCTGTCCAATTTTCCCAACACCCTTTGTTGAAGAGACTGTCTTTATTCCAATGGACATTCTTTCCTGCTTTGTCGAAGATGAGTTGACCATAGAGTTGAGGGTCCATTTCTGGGCTCTCTATTCTCTTCCATTGATCTATGTGTCTGTTTTTGTGCCAGTACCATACTGTCTTGATGATGACAGCTTTGTAATAGAGCTTGAAGTCCGGGATTGGGATGCCACCAGCTTTGCTTTTCTTTTTCAACATTCCTCTGGCTATTCAAGGTCTTTTCTGGTTCCATACAAATTTTAGGATTATTTGCTCCATTTCTTCGAAAAAAGTGGATGGTAGTTTGATAGGGATTGCATTGAATGTGTAGATTGCTCTAGGTAGCATTGACATCTTCACAATATTTGTTCTTCCAATCCATGAGCAGGGAACGTTTTTCCATTTCTTTGTGTCTTCCTCAATTTCTTTCATGAGCATTTTATAGTTTTCTGAGTACAGATTCTTTGCCTCTTTGGTTAGATTTATTCCTAGGTATCTTATGGTTTTGGGTGCCATTGTAAATGGGATCGACTCCTTAATTTCTCTTTCTTCTGTCTTGTTGTTGGTGTATAGGAATGCCACTGATTTCTGTGCATCAATTTTATATCCTGCCACGTTACTGAATTCCTGTATGAGTTCTAGCAGTTTTGGGGTGGCGTCTTTTGGGTTTTCCACATTAAGTATCATATCATCTGAAAAATGAGTGAGAGTTTGACTTCTTCTTTGCCAATTCAGATGCTTTTATTTCTTTTTGTTGTCTGATTGCTATGGCTAGGACGTCTAATACTATGTTGAATAGCAGTGGTGATAGTGGACATCCCTGCCATGTTCCTGACCTTAGGGGGAAAGCTCTGAGTTTTTCCCCATTGAGAATGATATTTGCTGTGGGTTTTTCATAGATGGCTTTTATGAAATTGAGGTATGTACCCTCCATCCCTATACTCTGAAGAGTTTTGATCAAGAAAGGATGCTGTACTTTGTCAAATGCATTTTCTGCATCTATTGAGAGGATCATATGGTTCTTGTTCTTTCTTTGATTAATGTATTGTATCACATTGATTGATTTGTGGATGTTGAACCAACCTTGCAGCCCAGGGCTAAATCCCACTTGGTCGTGGTGAATAATCCTTTTAATGTACTGTTGGATCCTATTGGCTAGTATTTTGGTGAGAATTTTGGCATCCATGTTCATCAAGGATATTGGTCTATAATTCTCCTTTTTGATGGGGTCTTTGTCTGCTTTGGGGATCAAGGTAATGGTGGCCTCATTAAACGAGTTTGGAAGTTTTCCTTCCATTTCTATTTTTTGGAACAGTTTCAGAAGAAAAGGTCTTAATTCTTCTTGAAATGTTTGGTAGAATTCCCCTGGGAAGCCATCTGGCCCTGGGCTTTTGTTTGTTGGGAGATTTTTGATGACTGCTTCAATTTCCTTAGTAGTTATAGGTCTGTTCATGTTTTCTATTTCTTCCTGGTTCAGTTTTGGTAGTTGATACATCTCTAGGAATGCATCCATTTCTTCAGATTATCTAATTTGCTGGCATATAGTTGCTCATAATATGTTCTTATAATTGTTTGTATTTCTTTGGTGTTGGTTGTGATCTCTCCTCTTTCATTCATGATTTTAATTATTTGGGTCCTTTCTCTTTTCTTTTTGATAAGTCTGGCCAGGGGTTGATCAATCTTGTTAATTCTTTCAAAGAACCAGCTCCTAGTTTCATTGATTTGTTCTACTGTTCTTTTGGTTTCTATTTCATTGATTTCTGCTCTGATCTTTATTATTTCTCTTCTCCTGCTGGGTTTAGGCTTTATTTGCTGTTCTTTCTCCACCTCCTTTAGGTGTGCAGTTAGGTTGTGTATTTGACACCTTTCTTGTTTCTTGAGAAAGGCTTGTATTGCTATATACTTTCCTCTTAGGACTGCCTTTGCTGCATCCCAAAGATTTTGAACAGTTGTGTTTTCATTTTCATTTGTTTCCATGAATTTTTTAAATTCTTCTTTAATTTCCTGGTTGACCCATTCATTCTTTATTAGGATGCCCTTTAGCTTCCATGTATTTGAGTTCTTTCCGACTTTCCTCTTGTGATTGAGTTCTAGTTTCAAAGCACTGTGGTCTGAAAATAGGCAGGGAATGATCCCAATCTTTTGGTACCAGTTGAGACCTGATTTGTGACCTAGGATGTGATCTATTCTGGAGAATGTTCCATGGGCACTAGAGAAGAATGTGTATTCTGTTGCTCTGGGATGGAATGTTCTGAATATATCTGTGAAGTCCATTTGGTCCAGTGTGTCATTTAAAGTATTTCCTTGTTGATCTTTTGCTTAGATGATTTGTCCATTTCAGTGAGGGGGCTGTTAAAGTTCCCCACTATTATTGTATTGTTGTCCATGTGTTTCTTTACTTTTGTTATTAATTGGCTTATGTAATTGGCTGCTCCCATGTTAGGGGCATAGATATTTATAATTGTTAGATCTTCTTGTTGGATAAACCCTTTAAGTATGATATCGTGTCCTTCCTCATCTCTTATTATAGTCTTTGGTTTAAAATCTAATTAGTCTGATATAAGGATTGCCACCCCAGCTTTCTTTTGGTGTCCATTAGCATGGTAAATGGTTTTCCACCCCCTCACTTTCAATCTGGGGGTGTCTTTGGGTCTAAAATTAGTCTCTTGCAGACAGCATATTGATGGGTCTTGTTTTTTTATCCAATCTGATCCGTGTGTCTTTTGATTGGGGCATTTAGCCCATTTACATTCAGGGTAACTATTGAAAGATATTAAGTTAGTGCCATTGTGTTGCCTGTAAGGTGACTGTTACTGTATATTGTCTGTGTTCCTTTCTGGTCTATGTTACTTTGAGGCTCTCTCTTCACTTAGAGGACCCCTTTCAAGATTTCTTGTAGGGCTGTTTTCAAGTTTGCAAATTCCTTTAGTTTCATTTCTCCTGGAAGCTTTTTATCTCTCCTTCTATTTTCAATGGCAGCCTAGCTGGATATAATATTCTTGGCTGCATATTCTTCTCATTTAGTGCTCTGATTATATCTCATGCTAGTCCTTTCTGGCCTGCCAGGTCTCTGTGGATACGTCTGTTGCCAGTCTAATGTTTCTAGCATTGTAGGTTACAGATCTCTTCTCCCGAGCTGCCCTCAGGATTTTCTCTTTGTCTCTGAGACTCATAAGTTTTACTATTAGATGTCATGATGTTGACCTATTTTTATTGATTTTGAGGGGGGTTCTCTGTGCCTCCTGGATTTTGATGCCTGTTTCCTTCCCTAAATTAGGGAAGTTCTCTGCTGTAATTTGCTCCAATGTACCTTCTGCCCCTCTCTCTCTTTCTTCTTCTTCTGGAATCCCAATTATTCTAATATTGTTTTGTCTTATGGTATCACTTATCTCTCGAATTCTGCCCTCGTGATCCAGTAGTTGTTTATCTCTCTTTTTCTCAGCTTCTTTATTTTCCATCATTTGGTCTTCTATATCACTAATTTTCTCTTCTGCCTCATTTATCCTAGGAGTTAGAGCCTCCATTTTTTATTGCACCTCATTAATAGCCATTTTGATTTCGACTTTGTTAGATTTTAGATCTTTTATTTCTCCAGGAAGCATTTCTCTAATATCTTCCATGCTTTTTTCAAGCCCAGCTAGTATCTTTAAAATCGTCATTTTGAACTCTAGTTCTGGACTAATGTCCATATTGATTAGGTCCCTGGCAGTCGGTACTGCCTCTTGTTCTTTTTTTTGAGATGATTTTTTCCGGCTTGTCATTTTGTCCAGAGGCGAATAGATGAATGAGAGAACAAAATGCTAACAGGGTAACAACGACCCCAGAAAAATATACACTAAACAAGTCAGAAGAGACCTGAAACTGGGGGAAAGAAAGGGAAAGAAAGAAAAAAGAAAAAAAAAGAGAAAAATATAAACCAACCAAACAAACAAAAAACAGAATATGATCAAATATGATCAGGCTGGTGCATAGATCAGTGCCACACACTAGATTTTGGGCATATTTTGGTCTGTTAGAAGAAAGTGCCTCCCAAAATTTTAAAGAAAGAAAAACATGTATGTACAAAAATAAGGGTAAATATGATGAAGGGATGGAATATGACTGTAAAGATGAAAAATATAAAAGATTTTATAAATGGAATTGATAAGAAGTTGGTTGAAAAAAGAAAGAAGAGGATTTTTTTTTAAAAGGGAGAGAATGTGATCAGGTAGGAGACTAGAACAAAGCCATACACTAGAGATTTAGGATATATTTTGGTCTGTTAGAAGAAACTGTATCCCAAAATTTTAAAGAGAGAACAACTTTTATATATATACCAAAAATAAGGTTAACTACTATGAAGGGATAGAATATGACTCTAAAAATGAAAAATAAAAAAGATTTTTAAAAAAAAAAAAGATTGCTAAGATGTTGGTTGAAAAAGGGAAAAAGAAAAATTCCAAAAAAGAAAAAGAAAATTAAAAAAAATTAACTTTAAAGACTAAAGAATCATGGGAAAAAAGCCATGAATTCTATATGCAGTATTCCCCTAGCGCTGGAGTTCTGCTATTCTCACTGATCGGTAAACTTGGTCTTGGCTGGCTGTTCTTGCTGATCTTCTGGGGGAGGGGCCTGTTGCGGTGGTTCCCAAACATCTTTGCCGGAGGCAGAATTGCCCCACCCTTGCCAGTCCAGGCTAAGTCATCTGCTGGGGTTTGCGCTTGGGAGCTTTTGTTCCCTGCAAGCTTTTGGTACAGCTTTGGAGGCTGAGAGTGAAAATGGCAGCCTCCCAATCTCTGCCCCAGAGGAGCCGAGAACTCGGGGCCCCACTCCTCAGTGTGCCCCCAGAGAAAAGCAGTCAATCACTCCCGTCTCCCCAGTCTCTGGCCGCACTCTGTGCTCACCTGGCCTGTGACCAAGCGTTTCTATCTCTGGCACCCAACCCCATGTGGAGTCTCCAAACCCAGCAGATCCCTGCAGTGCACTCTGGCGCCGCTTCTCCCGGGAGATGAAGGGGAGTCTCCCTGGATCTGCCTCTTGTTGGGTCCCTGCTGGAGGAGCAGTGGCCCGACTGTGCCGCAGATCACAGTTTATGGCAACCCTGAGCTGATAGCCCGCACCTCAGCTCCATCTCTGCAGCGGGCTTCCCTGCTCTGATACCTGGGAGCTCTGCCGCACTCAGGCACCCCTGGTCTTTCTGTGACCCCGAGGGTCCTGAGACCACACTGTCCCAGCAAGTGTTCCACCCCCTGCTTATCCACTGGAGCGACATCCTTCAGCAGAGCTGGCTTCTAAAAGTTCCAATTTTGTGCTCCCCTGTTCTATCACTTGCCAGTAGTGGCTGACAGAGGCCCCCTCCCCCTCCGTCTATCCTCCCGAATATTGCCTTGGATTCACTTCCCCACACGTCCTACCTTCCAGAAAGTGGTTGCTTTTCTGTTCAGAGAGTTACTGCTCTTCTTTTCTTTGATCGACTGTTGAGTTCATGGGTGTTCAGAATGGTTTGATCCCTATCCAGCTGAATTACTGAGACCAGATGAAATCCAGGTCTCCTACTCCTCTGCCATCTTGCTCCTCCCCCCGATTTGGTAATTTCTTATAAACTCACATTTACCATATGATTCAGAAATCCCATTCTTGGGAGAAATAAAAACTTATGCTCAAACAAAACCTATACACGAATGTTTATAACAGCTCTATTCATGTTTTCCAAAGCCTGAAAACAACCAAAGTATATCCCTCTACAGGTGAATGGATAAACAAACTATGGTGCATCCACATAAGGGAATACTACTCAGCAATAAGAAGGAATGAACCACTGATACACAAAACCAATTGAATGATTCTCAAAAGCATTTTACTGAGTGGGAAAAGCCAGCCTCAACAAGTTACATACTTTATTACTCCACTGTTTTTAGAAAATATGAATTCACATTTTAAAAAAGAAAAAATAAAAATATTAAGTTTATTCCAGTGAAAAAATAATGTGCATATATTTTACAACTGAATATCTATAGAAACACCTTTATATAAAAATCATTTGGTAGAACTCAGGGATTGATGAGCTTTAGAAGGAGGGCCATGAGCCAAAATATAAAGAAAGAAAAATGCTCAGAGGAGGAAAGAGGATGTGTGGTTCTTCTAGCATAGAAAAGAAAAGAATAAAGAACAAATAATACAGTGGTGAGAACATTTCTGAGACACAAAAATAAAAATCAATGTGAAAGGGCGCCTGGGTGGCTCAGTTGGTTAAGCGACTGCCTTCGGCTCAGGTCATGATCCTGGAGTCCCAGGATCGAGTCCCGCATCGGACTCTCTGCTCGGCAGGGAGTCTGCTTCTCCCTCTGACCCTCCCCCTCTCATGCTCTCTCTCTCTCTCTCAAATAAATAAATAAAATCTTTAAAAAAAAATCAATGTGAAAGAAAACTTTAATAATTTTGTTAGGACAATGTGTAAATGAAATTATTAAAATTGAAGAATGGTAAATGCAAAAATATATAGCTAACAACCAATAAAATAATCTCTCCAATAGAGAAATATTTTTTTTTAAAGATTTTATTTATTTATTTGAGAGAGAGAGAATGAGAGACAGAGAGCATGAGAAGGAGGAAGGTCAGAGGGAGAAGCAGACTCCCCGCTGAGCAGGGAGCCCGATGCGGGACTCGATCCCGGGACTCCAGGATCATGACCTGAGCCGAAGGCAGTCGCTTAACGAACTGAGCCACCCAGGCGCCCCTCCAATAGAGAAATATTAACAAAACCATGAATCATAGTTCTTTTTACATCAAATTTATTTTGTGAAAGGTAGTCATGTGTTAGCTTAAGTAACTGTGTTGAATAATAATCTGAAGGAATATGGTGATTGTTCTTATGTAAATCTTATGAAAATCAAGGAATGTTTAAATAAAAATACATTTTCAGGCATGACTTGGACTTAATGGTAGTTATGACCAAGAAAATATTTTCAAATAACATAATTTGTTTATTATAATCATTGACAAGATACATATAAACAACATTCATAATAATTAATATTATTATAATTCCTCTTACCAATATTGCCTACATGCAGTTCTTCATATCAGAATTGAATCCAATCATGTCATGGAGAATATGGCTTATATATAAATATAATTTTCCTTTTTAAAATATAAGTTAACAATTTTCCTGGAAGGAAGACTTAAAAAACAAGACAGAGTACTACCTGTGTATTATTATACTTGAAAGTGTGAAGGAAATTGGATGACTCACATAGTGTACTCATTGGACTTCAGAGTTTTTTTCTTTCTAGTTATGTGAGTGGTAAGTATGCCAGAGGCTAAATAGAATCCAGCAAGAGTATGATCAATATTGCAAACAAAAAACAAAAAACCAAAAAACCAAACGTGTAGAGAATATGTGTTTATTTCTGGTAGTCTATATCACATTTTAAAAGATTTATATTTTATAATTATGAAGGTAATTTTTATGTGTTCAGAAGTGTTGGAAAATATTCAAGCCATCAATAAGAAAATAGAAATATCACTTATAATTTCAACAGCAAGAGGAAAACTTTGTTGCTAGTTGCTGTGCATTCTCCCCATTGTTTGTGTGTCTATATGAATAGTCTTTCTTTTTTTTTTTTTTAAAGATTTTATTTATTTGACAGAGAGAGACACAGTGAGAGAGGGAACACAAGCAGGGGGAGTGGGAGAGGGAGAAGCAGGCTTCCCGCTGAGCAGGGAGCCCGATGCGGGGCTCGATCCCAGGATCCTGGGATCATGACCTGAGCCGAAGGCAGACGCTTAACGACTGAGCCACCCAGGCGCCCCTATATGAATAGTCTTTCAATCTTGGTTTTAACTTGAGTAAGTTTGAATTGTTAGGATATTCGTCATGCCAGATATTTTAGGTTTTAAATTTGTATTATAGGACTTCTCTTTCTGCCCAAGATTGAATAACAGAGACCAAATTGATATTCTTATCTGAAACAGCTAAGGAATGATAAGACAGATGAAACAATGATTTTCAATTTTTTGGACATTGGGCAACAAAGGACCATGATCTCGGAGATGGAAACAAATGAAGTGAGGCTGACAATTGCTGCAGCTTATTGTCTGGAGAGAGACTGCAGGCCACAGTGCAAAGAGGGGGAGCCTGGCAGTCACCTTGAGTTGACGAGATGGAGCTGGGTGTCCAAGGAGTCCAGGGAGGCCAGAATTTGAAGGACAGAATATCATAGAAGAGAGAGCTGCACAGAGAGAAAACTCCAGAGCTCAAACAGGGCTAGGAATTGTTCTTGTTCCCATCAGAGTGGTGAAATGACTAATTCATAGAGCATCAGAGCGGTAAAATGACTAATTCATAGAGCACTGATCGAGATATTCAAAGGATTTTGCCTTAGGAATGAGGCAATATTGGCAATATTAACTATAGATTAAACACTACTCTGATCTTGCCCAGCTGAGTTTAAAAACTAAGCATATGTTGTGGGTTGAATTGTGTTCCTTAAAAGGATAGGTTCAAATACTAACCACAATTATCTGCAAATGTGACCTTATTGGAAATAGTCTTCACAGGTGTAATTAATTGAGTCAAGATCAGGTCATAGTGAAGTGCGGTGGGCATGAGTCACATATGACTGGTGTCCTTTCAAGAGGAGAAGACAGAGACACAATGGGAGAACACCATGGGAAGATGGAGGCAGGAACTGGAGTGATGCACTTACAAGCCAAGGAACACCAAGGATTGCTGGCTGTCACCAGAAGATAGGAGAGAGCCATGGAACAGATTCACCCTCAGAACTCTCAGAAGGAACCCACCCTGCTGACACCTTAGTTTCAAACTTCTAGCCTCCAGAACTGTAAGACAATAAATTTCTGTTGTTTTAAGCCACCCAGTTTGTGGTACTTTGTTGTGGCAGCCCTAGGAAACAAATACAACCCAAAGGATCATACTATTTCCAAGTAATGTAAGTGTGTTTCAGAACAAAGCTCAAGGATAATTATTGATAGAAATACAAAAATACCCAGCACTCAGCAAGGTAAAACTCACATGGTCTAGCATCCAATTAAAATTACCAGGCATGCAAAGAAGCCAGAAAGTAGGATTCATAACGAGGAGAAAATTCACTTGACCGAAACTGGCCTAGAAATGACACATATTGATAGAGTTAGTAGGTAAGGGCATTAAAACAGTTGTTAAAGCTGTATTCCATATTTTCAAGAAACAAGAGGAGAGTTTAAGCCTATTAAATACAGACATGGAAGACAAATGCACTTTGAGAGATGAAAATGAAAATGTCTGAGTTGAAAAAATACACTGGTTTGGATTAAAGGCAGATTAAATGATTCGTGAACTTGAATATAAAGCAATAGAAAGTTTGGATAACAAATCAGAGAAAAAATGAAACTAATGAATAGAGCACTATTAAGCACCAAGACAACTTCCAGTGGCCTAATATACATACATTTGAAGATCCCAAAAGAGGAAAAGGGATGGGGAGAGAAAATTCATATATTCAGGATATGAATGAAAAATTATCAAATTTTATGAAAGTTATAAGCACACAATCCAAGAAACTAAAAGAATCCCCCAAATAAGAAAACTATGAAGGGAACCCTTTCATAATGTATACATATATCAAATCATCATGATGTAAACATGAAATATCTTAAAATTTTGTCAATTTTACTTCAATACAGCTGAAAAATAGAAAAAAGAAGAAAACTATGTCAATTCACATAATAATCAAATTGCTTAAAACTAGTGCTAAAAAGAAAATCTTTTAAGGAGTCGTGCAGGAGGGACTCACTTTACTTACAAAGGAACAAAGATGACAGTCGTTTTTGTGAAAACAGTGATATCCCAGACACAAAAGTTCAAATAGTGTATGATTCCATTTATATGAGATATCCAGAGTAAGAAAACCCATTAGGATAGGTAGCAGATTAGTGGTTGCCAGGGACTGGGGAAAGGAAGGAATTGGAAGCAATTGCTTAATGAGGATGGGGATTCCTGTATGGGGTCATGAAGAAGTTCCAAAAATAGATAGTAGTGATGATTGTACTTCAAGTGCCACTGACTTGTACACCTTAAAACCATTGAAATGGTTAGTTTTATTATGTGAATTTTACCACACAAAAAAAAGAAAACCAGAGAAAGTGGAACAATATCTTTAAAGTACTAAAAGGAAAAAAAAATTCTACCTAGATTTCTATACCCAGTTAAAATATATTTCAAAAACAAAAGTGATATAGAACTATATAACCTGAAATCATGTATTACCAACAGATGTGCACTATGAGAAATGTTGAGGGAAGTCCTCCAAGCAGACAGAAAATGATACCAGATAGAAATCTGGATCTACAGGGCCACCTGGGTGGCTCAGTCAGTTGAGTGTCTGCCTTCGACTCAGGTCATGATTCCAGGGTCCTGGGATTGAGTCCCACATCGGGCTCACTGCTCCTTGGAGAGCCTGCTTCTCCCACTGCCTGCAGCTCCCCCTGCTTGTGGGCCTTCTCTCTCTCTCTCTCACACACACACACAAATAAATAAATAAAATCTTTTAAAAAAAATCTGGATCTCCAAAGGAATGAAGGGCAACTACGTGGAAATTGCAACCGTGTGGTATAACTGCAATTACCTGAGTAAATATGAGCTATTTTCCATATTGTGTAAATGTCTTTAATAAAAGATAATTGATAGTTTAAAGGAAAATGGCAATGTGTGCAGTGGTTTATAACATATATAAAAGTAAAATTTATGACAATTTTATATGAAGACCGAGAAGGGAGAAGTTTATACTGTTAGGTTTTGTGTACCTGACTATTCTGGGATACAATGGATAAGGCTGGCTCTTCTCTTCTTTGTACATAAAGACCCTGGCACAGTGACCAGGTGAGCCCACACATAGCAGGCATTTCAAAGACATTCATCATTTAAAGTGTGAACACAATGTGACTAGAGGGAATGCTGTAAACCCCAGAAAAAAATTATTTTTCTCAGTTCCTTGAATAAAGAACTCAAGGAATCACTTGAGTCAAAGGGTATCAAGCTACACATTTTTTATTGATTTTATTGATTTGGTTGAGATTAGGCAACCTGAACATCAGTCAAGGGGACTGTGGGACATGTTGGGGGAGCAGAGGCAACAGATGAAAGTAAAATGAGCAAAATTCCCTGCTCTTGTTGAGGGAGCTGGAACATGAGCTGAAAATACTTTGAAAAGAAGGAAGCATGAGTACAAAGTCAGGGGAGGCCCTCTATGTTATTTGGTGCTGAGAAGCAACCAGGAAAATGCACTAGCAGGGGCCTCTTTGCAGAATAGAGTTCGAAGCAAAGCTAGGAAGAAGGAAGGAAGGAAGGAAGGAAGGAAGGAAGGAAGGAAGGAAGGAA
>NC_058419.1:11766367-11792283 GCF_002201575.2 Neomonachus schauinslandi
AAGGAAGGAAGGAAGGAAGGAAGGAAGGAAGGAAGGAAGGAAGGAAGAGACAAGGACTGGCATCAGCAGGAAGGAAGAGCCTGTGAAAAATCCTAACAGAATCCTAGGGGGGATAGTGAGTTACAGGGAAGGCAGCTGGTCCCATGCTGAAAATCAAGACTGGATGAGTGGGTAGGACAGCATGTGCCAGTGTGTGTCTAGGTCAGGGGTGCGGCAGTGAGGAGTTGGGAACAAGAAATGGGGTGGTGAGATACGCTGGAGACACAGAAATTGGGGCTCACAAGTTGTTGACGATGCTGGAGAGCCAGGCAGCAAAACTGGGATTCAGTGCATTGGGCCGAATGGAGTCCACACAGATTGATGCCTGTGAGGGGCGTGACAGTCCATGGCCCGGGAAGGGGCTTCTAGCACAGGGATTTCCCCGCAGTGCTCAGAGGGAACCTAGAGTTCTATGGTTGGGTGACAGGGCCACTGTCCCCAAGGAAGAGGTAAGGGTGCTGAGTGGGCAGGACTCAGGGATTATAGTCCTCACTTCAGTCAGACTGATCTGCCTTCCTCATTGTAGTGTTTTGTTTTGTTTTGTTTTGTTTTGTTTTGTTTTTAAGATTTTATTTATTTATTTGAGACAGAGAGAATGAGAGACAGAGAGCATGAGAGGGAGGAGGGTCAGAGGGAGAAGCAGACTCCCTGCCGAGCAGGGAGCCCGATGCGGGACTCGATCCTGGGACTCCAGGATCATGACCTGAGCCGAAGGCAGTCGCTTAACCAACTGAGCCACCCAAGCGCCCTGTTTTGTTTTCTTTTTAAGATTTTATTTATTCATTTGAGAGAGAAAGCGAGAGCATGAGCAGAGAGAGGGGCAGAGGGAGAGGGAGCAGAGCAGGGAGCCCAACGTGGGGCTCCATCCCAGGACCCTGAGATCAGAACCTGAGTTGAAGGCAGACGCTTTACCAACTGAGCCACCCAGGCACCTGGTCATTGTAGTGTTAAGACCCCAAATTAAGGCTCAGTATTATGTGCTGCCTTGACATCTGGGAAATTGGGAGGGACTTGGATAATCTAACTTCCAGTTTCCCTCTCCACTCTGCTCTTGCAGATAAGGTCTCCTAGCCAAATAATCCTCCTTACAAGGAAAACCGAGCTCAATTCTCACTTATCCTTGAGTAGGTTTCAGTTCCTGCCAGCCTGCAAAACTATTCAAGCAAACCATTCACATCCTGCTGCGGGAACCAGGGGTCATCCCATTGTCTTGATTCTTCAAAGTCCATCTACCTCCCACAGTCTGGGTTGTTCGCTGTTCCCGAGTGCAACCTCTGTGTGGCCCTGCATGGCATGCTGTGTCCTCCTCCCCTGAGCTGTAAATACATGTAATTAATAAACTGTCAATCTCATCATACTGTCAGATGTCATATGCTCAACCATCCCCATAGACCTAAGGCAGGAGTCCCTCACTCACCAATAGGGAGACTAGAAGATGATTAAAACACTTGTATTTGTGGATTGGACTTCTGTAGAGGGCTTCAGTTGAAATGAGAATTCTCATGTCTAAAATTTTGATGACCACTGTCCACCAGTTAGATATAGAATGGCTCATGGAGAAATGGCCTCCAGGGACCCTGATCCAAGATCAACTTCCAGTCCCTTGCTCTGTTTGCCATGAAAAACTTTAGTTACTGCAGAGCCGCCAGCTTCCTAAAACAGACACACTTGATTAGAGGAGTGTCTGGGTAATCGGTGTGTGTAAGCTTAAACTTGCTCAAACAGTGCCAAGAGCAGAGCCTTAAAAGTGACCTGAAATAGCAGATGTGTGACTGCAAACTCATATCACTGCATATATAATATTAGCCACAAATGCACAGGTATATATATATGCATACATATGCACATATATATGTGTGTGTATGTGTATGTCATATACAAAAGTATATACATAAGTATAGTTACACATAAAAGTATATATATGCATATATGTAAGTATATATATGTAAATATATAAGCATATATAGTTATACATATTTTTAAAAGTACTCACCCAGAAATCCACCAGAAAATGTTTTCCTGTTTCCTTAAACTGGGTGAATACTTTTTCCCTTTCAAGTCTTCCTGGATTTATTAAACTTTGATTTTAGCTGCTAACTCTGTGACCCTATTGATGTGGCCTAATCTAGTCTCCAACCCAAGTCCCTCTCCTGATAGTCCAACCCATGTTTCCTGTTGCCCACTGGACAGCTTCACCTGGACAGCCCTCTCAACCTCACCATTGACATGACCCACACTTACCTCATCTGCCACACCCTTCCTCATTTCTACCCCTAACTCCAATCACCACAAACTTTCCTCTATCCTTGATCTCAGGTAAGAGGAACAGCTTCTACCTAGTCAACAACCTTCAGAACTCAGAATCATTATACACTCTCCAACACCCTTTCACAGGATTACCCTAAAATCTGTCTCTTCACCTTCTCCCACCCACAGCCTGAATTATAGTGCCTTGTCATTTTCATTTGCTCTGTGTACTTGGTGTTTTTAACTCATTACGTTTTCAAAAAATACTTGTTGAAGCAATAAATGAAAATAATGAATGAATTAATCAAGGTGCAAGAGGGTCACATTCGATGATTCAAAATGTGGAGCCTGCCCCCTGCCTGGGCCCTCTGACCACATGGAAGAAGCCCAAAGTGCTACAGCTGCTCACAGAACTTTCGAATTCCCATGGGAAACTTTCACTGAGAGTGTCATTTGGGACATCTCCTCTGTACATACAAACATCATCTCTGAGGTGGAGATACCCTCAACAAGTAGTACACTGTGCTTCCTGCATTGGACCCCACAAATCCCCTTATCCCCAGTCAGTTTAAGAAGGAAGAGTGCCATTTCCATGGGTTTCCATCCACCCTGCAAATGTCTGCACCTTGGGCCAATCCTCTGGTGGCAATGTAGACCAACAGTCATAGCCATAGGACATCTGCCCTCTACTGTGCCAACAGCTCAGAATCTGGGGGAGGCAGCCTGAGCCAGGGATAACACCCAGACCTATTTCAAGGCATGCCCACACCCAGCCCTTTACCTGCAGAGTCACTGAAGTGATTAGTCCCAAGGCATTGCTCCTCCAACCCCCCGCTTCCTTGCTGGTGCACACTCTCTTCCCCTACTCACTAGTGTTTCTGGTCTGTCTCAACTGTCAGACATCAGCCACCACCCCCACTCACTCACATAGCCCCAACCTCTACAGAGGGGTCCACTGTGCACAGAGGAGACACATCCCAGCCTCCAGCAGGCACCAAGGCATCTCTCAGCCCTGGGACACCAGCAAGGGTGCAGTGGACCCTTGTACTCAAGAGTATTCAAGACTGTTGCTCAGCCAGATGATGCAGGGAGCAGCTGTGCTCTTCCTGACAGAACTTAGCATGGTCCAAATGTAAGGGCTGGTGTCTGGCATGCTGCAGGGCCACTCCTCCAGTTGACCTGTTTACTCAGACCACACTGAGACTTCCAGCCAGTAATGATGATTCCACGATTTCCCAAACTTATTCATGTAAGGTGTCCAATACCACCCACCCAGATTCCCCACCATCTTTCCTTCTGGACTCTTCTCCCTACACTGTATTCTGCACTCAGAGCCCTGACTGCCAGCCTGCTAGGGGCTCTCTGGACTTGGTTTTGCATGTGGTCTCCCTTGTGGACTCTGGCAATTGCTCTGCCCAGGATGCTTTCAATGCCCCTCACTGATGAAGGGTGTCTTGTCTGGTCCCCTTCCCTGGCTCCTGGTCATTCTGGCTGAATCCTTGCTTCTCAAATAAAGGAAAAATGTCCTGATGACATTTCAGGGTTCTAATCATGCCCAGGTTCTCTTTACTCAGGACATCACTGCATAAATCCAACTTCATATGGGTGAGAGATTAAGTTAATTTTTTGCTTAACCTAATGAGAAAATGGGAGACACAAATTAAAATAACATTGGCACAATGTTTTCACTCATAATTTTGACCAAAATTTAAAAGATTAGTAAAATGTTTGTGAGAGTATACAATATTCACATATAGCAATTTGTAAGAAAACTTTTTGGAACACAGTTTTGGTAATGTTTATTAAAAAATTTTAAATATTCATATCCTTTGCAGGTTACCAAGTATGTTAAAAGGAAAGGAAACTGGAAGGTTAATATATACATCATTACCAAGAATGTTAAAAGGAAATATACATATATGCCTAGAATAAGCTTTAAAATAATACACACCAGATTGTTAATTGTGGTAAACTCTGAGAAGAGCACTGAATTTTGGAGGAACTTTGTAAAAGGGAGAATTGTGATTGATTTGTATTTTTAGATTTTTTTACAAGACTGTATGAACCTTTGTAAGTAAAATATTTTAAAAGCCTAAAACCAGAAATAGGATGTGTGTGTTAATCAGTTAAAATAACTGCTAGCTGATGCAGTAGACAAAACCTGAAATATAAGTGGCTTAACATGACAAAATTTTTGTTGTTATCATTCACATAAATTCCGACGTGGGTTGGCAGGGACTTTCTGCTCTCAGGTAACTCAGGAATCCAGGCTGCTTCCATCTTGTAGCTCTACATCTCAACACGGGGTCCGAATGTTTGCTGCTGATGAGCAAAAGAAGCATGGAAATGGCATACTGGCTCCTACCTACAAGTGGGCCACCCAAGAAGAAGAGAGAGACAGATGTGGATGAGCACTTAAAATCTCTCCCAGAAACTGTCATCCAGTAGGTGCTTAAGAAAAAGTTATTATAACTTGTGATGACTGCAGCCCTCTTCAGTCTTGGAGGAGTTTCTGGGAAAACCAAATTTGCCTTGAAATTCATCAACTTTTTAAAGAGCCTGCCATGCAACAGGTGCTCTCAAATACAGGATCACATCTAATTTTCAAGGCGTGCTCTGAATCTTAGCAGGGAGAACTCACCTTTCTTCACTCAATAGCACTTTTCTGCACTGCCTTTTGCAATAACCTCTATCATCTCAGCAGACAGAATTTTCTCCTTCTTTGTGATGCATGGTCAAAATATTAATTTATGAGCCTCTGCTACCTTCCACATAACTGTACATTCGTGAACACCTTTTGGCACACTGCAAACCAGGATTTTCCTGCGGGGCAGGTACATAGACAAGAACAGTGGAAAGATGGTTGTTTTAATTAGCTTGGGCTGCTATACTAAGATTCCATAGACTGGGTGGTTTAAACAACAGAAACTTCTCACCGTTCTAGGGTCTACAAAGTCCGAGATCACAGTGCTGGCAGATTCTGTGTCTGGCAAGGACCTTCTTCCTGGTTTGCAGCCAGCCAGCCGTTTTCTCCTTTTATCATCACATGGCCAAGAGGTCTCGAGTCTCTCTTCTTATAAGGACACTAATCTCATCATGGAGGCTCCACCTTCATGACTTCATTGAAACCTAATTACCTCCCTAAGGCCTCCTAATACTACCCCATTGGAGGTTATGGTTTCAATAGATGAATTTGGAAAGAACACAAACATATAGTCCCTAACAATGAGTGTTTTTTTCTTTTATAATCAGAGCTGGCATGTCTGCTAAGGAACCATTCTTCATCTCCTAGAAGGACTCCAAAGATTTTAAGAATTCAGCCTCTGAGGAAAGATGGCGGAGGAGTAGGGGACCCTATTTCAGCTGGTCCCCGGAATTGAGCTGGATATCTACCAGACCACTCTGAGCACCCACGAAACCAGCCTGAGATGTAAGAAGATCTGGATCTCTACAAACAGAATATCGCAGGCAGTTGGTTTTGAGGTATGAAGCCGGGAGCCATGATTCTGCAGACAGATATCGGAGGATAAACGGCGGTGGGAGGGTGCCTGGCCGTGGGGACCCTACACCGCTGGTGAGTGACAGCCT
This sequence comes from Neomonachus schauinslandi, assembly GCF_002201575.2. Lineage (NCBI taxonomy): Eukaryota > Metazoa > Chordata > Mammalia > Carnivora > Phocidae > Neomonachus > Neomonachus schauinslandi. Next base: position 11,772,242 of record NC_058419.1, read on the forward strand.
CACGCACTGGGGACGGGCGCAGACTCGCAGACCGGTAGCTGCAGGGAAAGGACTTTAGGGCAGTCCCTGGGGCGGAAACCTGGAGCAGCGGGGTCGCGCCTGCGAACTGCAGCCCCGGGGATGAAAACCCGGAGGGGCGGGGTTGCACGCTTGAGAACTGGGAGCGGCTGGCGGTTTCAGAAGAACAAAGGGCAGAGACGTGCCCCGACCTGGAGGCAGGACTGGGGGCATCGCAGAGGGGTGCACAACCCAGGACGCTGCAGTTTATAGCAGCATGGACAGAAACGGAGACAGTGTGGCCTGGAGAGCTCACTGAAGAACAGACTGAGGTCTCTCTGCTCTGAGGCAGAGGGTTGGAAATGGTCTCTTCTGCGCTGACTCGTGGAAGAGACGCAGAAAGCTGCCAGAGAACAAAAGCCCCAAAAACTGATTCCTGTGGAGCCCATCCCCCGCCACAGGGGGCAGGGCAACTCCGCCCAAACAGGGTTGCCTGAGTAACAGTGCGGCAGGCCTCTCCCACAGAAGACAGGCTGGGAAAATAAGAGGCCAGCAACCCTAAGGTCCCAAGAAAACAGGTGCATCTTGTTTGGGTTCTGGTCAATAATTTGGACTCCATACATTCCCTCAAACACCCATCAACAGAATAACTAGGAGGAGGAGCCCCCAAAATAGAAAAGACTCAGAGATTATGACTTATGCTGCAGATTTACAAATGGATGCAGATATAACCAAGATGTCGGAGCTGGAATTCAGGCTTGCAATTGTGAAGACAATGGCTAGAATAGAGAAATCAATTAATGGCAACATAGAGTCTCTAAGGGCAGAAATGAAAGCTGAATTGGCAGAACTTAAAAATGCTATCAATGAGATCCAATCCAATCTAGATAATCTAACAGCTAGAGTAACTGAGGCAGAAGAACGAATAAGCAACCTGGAAGACAATATAATAGATAAAAAGGGAAAAGAGGAGGCCAGGGAAAAACAACTCAGAATCCACGAAAATAGAATCAGAGAAATAAGTGACACCATGAAGTGTTCCAATGTCAGAATAATTGGAATCCCGGAGGGAGTGGAGAGAGAGAGAGGGCTAGAAGATGTATTTGAGCAAATCGTAGCTGAGAACTTCCCTAATCTGGGGAATGAAACAAACATTCAAGTCCTAGAGGCAGAGAGGACCCCTCCCAAGATCAAGGAAAACAGGCCAACACCCCGGCATGTTAATAGTAAAACTTGCAAATCTTAGAACCAAGGAAACCATCTTAAGGGCAGTTAGGAGGAAGAGATTCCTTACGTACAGAGCGAGGAACATCAGAATAATGTCAGACCTATCCACAGAGACCTGGCAAGCCAGAAAGGCCTGGCAAGACATATTCAGGGTTCTAAATAAGAAGAACATGAAGCCAAGAATACTTTATCCGGCAAGGCTTTCATTTAGAATGGATGCAGAGCTGCAGAGCTTCCACGACCAGCAGAAACTGAAAGAATATGTGACCACTAAGCCGGCCCTGCAAGAAATATTAAGGGGGGTTCTATAAAAGGAGAAAGACCCCAAGAGTGATCTACAACAGAAATTTACAGGGACAATCTATAAAAACAACATCTTCACAGGCAACATGATGACAATTAATTCATATCTTTCAATAATCACACTCAATGTGAATGGCCTAAATGTTCCCATAAAACGGCACAGGGCTGCAGATTGGATAAAAAGACAGGACCCATCCATATGCTGCCTATAAGAGACTCATTTGGAACCTAAAGATACATCCAGACTGAAAGTGAAGGGATGGAGATCCATCTTCCATGCCAGCGGACCTCAAAAGAAAGCTGGGGTAGCAATTCTTATATCAGACAAATTAGATTTTAAACTAAAGTCTGTAATTAGAGACACAGAAGGACACTATATCATTCTTAAAGGGTCTATCCAACAAGAAGATCTAACAATTGTAAATATCTATGCCCCCAACATGGGAGCAGCCATCTACATAAGCCAACTGTTAACCAAAATAAGAGTCATATTGATAACAATACATTAATTGTAGACCTCAATACTCCACTCTCAGCAATAAACAGATCATCTAAGCAGAAAATCAACAAGGAAACAAGAGCTTTGAATGATACATTGGACCAGATGGACCTCATAGATATTTACAGAGCATTCCACCCTAAAACAACAGAATACTCATTCTTCTCAAGTGCGCATGGAACTTTCTCCAGAATAGACGACATACTGGGTCACAAATCAGGTCTCAACCAATACCAAAAGACTGAGGTTATTCCCTGCATATTCTCAGACCACAATGCTCTAAAACTGGAACTCAATCACAAGAAAAAATTTGGCAGAAATTCAAACACTTGGAAGCTAAAGACCACTCTGCTCAAGAATGTTTGGGTCAACCAGGAAATCAAAGAAGAACTCAAACAATTCATGGAAATCAATGAGAACGAAAACACATCGGTCCAAAACCTATGGGGTACTGCAAAGGCGGTCCTAAGGGGGAAATACATAGCCATCCAAGCCTCACTCAAAGAAATAGAAAAATCCCGAATTCACCAACTAACTCTACACCTTAAAGAACTAGAGAAAAAGCAACAAATGACGCCTAAGCCACGCATTAGAAGAGAAATAATTAAAATTAAAGCAGAGATAGATGAATTAGAAACCAGAAACACAGTAGATCAGATCAATGAAACTAGAAGTTGGTTCTTTGAAAGAATTAATAAGATTGATAAACCACTGGCCAGACCTATCCAAAAGAAAAGAGAAAGGACGCAAATTAATAAAATTATGAATGAAAGGGGAGAGATCATGACTAACACCAAGGAAATAGAAACAATTATTAGAAATTATTATCAACAACTCTATGCCAATAAACTGAGCAATCTGGATGAAATGGCGGTCTTCCTGAAAACCTATAAGCTGCCAAGACTGAAACAGGAAGAAACTGACAACCTGAATAGGCCAATAACCAGTAACGAGACTGAAGCAGTGATTAAAAACTTCCCCAAATACAAGAGTCCAGGGCCTGATGGATTCCCTGGGGAATTCTACCAAACATTCAAAGAAGAAACAATACCTATTCTACTGAAGCTGTTTCAAAAAATAGAAACAGAAGGAAAACTTCCAAACTCATTCTATGAGGCCAGCATTACCTTAATCCCCAAACCAGGCAAAGACCCCATCAAAAAGGAGCATTTCAGACCGATATCCCTGATGAATATGGATTCCAAAATCCTCAACAAAATCCTAGCTAATAGGATCCAACAATACATTAAAAGGATCATCCACCACGACCAAGTGGGATTTATCCCCGGGATGCAAGGGTGGTTCAACATTCGGAAATCAGTCAATGTGATAGAACACATTAATAAGAGGAGAGAGAAGAACCATACGGTCCTCTTAATTGATGCAGAAAAAGCATTTGACAAAATACAGCATCCTTTCCTGATTAAAACTCTTCAGAGTATAGGGATAGAGGGAACATTCCTCAAGTTCATAAAATCCATCTATGAAAAACCCACAGCAAATATCATCCTCAATGGGGAAAAGCTGAGAACATTTCCCTTAAGATCAGGAACACGTCAAGGATGCCCACTCTCACCACTATTGTTCAACATAGTACTAGAAGTCCTAGCCACAGCAATCAGACAACAAAAAGAAATAAAAGGTATTCAAATTGGCAAAGAAGAAGTCAAACTCTCTCTCTTCACAGATGACATGATACTTTATGTGGAAAACCCAAAAGACTCAACCCCCAAATTACTAGAACTCACCCAGCAATTCAGTAATGTGGCAGGATACAAAATCAATGTTCAGAAATCAGTTGCTTTCTTATATACTAACAACGCAACTGTAGAAAGAGAAATTAGAGAAATGATTCCATTTACAATAGCACCAAAAGACATAAGATACCTTGGAATAAACCTCACCAAAGAGGCAAAGGATCTATACTCTAGGAACTACAGAACACTCATGAAAGAAATTGAAGAAGACACAAAAAGATGGAAAAATATTCCATGCTCATGGATCAGAAGAATAAACATTGTTAAAATGTCTATGCTACCCAGAGCAATCTATACCTTTAATGCTATCCCGATCAAAATTCCAATGACATTTTTCAAAGTGCTGGAACAAACAATCCTAAAATTTGTATAGAATCACAAAAGACCCCGAATCTCCAAGGAAATGTTGAAAAAGAAAAACAAAGCTGGGGGTATCACGTTGCCCGATTTCAAGCTATATTACAAAGCTGTGATCACCAAGACAGCATGGTACTGGCACAAAAACAGACATATAGACCAATGGAACAGAATAGAGAACCCAGATATGGACCCTCAACTCTATGGTCAAATAATCTTTGACAAAGCAGGAAAAAGCATGCAATGGAAAAAAGACAGTCTCTTCAATAAATGGTGCTGGGAAAATTCGACAGCCACATGCAGAAGAATGAAACTCGACCATTCTCTAACACCATTCACAAAGATAAACTCAAAGTGGATGAAAGACCTCAATGCGAGACAGGAATCCATCCAAATCCTAGAGGAGAACATAGGCAGTAACCTCTTTGACATCGCCCACAGCAACTTCTTTCAAGATACATCTCCAAAAGCTAGTGAAACGAAAGCAAAAATGAACTTTGGGGACTTCATCAACATAAAAAGCTTCTGCACAGCAAAGGAAACAGTCAACAAAACAAAGAGGCAACCCACAGAATGGGAGAAGATATTTGCAAATGACACTACAGATAAAGGGCTGGTATCCAAGATCTATAAAGAACTTCTCAAACTCAACCCCCAAAAAACAAATAATCAAGTCAAAAAGTGGGCAGAAGATATGAAAAGACACTTCTCTGAAGAAGACATACAAATGGCTAAAAGACACATGAAAAAAATGTTCATCATCATTAGCCATCAGGGAAATTCAAATCAAAACCACATTTAGATACCACCTTACACCAGTTAGAATGGCCAAAATGGACAGGGAAAGAAACAACAAATGTTGGAGAGGTTGTGGACAAAGGGGAACCCTCTTACACTGTTGGTGGGAATGCAAGTTGGTACAGCCACTTTGGAAAACAGTGTGGAGCTTCCTCAAAAATTTAAAAATAGAGCTACCCTATGACCCAGCAATTGCACTCCTGGGTACTTACCCCAAAGACACAGATGTAGTGAAAAGAAGGGCCATATGCACCCCAATATTCATAGCAGCAATGTCCTCAATAGCCAAACTGTGGAAAGAGCCTAGATGCCCTTCAACAGATGAATGGATAAAGAAGATGTGGTCCATATATACAATGGAATATTACTCTGCCATCAGAAAAGATGAATCCCCAACTTTTACATCAACATGGATGGGACTGGAGGAGATTATGCTAAGTGAAATAAGTCAAGCAGAGAAAGTCAATTATCATATGGTTTCACTTATTTGTGGAACATAAGGAATAGCATGGAGGACACTAGGAGAAGGAAGGGAAAAATGGGGGGTGGGAATTGGAGAGAGAGATGAACCATGAGAGTCTATGGACTCTGAGAAACAAACAGGGTTTTAGAGGGGAGGGGGGATTGGTTAGCCTGGTGATAGGTATTAAGGAGGGCACATACTGCATGGAGCACTGAGTGGTATACGAAAACAATGGATCGTGGATCACCACATCAAAAACTAATGATGTATTGTATGGTGACTAACATAATAAAATTTAAAAAAAGAATTCAGCCTTACTGAATTTGCTTAGATGTTTGCTTACACAGAGCTTTCCATGACTTTTCCTGTCTACCATTTATGAGGGAGGCTTTGGGATGTGTTGGTTTATTTTTTTGTTTGTTTCATTTTGTTTATTTTATTTATTTATTTATTTATTTATTTATTTATTTTTTGATGACTGAACTATGTGGCTTTATTGGGGAGAGCCAGGATTACAATGGACTTAAGAGTTGGCATTGGGGCCCTTCTTCTTGCCAAAAGTGGGCACAACGTTGACAAAGCGCCGGTTGTACTGCATCCGCCGTTTGGCTCGGCCTGTCTTCTTCTTCTTTTTCTCCTGTTTGGCCACCTTGGGAGTCTGCCCTCTTACTTTCCCAGCACGGGCCAGAGAGCCATGGACTTTACCTCCGAGCATGCGGCCGGCTACTTCCAAGGTGGTCAGGGCCTCCACTCCACACTGACCTAGGGTAGCCTCATCCTCCAGGGGTGTGCCTGCCAGGAGCACGACTTGATCTGGCGCGATGCCCTCCAGGGAGGCTACATGAGCCTTGATCTGGGCGACCGTCTCCTGGCCGGTCACCTCGAGGGTGTGTAGCTCCTGGGCGCGGACAAAGAGCTGCATGTCGGCGACTGAACCGCGGGCACCGCAGCCACTACCGCGAAGATGAAGTCGAGAAAGAGGTGTTTATTTTATTTAAATTCAAGTTAGTTGACATAGTGTATTATTAGTTCCAGGGGGAGAATTTAATGATTCATCAGTTGCGTATAACACCTAGTGCTCATTACGTCAAGTGCCTTCCTTAATGCCCATCACCCAGTTACCCCATCCCCCCACCCACTTCCCCTTCAGCAACCCTCAATTTGTTCCCTAGAGTTAAGAGTCTCTTATGGTATGCCTCCCTATTTTCATCTTATTTTATTTTTCCTTTTTAATGTTAAAAATTTGAGCCTTTTGTGTCCTTTGGATAAATACTTAGTAGTGCAACTGCTGGGTAATAGGGTAGTTCTATTTGTAACTTTTTGAGGAACCTCCATACTGTTTTCCATAGTGGCTGCACCATCTTGCATTCTACCAACAGTGTAAGAAAGATCCCCTTTCTCTGCATCTTTGCCAACATCTGTTGTCTCCTGAGTTGTTAATTTTAGCCATTCTGACTGGTGTGAGGTGGTAACTCATTGTGGTTTTGATTTGTATTTCCCTGATGATGCGTGATGTTGAGCATTTTTTCATATGTCTGTTAGCCATTTGTATGTCTTCTTTGCAGAAATGTCTGTTCATGTCTTCTACCCATTTGTTGACTGGATTTTTTTTTTCGGGGGGGGTGTTGAGTTTGATAAGTTCTTTATAGATCTTGGATACTAGCCCTTTATCTGATATGTCATTTGCAAATATCCTCCCATTCTGTAGTTTGCCTTTTAGTTTTGTTGAGTGTTTCCTTTGCTGTGCAAAAGCTTTTTATCCTAATGAAGTCCCAATAGTTCATTTTTTTTAAGATTTTATTTATTTGACAGAGAGAGATAGGGAGAGGGAACACAAGCACAGGGAGTTGGAGAGGGAGAACCAGGCTCCCCGCTGAGCAGGGAGCCTGACGCAGGGCTCGATCCCAGGATGCTGGGACCATGACCTGAGGGAAAGGCAGACACCTAATGACTGAGCCACAGGCGCCCCCCAATAGATCATTTTTGCTTGTTTCCCTCGCCTCTGGAGCCATTTCTAGCAAGATGTTTTGTGGCTGAGGTCAAAGAGGTTGCTACCTGTGTTCTCCTCTAGGATTTGGATGGACTTCTGTCTCACATTTATGTCTTTCATCTATTTTGAATTTATTTTTGTGTATGATGTAAGAAAGTGGTCCTGTTTCATTCTTCTGCATGTGGCTGTCCAATTTTCCCAACAGCATATGTTGAAGAGACTGTCTTTTTTCCATTGGATGTTCTTTCCTGCTTTGTCGAATATTAGTTGACCATAGAGTTGAGAGTCCATTTCTGGGTTCTCTATTCTGTTCCATTGATCTATGTGTCTGTTTTTTGTGCTAGTGCCATACTGTCTTGAGGAGTACAGCTTTGTAATACAGCTTGAAGTCTGGAATTGTGATGCCTCTAGTTTTGGTTTTCTTTTGCAACATTACTTTATCTATTCAGGTTTTTTTCTGGTCCCATACAAATTTTAGAACTGTTTGTTCCAGCTTTGTGAAAAATGCTGGTGGTATTTTGATAGGGATTGCATTGAATGTGTAGATTGCTTTGGGTAGCATAGACATTTTAACAATATTTGTTCTTCCAATCCATGAGCATGGAATGTTTTTCCATTTCTTTGTGTTTTCCTCAATTTCTTTCATAAGTGTTCTATAGTTTTCAGAGTACAGATCTTTTACCTCTTTGGTTAGGTTTATTCCCAGTTATCTTAGTTTTTGGTGCAGTTGTAAATGGGATCGATTCCTTGATTTCTCTTTCTGCTGCTTCATTGTTGGTTATAAAAACGCAACAGACTTCTGTGCATCGATTTTATATACTGTGACTTTGCTAAATTCATGTGGCAGTTCTAGCAATTTTTTGGTAGAGTGTTTTGGGTTTTCTACATAATATATCATGTCTTCTGTGAAGAAAGAAAGTTTGACTTCTTCTTTGCCAATTTGGATGCATTTTATTTCTTTTTGTTGCCTGATTGCTTAGGTTGGGACTTCCAGTACTATGTTGAACAACAGTGGTGAGAGTGGACATCCCTGTCGTGTTCCTGATCTTAGGGGAAAAGCTCTCAGTTTTTCCCCATTAAGGACAATATTAGCTGTGGGTCTTCCACATATGGCTGTTATGATGTTGAGGTATGTTTCATGTATCCTTACTTTGTTGAGGGTTTTTGTGAAGAAAAGATGCTGTATTTTGTCTAATGCTTTTTTCTGCATCTATTGAGAGGATCATATGGTTCTTATCCTTCCTTTTATTAATGTGGTGTATCACGATTGATTTGCAGATGTTGAATTAACCCTGTAGCCCAGGAATATATCTCACTTGGTCCTGGTGAATAATCCTTTTAATGTACTGTTGGATCCAATTAACTAGTATCTGGGTGAGAATTTTTACATCCATGTTCATCAGGGATATTGGTCTGTAATTCTCCCTTTTGGTGGGGTCTTTGTCTGATTTTGAGATAAAGGTAAAATGTTGGCTTCATAGAATGAGTTTGGAAGTTTTCCTTCCATTTCTATTTTTTGGATTAGTTTGAGAAGAATAGGTATTATCTCTATTTATTTTTTTTTAAAGATTTTATTTATTTATTTGAGAGAGAGAGAATGAGAGACAGAGAGCATGAGAGGGAGGAGGGTCAGAGGGAGAAGCAGACTCCCTGCCGAGCAGGGAGCCCGATGCGGGACTCGATCCCGGGACTCCAGGATCATGACCTGAGCCGAAGGCAGTCGCTTAACCAACTGAGCCACCCAGGCGCCCGGTATTATCTCTACTTTAAATGTTTGGTAGAATTCCCTGGGAGGCCATCCAGCCCTGGATTTCTGTTTGTTGGGAGATTTTTGATGACTAATTCAATTTCTTGGCTGGTTATGGGTCTGATCAGATTTTCTATTTATTCCTGTTTTAGTTTTTTTCTTTTTAAAAAAATTTTATTTATTTTTTTGACAGAGAGAGAGAGAGCACAAACAGGGGGAGTGGCAAGCAGAGGGAGGGGGAGAAGCAGGCTCCCTGCTGAGCAGGGATCCCAATGTGGGGTTCAATCCTGGGACCCGGGGATCATGACCTGAGCTGAAGGCAGATGCTTAACCAACTGAGCCACTCAGGAGCCCCAGCCTGTTTCAGTTTTGATAGTTTATATGTTTCTTGGAATTTATCCATTTCTTCCAGATTGCCTAATTTGTTGGCATATAATTGCTCATAATATTCCTTTATAATGGTTTGTATTTTTGCGGTGTTGGTTATGATCTCTCCTTTTTCATTCATAATTTTGTGTCTTTTTTCTTTTTGATAAGTCTGGCTAGGGGTTTATCAATCTTGTCAATTCTTTCAAAGAACACAGTCCTGGTTTCATTGATGTGTTCTACTTTTTTTTTTTTTTAATTTCTATATCATTGATTTCTGCTCTAAACTTTATTTCTCTTCTCCTGCTAGATTTAGGCTTTATTTGCTGTTCTTTTTCCAGCTCTTTTAGGTGTAAGGTTAAGTTGTGTATTTGAGACTTTTCTTGCTTCTTGTGAAAGATCTGTATTGCTATATACTTCCCTTTTAGGACTGCCTTTGCTGCATCCCAAAGGTTTTGGACTATTGTATTTTCATTATCATTTGTTTTCATGTATTTTTAAATTTCTTCTTTGATTTTCTAGTTGACCATTCATTCTTTAGTAGGATGCTCTTTAGCCTCCATATATTTGTGGTCCTTCCAAATTTTTTCTTGTGGTTGACTTCAAGTTTTGTAGCACTGTGGTCTGAAAATATGCATGGCATGATTTCAATCTTTTTGTACAGGTTGAGTCCTGATTTGTGACCCAGTATGTGATCTATTCTGGAGAAAGTTCCATGTGCACTTGAAAAAAAAAGGTGTATTCTGCTGCTTTAGGATGAAAGGCTCTGAATATATCTGTTAAGTCCATCTGGTCCAGTGTGTCATTCAAAGCCCTTGTTTCCTAGTTGATCTTCTGCTTAGAAATGATCTGTCCATTGCTGTGAGTAGGTTGTTAAAGTCCCCTACTATTATTGTATTATTATCAATGAGTTTCTTAAGTTTGTTATTAATTGATTTATATATTTGGCTGCTCCCAAGTTAGAGGCATAAATATTTAAAATTGTTAGATCTTCTTGTTGGATAGACCCCTTTATTATGATATAGTGTCCTTCTTCATCTCTTATTACAGACTTTGTTTTAAAATCTAGTAATAAAAACTTAAAAAGAATAAGAAAATAAGTGAAAAATAATAATAAAATAAAGAATAAAAGTACAAAGGAGGCTAGATCCTATTTTCCCCTAGAGCTGAAGCTTTGCAGCACCCTATGATCAGTAAACTTGGTGTGAACTAGTTATTTGTGCTGGTCTTCTGGGGCAGGAGTCTGCTGCTCTGATTCTCAGGGGGACTGGCGCTATTGGAGATGTGCCTCGAGAGCGCAGGGAGGTAGGGCTTGGTATAAGCAGCTCTGGACTCCACTAGGTGGCGCTGTTTTGCCCCCTCTTGTCTTTCAGCGCTGATGGGCCAGATGACTATGGCGGCACCCAGCTCTCTAGCCCTGGAGCTGAAAATTCACACCCCCCACTCTTCAGTGAGCCCTCACAGAAGAGCAATCAATCACTCTTGGTTCCCCAGTTTCCATCAGAACCCTGGGTTCACCCTGCCTGGGTCCGAGCTTTTTTTTATCTCAGGCACACAACTGAGTTTCAAAACTCCAAATTTTAGGGACTCTTGCTGTGCAGACCTGCTGTTCCTCCTGAGGAGGGTCTCACCATGCTTCTGCCTTTTGCTGACCAGTCCCAGGAAAGTGGTCGGTACAACCATGCAGTTGTTCACAGTTTATGGCAATACAGGGCAGAAAGCCAACACCTAGACTCTTTGCTCTCAGCCAGCTACCACACTCCTATGCCTGGGAACAGTGCAACACTTAAGCACCACCTGTTCTTCTTGTGACCCAGGGAATCCTCAGACCACAGTGTCACACCTGGGATTCTGCCCCGCCTCGCCACCCGAGCACCTTTGAGCCAAGCACATCCGCCACTGTAACAGACTTCTAAAAGTTCCGATTTTGCACTCCACTGCTTATAATACTTTGCAGTAGCCTCCTTAAGTAGGTTCTGTCCCCATCACCATATCCACAGCAATATCACACCAGATTCAAGTCTCCACACCTCCTACCTTCCAAAAGGTGGTCATTTTTCTACTTGTAGACTTGCAGTATTTGTTCTCCCAGACCTCTGATTAATTTCTTGGGTGTTCAGAATGATTGATAACTAGCTGTATTTGAGAGACCAAACTTAGGGTCCCTCTACTCCTCCACCATCTCAACTCCTGTTTTGTTTTTTGTTTTGAGGCTTTGGGTTTTAACCACATGGTAAACTCATTCATCTGTGTATGTGTTCAGTGGACAATTCCAAAAAATACATCCCATTAAAATCCTACTGCAAATATCAGAGTGGTTTCAAAAATAATCTGACTTCAGAATTATATCCCAATAACCAGTACACATCACATCAGACCCTACTCACAAGCCCATCTGGAAAACACTGAGAGGTTTTTAAATACACCCAGGGGGGATGACCATATATTAGCTTCCTAGGGCTGCCGTAACAAATTACCACAAACTGACTGGATTAAAACAATAGAAATTTATTCTTTCACAGTTCTGGAGGCCAACAGTCCAAAATGAAGGTGCCAGCAAGTTGGTGCCTTCTGCAGACTTTGAAGAAGAACTCTATCTCATGGCTTTCTCCTAGCTTCTGGAGATTGCCAATAAACCTTGACGTTCCTTCCCTTTCAGATGCATCACTCCAATCTCTGATTCCATTCTTCACATCCCCTTCTCTATGTCTGTGTGTATTTTTTTTTTAAGATTTTATTTATTTATTTGACAGAGAGAGAGGGACAGCGAGAGAGGGAACACAAGCAGGGGGAGTAGGAGAGGGAGAAGCAGGCTTCCTGCCGAGCAGGAAGAATTGGCTAAGCGACAGAAGACCTGCCTCAGGCTATGAGTGGAACCAACATGGATCCTAGATGAATTCAGACCAGGGTTCTAGTCCCAGCCACATCACTTACTAGCAGTATAATCTTGGGGAAATTACCAGTCGCTGTGAGCCTTAGATTCATCATCTGTAAAATGGGTTTGATGAGCCCTGTCTTCTAAGACAGCTGGAATGTATGTAAAGTATCTGGTACAGTGCCTGGCATTTATCAGATCTTTAGTAAATAGCAGTTATTTCTAATATTATTTTGTCCCCAGACCCTACTGCCCTCTCCTCTGGGATTTTGTGCTCATCCAGGACATCTCAGATAATATGTAGCTCAAGAGGCGTCAGAATGTCAAATTAGGCAAAAATGTTGCTTCACAAATAAAATTCATTAAATTTTCCCTCTTAGAGGATATATAATTTGGCTATGTGTCAGTCTTTCTCAGCTGATATAACTAAAAGGTTCCCAAAATTTGAGTCAAAGACCAACTCCTTCCTTCCCTCCTAGCTGTTCATCCATCCAAAACACTATTTTCAATCATTTTACTCCCACCAAAACCTAGATCTGCTTAGATTTAGCCAAATTACACTCAAGATAACCTACCTTTAATGTTATTCTAATGGAGTGGGCTCTGGCTCCCTCTGGCTAGGGAAGAGTGCTAGCTTAGTGGCTTCTGGATACCACCTCAAGGGAATATCACTCTATTCTCAAGAAATCACTGCAGATGATGTATATAGGACACCTAGTTAAGTGCGCTGTGTTAACTATACTGAGACAAGAGTTCAGAATATCTTCCATACTCGTTCCGGGTGGAGATTTCTCCAGCTTATCCATGATACAAAAAGAACTAGTAAGCGGTTTTCTATTCCAGGCTTTTCTGTTACTTCTAGAACACATCACCTGACAGACTGGCCCCTGCTACCACCCACAGCAGGAATTGCAGTTTCCCAAAGCCCTAAACTGCCTCAGCTTTGGGCATTTCTACTTGACTGCTCGCATCTGGAGATCTACCTCATCACTCCTTGTTTTTACTTGTTCTTTAGGTATTAGAAGACATCTCACCATCTTCCTGATGATTGCTGCTCCTAGCACCTACCATTTTATGATTAGGGGTGTGTCTTGTTTATCCTAGTATTTCCACTATTAACACAGTGCTTTCCAAGGAGAAAATATCCAATTAATGTTTGGCGAATAAATGAGTCAGTAAGCAGGGTTTTTTAAAATAAGATTTATTAAGACTATGCCTACTTTCTTCAGTAAGCCAAGAAAATCCAGATATGTATCTTTTAATTTTACAGAACAATAAACTAAAGTGATTAAGGGAATCCAAAAATTAACCACATTTTACATTTTTTCTCCATTTTCTTTCACATTTCCAAGGAAGTTCCTATTCCAGTATCATGTTATCTTGTTCCAGATCACAAAATAAGAGGGAAGGTTCCCCAGTTTGTTTTGTAAAATATCAAAACTAATATTCTTAAATCTGATAAACAGCAATAGGTGTGTGACAAATTCATTTACATACTTAGATTCTAAAGCTAATAAACATTTTATTTAAAAAAACAGCATTTGAAGAATACCAAAAGGAAAAAAAAGATAAACTTCCAAATCATCCATATAGAAGAAGAACACAAAGTTGTATACTGTGTTCTCCCCAGCCTGACCCTGACCCTCCTCTACTCAGAGCCAGGACTGACCTCTTCAAATACAGCATGAATATCTGGGCTCACTCTTCAGTTGGGGCAGGAGAAGCTGCTGACCAATGCTGTGCAATGAACATGGAAGTAGTATTATCCACAGAACCAATTCTGCGCTGGGCTCTCTCTTCCTCATCTCTTAAAGCCTCCTCATACCAGTATGAGAAGGAAATGGGGTCAGTCCCTTTGATCTTAGCCAAAAACTCCAGAACTTTCATCTTACTGGTTTCAGCATGAGCCCTGGGACCCCACAGGAATTCATAGCATGGAGGATCACTGTTAGGCACCTGCCGGTACTCCAGATAATTCTCCTGCACCCAATCTCTGGTGATGAGGTTCCTGGGCTCCCCATAAATGAAATGATCCCTCCCAGCATACACTCCCATCATATTCAGGAAATCCCAGATGTCTTCTTCAGGGGCACAATTGCCCTCTATGAAGATCACACCCAGGATGATTATCAGGAGACCATTTTTAGGCATGCTCTGGTTGTCGCTAAGCATCTCATCACGGGTGAGGTCCAGGGAGTTGACAAGGACATAGGAGTGGGTGGTGGGGTCCACTTCCTTCACATCAATGCCAGAGATCACCTCCAAACACTTAGACGCTTTCTTGAAGATCACAGGGAATTGTTTCTTGTACCTTTTGATGACAAACTTTAGCATTTCTGCCTTTGTGATGGGCTCCTTCAGTCGATACTTGAGGACCATGAAATGTACCAAATCAGCCACCTTCTCATCTAGTGGGTCTCTGGGCAAAGATTCAGTGTCTGTTGAGGTATAAGGGGAACTTGTATCTTCTTCTTGGCTGCTGGAGACTCCTTCTGATGTGCTCCATGATGCAGAGAAGGAGCAGGAGCTCTGAGGACTCTGGGGAGGACTCAGGGTTGCAGCAGGCTCCTCTTCCTCCTCCTCCTCTAGGGAGACTGGGATCACAGGAGAGGAAGGCGGGGAGGCGGAGGTGGAGGGGTAAGAGAAGTTGAAAGAGCAACTGGAAATAGAGGAAGTCTCCTCCTCGTCCTCAGCTACAAGAACATCTGCCACTTCTAGGCCTTGTATCTCACTTTGGGCTTGAAAGTCTGGCTCAAATGTGAGGCGTAGACGCTTTGGAGAGTGAGGCATGATGACTCTTGTTGGCAGTAGCAAGAAGTATGAGCAAGACAATGGGAGATGGGGTACCACCAGCCTATGGGAGGGAGGAAGAGGGTTAGCAGTCTCAGCAGAGAAACACCCTTGGCAGCTCTGACAAAGGCCAACTTACAGGCTCTTTGGGGGGTGCTCTAGGTTCTCACAGAACTTCTGTCTTCCTGGACAGTTTGTTTCCTAGAAACCTATAGGAGGATATAAGAAAGCGGTTCAGGGTGCAGCCAGCCAGCACAGCTCAAGTCTTCCAGAGCTGACTGTGGGCAGGTGAAGTTGGGCACTCTGGGGTCCCTTCTGTTCTGACATGGGTGGAGTCCTTAGTAGACATTCAAGGTGTGTACCTCACCTTGGCTCCTAGCACTGCCTAGGCCTCCTCTGCTCTGCTGACCTGAGGACATGTACCTCACACCAAGACCTCACCTCATAGTTCTGGAGCCCTGAACAGGGGAGGAGGGGCCAGGCTCTGGGAGATCCCTACTATCCTGCAGTGGATGATCCCCTCTGTGCTCACTAAGGTTCTCACCTTTCCCCTAACAAGGCCTGCCCACTACCCCCACCACCACCACGCCACTGCGGCCAACCCCTCCCCAACATCCCTGCCTCTGCTAGTGTAAGGTAAAATTTTCAGAAAAGGAGCTCACATTCCTGAGACCAATGAGAAGGAAGTGAAAGAGCAACACATTTGACCATACAAGCCCAGGGCTTCCCTGGATGACAGCAAGGGTGGCCAAAGTCTGTGAGAATCCCTCTCTCCTAGCTGAGGGTTACCCTCATTCCTCACATTGATGCCTGGTAGAGCCTGGGACTCCTCCCTCTGTTTTCCTAAGTCTGGCCCCTTCAGAACAAGCCTTCACCTCCCTGAGACCACCAAGAAAGGAATGAAGGCACACCATATCTGTTCACTATGCCCCAGGACCTCCCAGAGCTGACAGCAGGGGCAGGGTAGGGCTGTGTATGCCTTCAGTCCTCACTCAGGGTCCCTATCTTAAAACCTGGCAGAGACTGGGACTCCTCCCTCTGCTGTCCTGATGTGTCTCCTCCTCAGAGCAAGACCCGCACCTTCCTGAGAACCCCTGCACAAAAATGAAGAGGCACCACATCTTGCCACCTTTGCTAGATCCTTCCAGTGCTGACAACAAGGGGAGGGCCCCACCTGTTCTGTGGTGGGACTATCCTCAATCCTCCCTTCATGGCATTCATCTTTACTCTTGGCACAGCCCGGGCTACTCCCTGCTGACTGAATATCACCCCTCAGGCCATGACCTCACCTCTCTGGGACACCTCCCTCACCTTGGGAAAGTGAGGGCATACTATATCCAGGCAACCCTGCTTGGGTTGTCCCAGGGCTGAGAAAAGAAGTGAGCCAGTCTTTATGGGGTCTCTTCTTTCTGGGGTGGGAAGTACCTTTGTTCCTCACCAAAGGTCCTTACCTTGACTCCTGGTAGAGCTTGGGACTCCTTCCTCTTCTGACCTGATGTGGCTTCTCAGCTGACCTGCCTTCACATTTAGACTAAAGACCTCAGCTCCAAGTCCCTCAAGACAAAAGTGAAGAGACATCACAGCCAGCCACTACTTCCCAGGGTCTCCCAGGGCTGACAGCAGGGGCTACACCCCATCTGTCCCAGATTGGGGGAGGGGTTCCCTCTGTCTTCCCTCAACGTATTCTTTACTTGTGGCAGGGCCTGGGCCCACTTCCTCTGGTGACCTGAAATCACCCTCTCAGACCAAGGTCTCACTTCTCAGAGATACCTCCACCTACCCCATGCAGGAAGTGAGGATGTACCACATCTGGTCATTCCTACCCAGATCCTCCCAGGGTGGACAGTGGGGACAGGGTGAAGTTTCTGTGAGGCTCCATCTGTCTGGGTTGGGGGTGCCCTTAGTCTTCCTTCAAGGTCCTTACCTTACCTTGACTTGTCACAGATCCTGGGATTCCTCCCTCTGTTGATGTCACCAGCTCAGACCAAGCCCTTCAACTCCCTGGGATACTCCAAACAAAAGTAAAAAGTCACCAAATCCAGCCACACCTGCCTGTACTCCTGGCAAGGCCTATCCTACCCTCTGCTGACCTGAAGTCTCCCCCTCCAACCAAGACCTCACCTCCATGAGCCCCTCTATCCCCTTGATTCTTGGTAGAGTCTATAGCAGAAGTGAGAGTTCCTCCCACCCAGCCACCCTGCTCAGATCTTCCCAGGGCTGAGATTCTGTGACGTCCTTCTTTTCAGGGAGGGGGGGTGGTCTCAGGTTTCACCAAGGGTCCTTACCTTGATTCCTGACAGAGCCCAGGACTCCTCCTTCTTCTGAACTGATGTGTCACCTCCTCAGACCAAGGTCCTCACCTCTCTAAGACTCTCCCCCAGACAAAAGTAAGGAAATGTCACATCTAGCCAACCTTGCCTGTGGACTCCTGGGGTTGACAGGAGGGGCAGGGCATGGCTGGGGCCTCCTCTCTCTTGGGGTATTTTCAAGGTAGACCAAGACCACATCTATCTGGGGTGGAAGGTCCTCTCAATCCTCCCTCATGGTCCTCTCCTTGATGCCTGGCAGGGCCTGGACTGTACCCTCTATTAACCTGAGGTTACAACCCTCAGAAACAGCCTCACCTCCCTCAGACTCCCAAAGTGGAAATCAAGAAGCACTATATTTGGCAACCCTGCTGTGTGGCCTCCCAGGGCCCATTAGGCAGGGGCAAGTTTCTGTAAGACCTCTCTCTATAGGATGAGAGGTCCTCTAAATCCTCCCTCAGAGTCCTCATCTTGACACCTGGCAGAGCACAGTATTCCTCCCTCTGCTGCACTCAGGCTACATCCATTAAACCAAGGTTTTCACTTCTCTGGGACCCTTGACAGCAAGGGTGGAGAAGCACTGGGTCCCATCTGCTCTGATGAAGGGGGTGCCCTGAGTCCTTAAACTGAACCCTGGTGGGGCCTGGGATTCCTCCCTTTATGAAGCTGCCCTTGCCCCTTCAGACCTAGGTCCTCATTCCCTTGAGAACCTCCAAACAAAAGTAAAGAGAAGCCACATCCTGTCACCTCCTAGGGCTCACAGCAGGGGCTGAATCCCATCTGTTCTGCAGTGGGAGGATATCTTCTGTCTTCCCTTAAGGTATTCATATTGCCCCCTCAGACAAAGGCCTCGCTGCCATGAGACGAGCCCCACCACTCCCTGGAAGAACTGAGGGCACACCACATCTGACCACCATTGCTGAGTCCTCCCGTGGCTGACAGCAGGGGCAGAGTAGACTCCCTCTGTCTGCAGTAGAAGGTCCCATTATCCATCCTAAAAGTATTCATATTTATTCTTGACAGGGTCTGCATACCCTCCCTTCTGCTGAGCTGAGGATGGTCCCTCAACCCATGGCCACCATCTCCTTGAGATGCCAGAGAAGTCAGTCGGGGGATAAAGAATTGCCCCTGTGCTCCACAGCCCTGTTCAAGTCTTCTCAGGGCTGACACAAGGGGCAGGCTCATAAGGGGCCCCCACAGTCTGGACTGGGAGGTCCCTGCACTTTTCCCTCAGGGTCCTCAACTTGATGCCTGACAGGGCCTAGGACTCCTCCCTCTACTGACGTGAGCCTGCACCCCCTCAGGAAAAGCCTCATTCCCTCAGGCTCCAAAGATGAACGTCCAGATACACCACACCTGGATACATCACACCGGGGCCTGCGTGGAGCCTTCCGGGCAAACAACAGGGACAGGCAAGAAGGGTTGCGGCACCCCTCTGCAGTGAGAGCTCCTCTCAGTCCTTTCTCAGTCCTCACTTTAATGCCTGCCACGGCCTGGGACTTCTCCCTCTGGCAACCTGAATCTGCTTCGATCAAAAAAAGCCTCACGTCTCTCAAACTCCCAAGATGGGGTTCTGGATACAACACATCCAGGGCCCTGAGAGGGGCCTCCGGGGCTGACAAAAGGGGCGGGGTGGGGGCAGCGCACCCACTCTGTGGTGAGAGGTCTCCTCCCTCGGGGTCCTACCTTGTGCGGGCAAGACCTGGGAGGCGTCCCTCCGCTGACCCGAGTGCAGCTCTAACAAGTCTCACGTCCCTCAGACTCCCAAAATGGAAATCGAGACAAAATATTCGGGACCCGTGCCTGTGGTTTCTCAGCACTAACAGCAAGTGCTTGGCGCGGCTTGCCGCCCCCCCCCCCCCCCGCCACCACACACACCTCCATCTGCAGTGAGCAGAGCCTCCACTCTCCTTCAGGGTCCTCACCCTGTGCCCGGAAATGCCTGAGGCTGTCCCTCTGCTGACCTGAGTCGGAAGCACCTCAGACAAAGTGTCATGTCCTCAGACTCCCGAAATGTAAGTCACGACATGCCATATCTGACCACCTCTGTTTGGGGTTTCCCAGAGTTGATGGCTGGGCGAGCCTCAGCCCCCATCTCAGTGGAGGGACTTCTTCACCTCCTCCCTCAGGGTTCTCACCTCGAAGCCTGGCGGAGCCTAGGATTCCTCTCTCTTCTGACCTAAGTCGGTTCCACTCACAGCTAGCCTCAACTCCCTCACACGCCTGACACAAAAGTCCAGACACGCCACATACGGGAACTCTGCCCGGGGTCTCCCCGGGTGACTGCAGGGGTAGGGCGGAGCTAGAGGCCCTCTATACGTAGTGGGTGGTGCCTTCACGCCTTCCCCCAGGGTCTTCACCTCAATGATTGGCTAGACCTACAACTCCTCCCTCTGGTGATCTGAAGCCCCGCCCCTCAGGCCCTCAGATACAGGACAGGAACCCGAACATCCGGGGACCCAGCCTGGTCTTCTCAGGGTTGACAGTAAGGTCAAGGTGGCAGTGGGGGTCCCTTTATCTGTGGTGGGGGCTCCCCTCGCTCCCCCTCAGGGTCCTCATCTAGTGCC
>NC_058419.1:11792293-11965618 GCF_002201575.2 Neomonachus schauinslandi
CTCAGGGTCCTCACCTCGAAGCCTGGCAGAGCCTAGGATTCCTCTCTCTTCTGACCTGTCTGCTCCGCTCAGAGAAAGCCTCAAGTCCCTCACTCCTGACACGGAAGTCCAGACACGCCCCATACGGGAACTCTGCCCGGGGTCTCCCCGGGATAACTGCATGGGTAGGGCGATGTCTGGGGCGGAAAAACCCCTCAGTCCTAGCTCAGGGTCCTCATCTTGACTCCTGGCACAGCCTGAGCCACTTCCCTCTCTGGAGCTGAGCTCACCAGCCCCAGAAGCCCTTCCCCATCCCAAGAACATCAAGGTGGAAGTGAGGGAGCATCTTATGGGCCATTCTGCACCAGGGCAACTGAGGGTTGACGTCAGGTGCAGGGCAAGCTCCCTGTCACCACCCTCCCATCTGAGATTGTAGGCATATCCTGGGACGTGTCCAGGGCATTTATATTTACTAAGGACAGGGCTTGCATGTCCTCCCTTTTGAAGATCTGATGCACCCCTCAGTCCAAGGCCCTCATTTCCGAGACTCCCTCTGTCGAAAGAGGGGACACTTCTGCCTGACTGACCTGCCTGGGATCCCCCATTCTCATTACATGAGCAGCTTTCTGTGGGTTCCCCTTAGTCTGGGGAGTCTTCACAGTCCTCCCTCAAGATCCTCCTCTGGATGCCTGGCAGAGCCTGAGTCCCCTCCCTTCTGCTGACATGAAACTGGGCCCCTCACATCAAAGTTCTCACCTCTCCCTGATGCCCTAGTGAGACGTCAGGGGACACCCCATTTGGCCACCATGCTCTAGGGCCTCCCAGGGCTGAAAGCAGGTAAAAGGCTAGATTCTGTGGCACTTCCTCTATCTGGGGCTTGGGTCTATTTAGTCCTCCCTCAGGATCCTCACCTTGATGTTTGGCGGGGACCAGCCCCTCCCTTCTTTTGAGCACATCCAGTCCCAGGGCTAACCACAGAAACAGGGCAGGTTTCTTCAGGCCCTCAAATACTCCTGCAGGTCCTCACCTTGTCAACTAGCAAGGTCTGGATTCCTCCATTTGCTGACCTGTCTGCCACCCTCAGACCGAAGCCCCCAGCTTCCTGAGACCACCAAGCTGGAAATGAGGGAGGGCTGCTCAGCCTGGGACCCCTGCCTGCAGTCTCCCAGAACTAACACCAGCAGTGAGGCAGAATTCTGTGGGATACCCTCTGTTCTGGAATGGGTGGACCCCTTAGTTCTCTCTTGACAGTCCTCATCTTGTATCCTGGCTTCTCTATTAAATACCATGTAGGAAATTACCCCTTCCTGCCAGCTCTGACCATTTGTTCAAGTGCAACTCTTACAGAGAATAGTTTCAGGTTCCAGGCTAGATGCCAGGTGGGGTAGTAGCAGCACCCATGACAGAGAAGCCCAACTTCCCATAAGGTTTCTTCACCAGCCAGACTTAGACTTTGGAAACTTTTTATTCTAAAAAATTTACTTTCTACATAGAAGAGGCTGAACAGCATGACTTGGGAAGGTCCTACCTCTTTTGAGTTTATCTGATATTGCATTGTCCAGTGCAGTCATTTTCTTTTTTATAACCTTCATTCATAGTGAGAAACATATTATACATTGTACATCTCTCCAAAGTGTACATGTAATATATTTTTTTCATGAAAAAATACCTATCCTTACTATGGGTGATTCATTGTGATGCCCACTATTCCGTTTTTAGTTCATACTTTATATTCTGCTAAAATATTTTACAAACCAGTCCTTACTCACTAGTATGGTTTCAGATGATTATTAGCAGACTGGAGTCACACTGCCTCAATCAACCCCATCTTCCCTGCTGTCCTGACATTACCCCAGGGCTCCTGGCATCTGTGCTCTGAGGTGCAGTCTCAGATTTCTGCAATGAAGCAGGAGAAGTTTAAAAGGCTTGCTCCTTCCTATCCTGCCATCTGCCTTCTATTATTACAAGCTACAAAGTCTCCCCAACTTCTCTTAGGCCCAGAACTCCCTCGCCCCAAACACAAGTACTAGTTCAACATAGTCCTCAGTCTCCCCTAGGGGTTTCTCATGTTTTGTTGTTTAAATTTTATTATTGATATTTGTTTTTATTCTCCCTTCTATAGTTTTCTGGGCCTAATTCTGTGAGAAGACAGTAGCTGAAGCTCTATTGTCATCTTGATATCTACAGGTAAGACATTAAGTCTGTAAATAAGAATTGACATCTTTACGATGATGTGTATTCCGTCAATGAATATGATATACTGCTCTGTTTGTTTGGGACTTATTTTATCTGAATCTGTTAGTAAACTTTTTTTTTAAAGACTTTATTTATTTATTGTTGAGAGAGAGAGAGCACGAGCAGGGGAGAGGGGCAGAGGGAGAAGAAGACTCCCCGAGGAGCAGGGAGCCCGATGCAGGACTCAATCCCTGGGATCATGACCTGAGCCAAAGGCAGATGCTTAACCAACTGAGCCACCCAGGTGCCCTGTTAGTAAACTTTTATAGTTGCTTCCATAAAGATCTCATACATTTTTGTAATGACGCATTTAAGATAATTTTTGGATTTTGTTGCTGTTGTGAATGAGATATTTTCTATCACATGCTCTAATTGATTATTGCTTTTGTGTGGCAAGGCTCTTGCTTTTGCTATAGTGAACTTACACTATCTTTTGAAGTTTCTTATTCATTTGAATATTCCACATGCTTATTCCTTAGAATTTTCTACATAGGTGATCATATCACCAAATAGTATCTTTCTTTTCAATATTCATACCTCTTACTTAGATATCCACAGCTCTGGCTTTGTGTTCCAGTGTAGTTTTGAATAGTAGAGGTAATAGCATATATCTATGTCTTTTCCTAGATTTTAATGTAAATGCTTCTAACATTTCACATTAACACATGATGCTGTAGATTTCAGGCAATGGAAATCCCCTTGTGATCTTAGCTTGCTAAAAGATTTCCCATGAACTTGTGCTGAGTTTCTAAGTTTTTTATTTCTGTACCCATTAATGTAATCAAATGGTTTTTTTCTTCTGTTATGGGCTGAATTGTGTACCCCCAAATTCATATGTTGAATTCCTAAATCCTAGTAGCTCAGAATGTGACCGAGTTTGGAGACAGGAGCTTTAAAGACGTAATTAAGGTAAAACGAGGTCATAGGGTGGGCCCCAATCCAGAATGATTGGTGTCCTTATGAGAAGAGATTAGAACACAGTTAACACATAAGGGAAAGAGCTTGTGAAGATAGAGGGAGAAAACAGCCATCTGCAAGCCAAGAAAAGAGGCCTCAGAAGAAACCAACCCTGCCATTGCATTGATCTTGGACCGCAAGCCTCCAGAATTATAAGGAAATAAAGTTCTATTGTTTAAGTCACCCAGTCTGCTGTGGTAATTTGTTAGGGCAGCCCTAGCAAACTAATAAGACTCCTTTGATTTGTTAATGTAGGAAATTACAATGGAAAGTATTTTCTAATGTTAAATCGTGTTTTCATTCCTAAGATATAGTCTGTTTGCTCATTTAATTCACTGCTGTGTTGAATATGCTATTAATCTATTTAAGATATTTACTGCTGTGTGAGCAAGCTTAGCTCAAGTGTTATTTTCATGGGGAGTCCTCACCCGGTTTTTCAATCAGGGAGAGCCAGCCTGGGAGAAATAGCTGAATACTTGCCCATCATTTTGTATGCTTTAGAAGAGATTACATGAGATGGTGACTTACTTCTCCCTGGCCATCTGGAAGAATTGGCCTTCAAAACTGCTTGACCTGGAACACGTAAGGGTTACTTGAGCTTTGAATACAGTTTCAGTTCGTTTCATTAGGATTCTCTATTTCTTTGTGAACCAATTTGGCCATTTTTTTCCCTAAAAAGTGGTCCATTTCACTTAGGATTTCAAGTTTAATGGCATATTTATAATAAAAACTTAATTACAGAAATCCTAAAACATACACACCAGTAGAAAGAATAGTATACTGTACCCAATATGCCTGATACTCAGCATCAACAATCATCAATGCATGGCCAATCTGGCTCTAATTATACCCCCATCTACCACCTCCTTTTTCTGCTGCTAGAATAATGTGAAGCAAACCCAAGACATCACACCATTCCTTCTCTAAGTATTTCAGTTTACATTTTTAAAAGATAAGGACTCTTTTATAAAATATCAACCCAATACAATAATCCTAAAAAACTAAGTCATTGATATAAAAGATGCAGTTATCTTTCACATTTAACTGATGGACTTACATGTTTTTTTAAAACCAATTTCCTTGAATTGGTGCTCAATTGGTGCCCTAAATCATTTATAATCTACAGGTTTCCCCACACATCACCTCTTTTTCACTGCAGTTTTTATTGTTACACAATAATAATATAAGTCTTACGTTCTGTCCTGGTTCCCATAGTCCGGATTTTGCAGACTACAACACTTTGGTGTCCTTTAATGTGTTCCTCGGCCCCCTGTTTTTCTTTACATTGCTATTTAGAGGTAGAAGCTTGATCAGATTTTTTTTTTTTGTATTTTTGGTTTATGTTTTGCAAGATTACTCCATAGGTGATGCTGTGCACTTCCGTTAGGAGGTGCAACATGTCTGTTTGTCTCTCTTTGTGCTGATGCTTGCAGTAATTGATGATCATCGTGTTTATCCATTAATCCCTTAGGGGTTGAAAAATGATCACTCTCTCATTCTTTCTTAGTTTATTATCTATATGTAGAAACTGTTCCTTGTCCACCATTTGGTTATCCTGAGGGAAAGGTATTTGTTGTGTTCTTTTATAATATTTAAATCTTTCTGCATCTATATTTTGTACAATTTAAGTTATAGTTTATTTCTACCTTTCTCTTTAGTAATTGATCATATTTATAAAACTTGTCTAATTTTATATGTATTTTCAAAGAACTGGCTTTATTATTTGGGTCTATTTTCTACTTTATTACTTATGCATTTAACTTCATTATTTCCTAACTTTTTAATTCTTTAGATTTAATGGTATTTATTCCCTAGCTTCTTGAATGGTTTGGATGTTTAAAATTTATTTCTAATACATCTATTTCATGCTATATTTCCCTCTAAGTAGCACGTGGGCTGCATCACACAGGTAAAGTTAAATATATCACCCTATTATTGGAATTTTTCAGTATATACAAAAACTAGGCAATGTAAAAATTGTTTTTGAGTAGGATACGAAGAGGATGAGAGATATAGAATGTTATTTAGAAGAGGTTTCAAGATCCAAGGGTATTTTGGGTTTTGTTTTCATTTAGCTATTAATTAGAGGAGAAACTTAAACATATTTGACTGCTGGTAAAAGAACTGAGCTTATCCCAGGAATGTGATGAAGTTTAATACTAGAAAATCTGTCACTATAAGTGGCCACACATGTGACAGTCAGGAGTCATCCAGGAAAATAGAAACCATGGTAAATCTTTAGCAGAGACGATTTAATTCAGGGATAGTTACATAAGTGATGAAGAAGCTAAACCGGCAAGTCAAGGAATCCAATAATTAGCAACAAAAAGAAGTCATTCCCACTTCTAGGTTGGAAGACGGAGAGGAGATAGTGTTTCTGGAGCCTAGGTGTTGGGTTCAACAGGATCTGGAGCCATGGTGAATCAACCTGCTGGGCTGGAGCCATGGAAAATATGAAGCCATTGAAGAGGAAACCACCTAACGCAGAGGAAGAAGAAAAACTCTGGCTGCTCCATCCTCCTAGGTTCTAATCTCCAATTGGTTTCCCTGTTGGCAGAAGCCAGATAGCAAAGTGTCGGCCAACCCAAGAGCTGCAGCTAGTAGGATTCAGCCTGTGTATATTATAAGGCAGACCAGAGGACAAGTGAGGGATGGATCTAAGGGCAGGTAAGTCCAGGACAAGCATACCACATTGACAGATTAAATGAGAAAAATCATATCTAAACTGTTACAGAAAAGTATTCAATAATGTTTCCTGTCCCCATCCCGTACCTTCCTCAGTCCAGGCTTGTTTAGGTGCCCTTCTTTATCCTTCCATACCCCTTCTATGGGCACCCACTATCATCATGCATTAATATCCAAGCTGTAATTGATAGTTTACTTGTCTATCTCCTGCCGGACTATAGGCTCTATGAGTGTAAAGACCATGCCAGGTCTCCCACTATATCCACTGTTTGCATATTGCTTGGATCAGAGTATGCACCATAAATATCTCTTGTTAGATCATTTGATTTGCCAATGCTTTTTAATTCTTAAATATGTAATTATTTTAACTTCGTAATTTTTCCAAAGTTGAGTATCACACAAAAGGCATGATTGCACAAACACAAACACAGAAATTGATTATGGTAACTGC
Source organism: Neomonachus schauinslandi (assembly GCF_002201575.2). NCBI lineage: Eukaryota > Metazoa > Chordata > Mammalia > Carnivora > Phocidae > Neomonachus > Neomonachus schauinslandi. Next base: position 11,798,601 of record NC_058419.1, read on the forward strand.
TTCCATCTAGTCAGATTACACTCTTACTTCAAGTAATGAGCACCGACCATTACCTAACCTAGGAATTGGATCATTCTAAATGTTTACCTGTCAATGTTTTAGAGACATAATCTTAGATACCTATGAAGGCTGAGAAGTGAAGAAATCATGGAATGTATATGTTGATAGCCTCAAGAAAAAGGTCTTGAAAAGTTAGTTCTTTTTCCCCCCACAAATTACTTTAGTAATGGAATTTTCTCAAAAACAGTGAGTAGAAAATAGAACTATTAATCTCAGAGATTGACAGAATATATTTCACCCAGAATTTAATAGAAAAATAGACAAGGCTACCTAGCCTGGGTGTCCTAAAGGACCTTAGTAATACATGGATATCTGGCTGGAAACAGAATTCTCTCCATAATACATCATTTCCAACCTTTAGATCATATCATCATAGAGTCACAGCATAGGAAAGGGACCTTGAAGGGCATCTAGTCTAGTCACCCATTGCAGTTTTAGACACACTAGCTGTTAGAAAGTTCTTTATATAAAGTTCATAACTGGTCCCTGTGTAACAATTTATTCATTAGTTCTATTTCTGCTTTGTGAAATCACAATGAGGGTACCTAAGCAACCACATGACAACCCTTCAGATGTTTAAAAATAGCCAACATGTTCTCCTCAAGTTTTTCTTACCCATAGTAAACATTTCTTTTTTTTTTTTTCAGGAGATTCCCATACATCATGGTGTCTAGACCTTTGCTGTCCATTACGTTGGCCACTCACCACATGTAGTTATTTAAATTTAATATAAAATATTTACTTCTTCAGTCATATTAGCCACATTTCAAGTGCTCAGTAGCCACACGTGGCTAGTAGCTACTGTACTGGAAAGCGCTGATAAAGAGAACATTTCCACCATCACTATCTTTGCAAAAAGTAGTATTGTTCAGCACTGGTCTATACCTTTCATTATCTTAGTATCTTCCTTCTGGAAACACTTATAGCCTTTGGCTTTTCCCCATAGATCACTGTATTCTTCACTGTTCAACCAGAGAAACAGATACATTAAGATCCAAGTCTTCATATGGAAATGTTATTCCTTTCTGTGAAATATGATCTAGAAATTTGATTTCTATTTCCAAGCCTGTGGATATTTGCTTTGCAATGCTGCAGCTTTCAAAACTAGAAATTCTAAACTCCTTGAAGAACTCTAATAACTTCCTGAAATGGTTATTACAATATCCATTTATATGCTTTTATTTTATAATAATTTACTATCAAATTTGCTGCTAAAGCACAGGCAGCTCCTGTCCTGGCATTCAGGCCAGAGAATTAATATTTGTGCATATGCTACAGGGACAGGCTATGAGGACAGATGGGCAAACTGAACTCCCACTTCTGGTCCCAGCACTTCCCCCCCCCCATGTGGAATACCTCTCTCCCTGATTCACATCTGCTGCCATCACTGTTACTGCTATTGCTGCTACCATCACTACCCCCAGTATGAGCTCAGATTCCAGCTGTTACCCTGTTGAGGACCCATGGCACCCTGGACTGCACCAGGTGTGTGTGTATGCACAAGGCAGCCATGCCAACTGTTTGGCATGCACACTGCCTGCCACCCATTGAGCCTGTAGTTCTGAGCTCATGCCTAGCATATCTCCCCTACTCATGCACAAGCTTCATTGTCCCATCACACTTCATTTACAGAAAACAAGATCAAAGATAGAATTAAGATGTTTAAGATATTAGCAACAGAGCATTAAACCAAGAACAAGGCCCTTCCAAGAATGGGGCTCTATGCATCTGCACAGGTCACACATCCATGAAGATAAACCTGCAATAAAATGAAATACAATTAGGAGTGCCTGGGTGGCTCAGTCGATTAAGCGTCTGCCTTCGGCTCAGCTCATGATCCCGGGGTCCTGGGATCGAGCCCTGCATCGGGCTCCCTGCTCAGCAGGAAGCCTGCTTCTCCCTCTGCCTCTGCTCCTCCCCCTGCTTGTGCTCTCTCTCTCTCTGTCAAATAAATAAACAAATAAATAAATAAATGAAATATAATTAAATATTCACTTTTCCAGTGAACATGGGGAGGCTTGTCAGGAAACTATTTTAGCAGTAGAAGCAAGAAATCATAATATTAACTGGGGCAGTTGAGGAATGGAAAAGAGTGACAGATTAAGAGCGTTTTTCTTCTTCTAAGAGTGATTCTTCTTATAAGTAACAAACTCTTCTAACCTTATACAAAAAGAAAAGTTAATGGTTCACATAACCAAACCAGAGGGTGTGTCTAGCCTTAGAACAGTTGGAACTGAGACCTCAACTGCCACCTGGCTGCCCTAATGTTCCCATTCTCTCTCGTGTGACTACCGCTATGACCAAGGACACTTGGACACTCTACTGAGACTATTTGGTTTGACTGAGGGAGGCAGCAATATCCTTCCAAGAAGTTAGAGATGTTCCTTAGAGGGAAAGAGATGCTGAGGCCAGTCAATATAAACTGCAGAGACAGTCTCTAAACAAATGCATACTTTTCCCAACATTTTATAAATCTAGATGGAGGCTAGAGGGCAGTACCGTATTCCTAGGTACTTGTTGTACCTAGGGGAAGAAGGCAAATTTATATCTTGCTTTTCCTGTGCTCATGCTATTCTTCTGATATGAGGAAGGGATGTGTCAAGAATGATTCCCAAAGTCAGAATAACAGAAGTTTGTTAATTATGTCTCTTTGTTCACCTCTATTAAATCTAATAACATAAAGTTAACTACAGATGCCAAAAAAATCCATAAAACAGAAAACAGTAGAAACTCCACACTCAGAAAGTCCACATAAACTATATTTTCCATAATTCTTCATACTTTATTAATGTATTATAGATAAGGAAGATGAAGGCTAGAATCAGAAACTTTGATCTCCCTGATACTTTTGTAATATTACATGATTGTATTTTTTCTTCTTGGACCCACAGGATCCAGGAAAATGAGAAACTGAAAAATGTTCTAATGTGAGCATCTAATCAAAGATCAGATGCTAGCTGGAGCAGAGTTAAGTGCTTTACGATTTTTCTACTTGTTCAGAAAGTAAGCCAAATGGAGGTATACTGGGGCATGATAAGGTTGGAGGGTTAACAGAAAAAGGAGATTTCTCTAGTCTTACCCTTTCCCCAGTGCACTTCACCCAAGAGCAGAGCATTCTTCTTAAAGCACAGCTCTTGCAGCTCTAACCTTGTCTCAAAAATCAAACTTCTTGGTCTGGTGGGATAATCAAGCCTCAGGAAGCCAAAATGCCAAACGAAATGGGCTTGTCACCAGACCTTCAGTGCCTGTTGTCCAAGGATCAGCTCAGATGCCACTACTCCCCTCTCCATTCTCCAAACTGTATTCTCTCTTTACCCACATGTACCGGCAGTACTTTGCCTTCTATTGCCAATCAGTTTGCCTGGGCTTGGCATAATTTTGTATATGTGAGTCTTCCCTTCTAGACTGTACATTCCAGAATTCAGTGCACAGATTGACATATAAGTAGTCAAGGGTAGAAATAAATGGTGATGGGGGCACTGAGGGTTGCTTTCAGCATCAGAATACCCATGCCTCTCCTCACCAAAGGAATCATTGTGCTAGAAGTCTGAATTGCATGGTGGCAGCCAAAGGTGACCTGACTAGGACAAGCCAACTGAGGACAAGGCAACTTAGGAAAGACCACATCCTAGCTTCATTCTGGCACTAACTGGTATTTTATTAGAAGCAAGTAGATGCTTAAAAGTTGCACCCCTTGGTTGTTACAGCTTTTGAACACTCCACTCATTTTCTCTCTATACTAAAATGTGACATTTTCTGTTTCCTTTGGAGCATCTTGTGAGAAATCTACTCCTTTCTTCCCCCAAGTTCAGTTTCGGTAGTACACATACATGATTATACTCAATACATTTCACTTGAGTGTACTCCTATCTCCTCTTATTTCTGATATTTTATGGAAAATTACTTAAGTGATGAAAACAATCTATTTCCAAGTGTATCTTCAGGCAAAAGAGGAAGGAGTGGATTTACAGACAGTGCATAAACCCAACATTATGAATATCTCCCAGCAAACAGATATTTACAACAAGTAGGCAATTTTTGCCATACTTACAAGACATAAAATTTTCTAGAACCCATAACACAACATATGGATAACAGAAAGGAACTCCTTTTAGCAGAAGCAAGAAATCGTAAGAATATTAACTGGGGCAGTTGAGGTAGGAATGGAAAAGAGTGACAGATTAAGAGCATTTTTCCTTCTTCTAAGAGTGATTCTTCTTATAAGTAACAAGCTCAAGTCTAACCAGCTATTCAGGCAGCTATTTCCTCATGGCAAAAGGACAAAAAACAGACCAAAAACCTGCTGGGATATCAAAGTATTTACACCAGGACAGGATATTAATTTCAAATATAGCTTAAATGTTACAACTGTCAGAATAATAGAAAGATTCTGGAGGTAAATACTAAAGAATTACCCTGTAGTCTAGGCTACTTTTACTCATCCATGTTATTTTCTTTTTTTTTTTTTTTTAAAGATTTTATTTATTTATTTGAGAGAGAGAGAGAGAATGAGAGACAGAGAGCATGAGAGGGAGGAGGGTCAGAGGGAGAAGCAGACTCCCTGCCGAGCAGGGAGCCCGATGCGGGACTCGATCCCGGGACTCCAGGATCATGACCTGAGCCGAAGGCAGTCGCTTAACCAACTGAGCCACCCAGGCGCCCTCATCCATGTTATTTTCAACATTTTTAAGATAACCTTTAAGTTATAAATATTTATAGAAAATATGAAAAATGAAAAAAACATGTAAAGAAAATAAAAATTCACCTATAATATACCCCGCAGGGATAAGGGTCTTTAAAATATTGATATATTTCTTCTCAGTCTTTTTTTCTATGTAAATTTAGAAGACCTTGTAATGCAAATAGTCTAAAAAGTTAAAACAGGAATAAAAAATTATACTAAATATTTTTAATAGACTTTATTTTTTAGAGCATACAGTATGTAGCCTTTTCAGATTGGCTTCTTTCACTTAGTAATATGCACTTAAGATTCCTCCATGACTTTTCGTGGCTTGATAGCTCGTTTCTTTTCAGCTCTACATAATATTTCATTGTCTGGAAGTACCAGAGTTTATCCATTTACTTACTGAAAGACATCTTGGTTGATTTCAAGTTTGGGCAATTATGAATAGAGTTGCTGTAAATATCCATGTGCAGTTTTTTGTGTGGATATAAATTTTCAACTCTTTTGGGTAAATACCGAGGAGCATGATTCCTGGATCATATGATGAGAGTATATTTAGTTTTGTAAGAAACTGCCAAACAGTTTTCCTAAGTGGCTGTACCATCTTGCATTCCCACCAGCAATGAATGAGCATTCCTGTTGTTCCACATCCTTGTCAGCATCTGGTGGTGTCAGTCTTCTGGATTTTGGCTAACACTTGTGTAGTGGTATCTCAATGGTAACTATCAGTTTGTTCTCTATAGTTAAGAGTCTGTTTCTTGGTTTTCCTCTCTTTTTTCCCCCTTTGATCATTTGTTTTGTTTCTTAAATTGCATATGTGAAATCACATGGCATTTGTCTTTCTCTGACTTATTTCACTTAGCATAATATTCTCTAGCTCCATCCATGTTGCAAATGGCAAGATTTCATTCTTTTCTTCATGGCCAAGTAATATTTCAGTGTGTGTGTCTTTTTTTTTTTAAGATTTTTTTATTTATTTGACAGAGAGAGACACAGCGAGAGAGGGAACACAAGCAGGGGGAGTGGGAGAGGGAGAAGCAGGCTTCCCGCAGAGCAGGGAGCCTGATGCGAGGCTCGATCCCAGGACCCTGGGATCATGACCTGAGCCGAAGGCAGGTCATGCTCAATGACTGAGCCACCCAGGCACCCCTCAGTGTGTATGTCTTTACAACCTCTTCTTTATCCATTCATCAGTCGATAGTTGGGCTCTTTCCATAATTTGGCTATTGTTGATAATTCTGCTAAAAACATTGGGGTGCATATATCACTTTTTGTTGGAACTTTTCTCCATCGTATTACTTTTGATTCTTTGCCAAAGGTCAGTCGACTCTATTTAATCAAGTCTGTTTCTGGGCTCTTTATTCTGTTCCATTGATAAATTTTCTGTTCACTTACCATACCATGTTGTCTTAATTACTGTAGCTTTATGGCAAATCTTGAAGTTGAGTGGTATCAGTCCTCCAATTTTATTCTTCTCTTTCAGCATTGTGTTCAGCATTGTGTTAGTATTCTGGGTTTTTGACTTTCCATATAAACTTTATAATCACTTTGTTGATGTCTACAAAATAACTTCCTGGGATTTTACTAAGGATTGCATTGAATCTATAGATCAAATTGGAAAGAACTGATATCTTGACAATATTGAGTCTTCCTATTCATGCACATGAAATAGCTCCATTTAGATCTTTAAAAAAATTTTTCATCAGAGTTTTATAGCTGTCTTCATATTTTTAACATAAAACATGAAAGTGTACATTCTCTTATCAGTCCTTTGCTGTGAAGCCAAGGTCTCCTCTTTGAGATGCAACCAGTGATTGGAATTCTGTTCAACTTTCTTATGAAATGCATACTCATAGCAAATACACTATAATTTCTAGTTACATTTATTTGAATTGGCACAATAACTTAAAAAAATTACTTGCCAAACAATCTGAGAGAAGGCTTCTATTTTTTATAATTTTTTTCCAAATCTTTTCATTTTCCTGCTCACACCTCATTAATACAGATTTATTTTCGAGGCTCACTTTAATTGTGTCTTTCCAAGGCTTTTATCTGAGGATTCCTACAAGAAAAAAACTTTCTCTTTACAGTTATATTTCATTGGTTTTCATATTTAATTAAATAATTAGGAGATCAAGCTTAATTAACATATAAAAAGATTTGTGAACACATACATACAAATGATTCTTGGTAAGCATACAATTCAACTGGTAGGAAAAGGGCCAACTGGTAGGTACACAGGGAGATAGATGCCTATTGGCCATGAGTTTTACATGTGTTACAAGTATTACATGTTTCATAGAGTAACCAGAAACTACTCAGAGGTAACCTAACAGAATTCCAACTATGTATTTTTTTATGAAACTAAGAAAAATCACAAAGGAAAAGGGAATAAAAACCAAGTTTGGTCACCATGCTGAAGAAACTGTCCATAGAATGGTCTTTATTAAAAAAGGGGGGGCATTTTAAAGGGTTGGGGGCATTGTGATGTCTACAGTGTTTTGACATAATTTTTACAGTGTTTTTTTTTTTTTTTCTTTTTTTAAAGATTTTTTTTATTTTTGACACAGAGAGAGAGCACAAGCAGGGGGAGCAGCAGAGAAAGAGGGAGAAGCAGACTCCCCGCTGAGCAAGGAGCCCGATGCGGGGCTCGATCCCAGGACCCTGAGATCATGACCTGAGCCGAAGGCAGATGCTTAACCATCTGAGCCACCCAGGCGCCCCTTTACAGTGTTTTTTAAAGATTTTATTTATTCATTTGAGAGAGAGGAAGAGAGCGCATGCATGCACAAATGGGGGGGCAGAGGGAGAAGCAGGCTCCCCACTGAGCAGGGAGCAGACACAGGGCCGGATCCCAGGATCATGACCTGAACCTAAGGCAGACGATAAACTGGCTGGGCCACCAGGTGCCCCTACAGTTTGTTTTTTAATTATGAAATATTTTATACATACAAAAAGCAGAGACTATTATAATGAACATCTATGTGCTAACAACTTACCACATTAATATGTGATATGGGCTATATGTAATACATATGACAGATGTAAATGAAACCTACTTGTTTTTATGTATCCATCTGGGTCCCAACAAAAAACATGATGATAACACTCAGTATGGGATCATTCCAGGAGAGTTTGATGGAAAGGGGACTATTTATGAAGCTGTGGGGAGTAAAAGAACCACAGTGGATCCTACAGAAAGTTGGGACTGGCAGCAACTAAGTTGTTACCACCCCTAGGCCCAAAGGGATAAGAAAGGGAGAGGTGCCTAGAATCCACAGAATCATCATGTAGAATTGGCCTCTTTAAGAGTTGTGGAGACCTCTGGTCAAGGATAGAGTATGAAGTGACCTCACGGAGAGGGAGCCAGGAGAATACTCTCCTCCCTTTCTGATCTCCTACTGGCTTTCCCATGGTCTAAATGGAGAACCCACTGATGCAGTCCACACAGGTCAGCCTCTCCAGGCAGACAGCAGAGTGGAGAAGGGTAGAGAGTTAACTGAAGTGGCAGACACTGGTTATCCAGCTTTCTCATCCCACCCCACTTCCCTCCTTTCCTCCCTCCACAGAGGTATCACTCAACTAAATTTGGTGTTCAATATTTTCATTCAAATCTGTATACTTTTTTGCTATACTTGTGTATCCATATGCATTATAGAGCTTTTTAGCTTGGTAGTTAGTGGAGTTATTCACCAAACATTTGGGGTGATTTTCTCCTCAAAGCACATGGTGAGATTTGACTTCCCAGTCCCCTTAAAGTTCAATGAGGCTATGTGACTTACTTTGGAACAATGAAATATGAGTGAAAATGCAATGTATCATTTCCAGACAGATGCCTTAGGAACTACCATGCAAGACACTTGATTTGCTTCCCACTGGTGAAGTGATCAATGAAGCATTGATAAGGTGAAGGTTATATCAGCCTGGGACTCTGAGTTACCCATGAACAGAGGCCCCAGATAAGCTGTGCTGGACATATGATGGCTTTAAGCCACTGAGATTTGGAAATGTTTATTAAAGCAGCATAACCTAGCTTATCCAAATACATTTTGCATGGTTTTAAACTCTGTAGAAATGGCATCCTACCATATTTATCATTCAGCAGTTTTTTGCTTGACAGTTTTGAAATTCACCCATGCTGATGGATGTAGCTGTAGTTCATTACCTATACAAATATATGTAATTTATTTATCTGTTCTCCCATTGACAGAACACTGATACAATTTTTAGCTATTACTAAAAATGCTACAATGAACATTCTGGTACATGTCTTCTGTGCAGATGTGCAACAGTTTCTCTAGGGGATAGACTCAGGAGGAACAATGTGCTTTTAAGCTTTTCAAAGAAAGTAACAGATTGGGAGGAGACTTTGATCATTGTGAACCATAGTTTCCATCAAAGGAGCTTTCAGAAATCTTTGCCCCTCAGGAGTGTGAATCCTGCCTCTCTCAGAACACTAAAATGTATTATTCAGGAAAACTGTATTTTAAAATTGGCTTGACCTTGAGAAGACCAAAGGCATCCTTAAAATTTAAAGAGACCCACCTTAGAGAACAAGGACTACACAAAATAACACCAATTACTCCTTTAAAAGGCAAATTGAGATAAAGGAAAAAAGAAGAGTAAAATTTGGAGTAGCTCCTTCTCATAGATGTGATGAGAAATAAAACTACATAATCAGTCACTAACAGATTCAAAAGTATTATCAACAAAGACAGCTGGTGAGTAAACAGTGAGCTGCCAGTCATAGGTCAGAGACCAATAATGTAGAATTATCCATGTTATCTTTTCCATTTTCAGTCTAGATAACTAATATCAAACGATCATCATATAAAAGAGCAATTTGAATAATGGGATTGGGTCTCCCACCCCCACCCCACTCTTGTCCAAAACTGCTGAGAAATAGAAAAACCTTCTGGAATATTTGAATGAGAAAGGAAACTGCCTCAGAATATGTTACATACATTTCTTTGGAACCCACCATTGGAATATCTGTAGTAGAATTTGTTATTTGTGTAAATAACAAGTATTCTAGACTGGAATATCAAGGACATAGGTGTAGTATGTACCCCTATGGCACTCAAGGCCCTAGAACACAGTTATAAAGATGATCAGAAAGGTTTCCTCAAATGGGAAAAGCAGATTATGAAATGCTGTAGTGATAGCCTGATTATTTTTATCTGGACATTGAGTCTGGAACAATATACACAAAAATATTGAGAGCTGTTCTCTAAGTACTGGGATTGTGGATGCTTTTATTTTTTGTTTTTTACATGTATAATTTTTCTACAAAACTAAAGATACATTATATATTAAATTACTTACGTTGAGAATTTGTCAATTGCTGGAGAAAAAGGAAGAAAGGAAATATTTTGTCTCCACGTCAGCATTTCTCAACTGCCAGTTTCTTGACTCTCAGTGTAGGGCTTTCTCCTGGTCTTCATTCCTTCAGATCCAAACCATTTGGATGTGCTCACCTCCAGAGGTTACTGTGCTAATAAGAGGAAAAGCCAAAGGAGAGCCTTCTCTCCTCATGTCCAGATACTCTTCTCCCTCCCTTTAGGGCTTTCTGAAGCCCAGAACAAAGAAGGCTGGTGAGAAAGGTACAAACTGACCCAAAGTAGAAGAGGGGCTCACATCACAGAGCAAGAGTGCCTATCCAAGTTCTGAGTTCCTATGTAGTCTGCACACCCTTTTCACACCAGCTCCCCCCATTTCTCTACAACACTTTATCCCATTCAAGAGTCTATATACCCATTCTTTCTTAAAAGACTAGAGATAGGAAAACCCACAGTCAAGCCCCCTGATTTAATAGGTGGAGAAATTCTCAGAGAGAGAAAGTGTCTTCACCAGGGTCACACAGCAGTAAATGTCAGATCTGCCTCAAGACCCATGTAGTAGGTGAAGGGTTAGAAAACTGGGCTCTGGAACATAATAAACAGGAGTTCAGATCCCAGCTTTTCACTCTCTGAGCCTTTGTTTGCTCGGTAGCAAATGGAGCAACACAAGGTTGAGCTGAGGACAAATGAGATAATTCAGGTTATAATTTAGTGTAAAGTGCCTGGCACATAGTATGCACCAAATCAATGGTAGTTGCTTTATTATTACTAACACCATTATGATAAAATTTTGCTGCTCTTTAAACTATACCAGCTTCTTCTAGACTCTTGTTTTAACTAGCTTTTTCTAAGATAAGCTCACATCTCTGAAGTTTTCTGGTTACTCTGGCCAAATGAAAGATCGCTCATTAACCCTAAGTGCCTTGTGTAAGACCTGTCACTTCGCAGCTGACATATTGACACTTGCTCTAATTTCAGTTGTGATGCACCCAATGCAGTTCTTCTCTCTCAAGGCATTTCATTTGTAGTCACTTGAGTACATTCTGACACACTGTGATTTTTGAAGTCAAATAAATAATTGCTCCATTTTCTCCTGAGCTTTGATGAAATGTCAAAATCATTATAGAAATTGATGAGAATTGTGTGAAGGACTTGTCAGTAGCCCATCACCACTATACTCATTCCTAGTCAAACTCTAGGGTGATTTAAGGAGCACGTTTTGACCTAAATTCAGATTTTAATTATAATAATTGGGGTGCAGTGTTTTTTTATGACTGTTTACTTTTGTTTGGGATTAATTTGGATGGCACAGTCAGTACTAAATTAGGACCAGGAGAACGTGGAGGGGAAAAATTTCTAGATAATTTAAAAATGCATTCTTGTCCAATAACTTCAACATTTTTTTCAAAGATTTTATTTATTCATTTTGAGAGAGAGAGAGAGAGAGAGCAGGGGGAGAGGCAGAGGGAGAAAGAATCCCAAGCAGACTCCACGCTGAGCATGGAGCCCAAAGTGGGGCTCGACCCCACAACCATGAGATCATGATGTGAGCCAAATCCAGAGTCAGATGCTTAACCAACTGAGCCACCCAGGTGCCCCTCAACTTATTTAAAACATTTTGTGCAGGGTGGTGAAAAAGTATCACATCTTGGACTAAAATCAGTCACCCTCTCTCACCCTTACTTGTTTACCTTCTGACTGGAATTCTAGTTCATGCTATACAAAAAAGTAGGCAGCAGCAGGAAAAACAAAAAACAAAAAACAGCCCAATGGAGACCTTGGAAAATCCACAATCTCAAAAATTAAGAATTAGCTGCATTGAAATGGAGAAGCCCCAAACCATGCATCACTCTGTGCATGTGCCATACACTAACTAGCCTTGCTGTTATAATGAAAGAAAATAAAGCTGTCAAGGGCACAGGTGCAGCCAGCTGTAGAAAATCCATAATGTCACTCTCAGAGGACTGACATGGTTTACGAAGTCAAATTCCTTCTATAACCAGAACTTCATGAACTACCTAGAATAAAGTACCTCTTCGGTAGTAGCCAGGTTTCAGAAGGTATAGTCACACGGTGAAAAAAGCCATAGACTACAAATCTGCAGACCCATATGACAGGTCCAGGAACCCTACGACCTGTGTGGCCTTGGGAAAGTCACTGTGACTCCTGAAACCTCAGTCTTCTGGCATATAAAAATGGAGGTACACCATAGATTATAAGGTATGTGAAAATGCTTTGGCAACTATGAAGCACTATTTATATGTACATGATAACTGTAAAAACAATAAATGCTCTAAATATTGTCATATATACAGCACTACAAAGAGATAAAGAAAAAACATTAAAGTTGATCTCTGTCCTCAAGGTGCTTATAATCATGTCAGGTAGACAAAACTGCTGATGTGAATGAAAAAACTAAACACTGGTTTCCAAAATATATTTGTAAGAATCATATTTTACCCTCACAACAGTCCAGTGAGGCAGGTAGAATTACTACTATGCTCATTTAACAGATGGGAATCAAAGTAACTGAGTTACTTGCCCACTGGGGGCACATGGGCACAAACCAAAAACCCATGTCTTCTAACTCTTAGTAAAGTGCACTTTATCATACTATTCAGTTTACTCACTCAGCCAGGTTAAATGGTATGGACTCTATAGCTTCTGTAGAAGTTCGGAGAAGGGATGAATGGTTGACAAATAAGAGTAGGAAAGGTCAGAGAAGTCTTTCCAGAGGCATACTCCAGAAAGCTAAAGTAGGATTTCAGAAGGCTGAGAATCAATGAGAGAACATTCATATTAAAATTCCCTGGGGAGGAATGGGGGCCTTTTGGAGCTACACACACAAGGCCTTTCAGAATTTTATATGGCCCCATTCCCCCTCTGAGAATCACTGTATTGTGAACCACCATTACTAGGAGGTGTTGTACCTCAGGTCTGTCAAGGCAGGAAAAGGCAAACCACCTAATTACAGTTCAACTCCTTCGTTTGTCTCCCTCACACATTTACCCTTCCCCACAAAATAGGTTTGACTCCCTTTCCTTGTAAACCGGAACTTGTACATTTTACAACAGTAAAAACAGCTTTATTTTATTGAAAAAATATTAATATAAAGGCTAATAAGCATTAGTGACAAATCTTTCTGAGAAAGATTTATGCAGTATTAAGTTAATGAAACCAGGTGACCTAATTTGATCACACAACCTTCAACTCTTGAAGTTCCAGAATCTCTCTTTACAAATCGATGATAAACTAACTGGAAAGGGAAAGAACATTAACAACACTATAAAAATTCAAATATTCCTTCAGTGCCCCCACTAAATTTTGATAGAGCAATTACATTTCAACTGGAGAACAAAAGGCTATTGCTTTGTTTCTAGGGGCTATGCCTGAGAGAGTTGGCAAAAATGCACATCCGTGCTTTGAACACTGCAGGAAAATTCTCCATTATCTCCTCATTGCTAGTGCTAGTCACACCATATCTGCCTACTCCACGACAGTTTGAGGTAGTTTAGGGTAAAGCATAGTGCTACAGGGCCTGGATTATGGAATTCTTCAGAACTCTTGGATTGCTTTGAAGTGTTTCAAGGGTACAAATATATTGGATCGAATTTAATTTTAGAAAAACACTCTAAACTCTTTGTTAAAACTGCAGTAAACATAATATGCTCACTCAAACATACCATAGAGGTATGGGGACCCATCTCAAAATACAGTTCTTACTGTCAGATCAGGTATGGATTTGAACCTCTTGAACATATGTCATTGGTTGAAAAATCCTAGGTTTTCACTCACCATTTTAATTTAGGACTATACGGGTCCACTCATATAAAATTGTGCAAAAGAAAAGAGGATCACAGAATGCAAGTAGTGGGCCCAGTGAAATGCAAGACAAGGCACAGTCACATGATCAATGCTTGTTCTCGATTTCTACATTATAGCCAGTCGTACAATTACAAAGGTACATATAATATGTTGCATTATAAGACTATTACTATACTGGAAAGTATTGCAGCAGGCTTTCCGTAGGGGCTTCTTTTCAGACCCTATTAACGATATTAATCAACGAATTAATAGATTTTGTTAATGATTCAAATTTAAAATAAAGATGTCCTCTCCTAATCTTCTTTCATGTTTCAGAATCAGTCAAGTTTAAGTATCCGGAGATTGTTGGCACGCTATTTAACACCTGTGACCATTTGCAACACTTCTTATGATTCATCTGGATGTTTCCTCAACACTGGGCATTCCAAACAAAATCCATTAATAAAGTTGGATGAATGCCACGGTCAGCCAGATGCCTGATGCCTAATTTCTGTGTCCATCAAAACAACTTTCATCATTCTCAGCAAGGAACATTATAAATCCTATGACACTGAAATTATAAAAAATATATAATGCATTTATAACTGACATTTTTGTCTGTTTTCCACATCCATATGAATAAAATTTTGTTTAAAAACAAAGGGTTCTGCTACTTGAAGGAAGAAAGGAAGGAAAAGAAGGAAGGAAGAAAAGGGGAGGAGAGAGGGGCGCCTGGGTGGCTCAGTCGTTAAGCGTCTGCCTTCGGCTCAGGTCGTGATCCCAGGGTCCTGGGATCGAGCCCCACATCGAGCCCCGCATCGAGCCCCGCATCGAGCCCCGCATCGGGCTCCCTGCTCGGTGGGAAGCCTGCCTCTCCCTCTGCCACTCCCCCTGCTTGTGTTCCCTCTCTCGCTGTGTCTCTCTCTTCAAATAAATAAATAAAATCTTAAAAAAAAAAAAAAAAAGAAAAGGGGAGGAGAGAAAGAAAAGAAAGGAGATTTGAGATTTGAAAATCACTGGTCAAGTTATAATACTGGCCTGGGGAACTAGAGCCATGAATTCTAGTTGATTCTGTCACAGACATGCTATGTTCCCTTGAACATTTAAGTCCTTTTCCCTCAAAGCCCTGAGTCTCCAATCTGTAAAACACATGGATTTAACAAAGATTTACTGAGTACTTCTCTTAACAGAGCTGTGCCTAGTGCCGGGGGTACAGTGGTAGGAGAACAGGTATGGCCCTTGCCCTCATAAGGCTTATCATCAGAGGGAAGAGAGAGAATAGCCAGGTTAATTAAGCAAAGCAGCACTAATTCTACCTGCCACATCAGGCTATTGTGAGGGTCAAATGAGAAGATTCATGCACATGTGATTTGAAAACTCAAAGCATTGGCCAACTAAATGCTGTCTAATGTTGATGTTTAGTTGTTTTATTGACCTTAGTAGTTTTGTCTCCCCGATATA
Source organism: Neomonachus schauinslandi (assembly GCF_002201575.2). Taxonomy (NCBI): domain Eukaryota; kingdom Metazoa; phylum Chordata; class Mammalia; order Carnivora; family Phocidae; genus Neomonachus; species Neomonachus schauinslandi. Next base: position 11,813,949 of record NC_058419.1, read on the forward strand.
AGCTCCTTGAAGATAGAGATCAACGTTAATGCTTTTTCTTTAGCTTTGTAGAGATAGTATAAAATAAATGTTAGGGCATTTATTGTTTTACTATAAATCTGCCCCCTTGCCCATTAATATATTCCACATTTGGTCTCCTCTCATTTCCTGGAAAACACCAGGCTCATTTCTGCCTGAGTGTCTGGCCATGATGCTCCCAAAGCCTAGAATTCTGTTTCTTCCTGCCTCCAGCCTCCACAGGGCTTCTTCCTTCTCAACCTTTAGATTTCAGCCTGCTGTTGGGCAGAAACCTGAAAATGGGAATCTCAGCCCATGCCATTGCTTTAACCCCTCCATGACCCCCAATCCCCTGCTTTTGTTTACTTTCCTGCTTGCCTTCCATTTTTTCCAGAGTTTATAGTTGTTATGGAAAACCAGGTCCAGTAGGAATTACTCAGACATACCAGAAGTGGAATTCCCAGGGTGCTTTTTTTTAATTTTTTTATTTAGAGGAAAAGGGAGAGGGACAGAGGAAGAGGGAGAGAGAGAGAATCCCACACTGGGTGGAGCCTGACGCGGAGCTCAATCTTATAACGTGAGATCATGACCTGAACTGAAATAAAAAACTGGATGCTTAACCCACTGAGCCACCCAGGTGCCCTGGGTGATTCTTTTAAATACAAATCTGGTCATGAAGCACCTCTACTCAAAAACCTTCACTGGCTCCCCAAATTACTCCTAATAACAGCCAAGTGACCTACATAACTCTATAATCTGGCCCTTTATTGCCTTCTGACATTATATATTATTGAGTTATTGTGTTTATTTCCTTTTGTCTGTCTCCCCTCTCCTGGCTATAAGTTACAGGAAGGCATAAACTTTTTTTGGCTTACTCCTACATCCTCAGCCTCTAGAGGGAATCTACCTGGAGAGTAGGTATCAGTATTTTGACAATTTTGTCAAATGACTAAGTGGATAAATAAATAAATATTACAAATTTCTTACATGAGGAAGCTACAAACATTTCAGGGAAGCAACCATTGCACAAAATATTTGGAGGTGGGGAGAAAAACTAAAAAAAAAAAAAAAAGGACTTTGGGGGAGCTATTCATTAGGATCATCTTCAAATACTGGTAATATAGTCTGACAATCTTTGGTTCCTAAGGATGAATTTACCTCTTGGAAACTACCAGAAGTCTCTCAGCCAAGGATAGCCAAAAAAGAAGGTGAATAAACTGGACATTATCATTTTAGGTTGAAAAATACATTATGGTATTATAAGATTATGTGTGATTCTTTGGCTCAGAGGCATGCTATGAAGCAGTTCTTGGGAAAGACTTCCAAAAACATTTCATTTGCCTGCTGCAAAGTTTAAATTGGTATGTGGTTTTCTAATGGAACGTTTTTGAAGTTACGGGTTCTGATTTTTTTTTAAGCCCCATATTCATCCTTCGTAACACTGCCAAGATAAAGACGTCCACTGAATTTAGATAGGAATCAAGAGCTGAATTTTGCTAGACTATCAGATGTGAGCAGTATAGAAAGCTTTCTCCTTTCAGAAAGTGTGGGGCTATTAAGTCTGGTGGAGCTGGAAAAAACAACTGGGTCTGAAGAGTCTTGATTCCATTGATGCTGATAGTTAGTGGCATGGTTGCTGTAGCTCAATAAGGGGAGAATCAAGTTTAGTTAGGATTAACATTAAAGGGAATTTGTTGAGGTTTTTTTCTGGCTTCTAGTATTCTTAATAGTGTGTTTTTATTATTGCCTGTATTATAATCCCATAGTATAACTGAACTACTTTCTAAGCATGCTGTAGTAGGTTTTCTTCTTTGCGTGTAATCACCTTACCTCTTCTCTGGGTGATAAGTGGCCATATAAGTGCACTTCCTGGTACTCTTTAATTGGTCACTGTTATCAAATGGGTGATAAGCTATTGATTTAACACCATGGGTGCTTTTTAAGCAGTCCTTCCTAATACTGGGTAAATTAGGAAAAATACTGTCCTCGTTTAGTTAATGGCTTATTTTGCCCTCTGCTCTACTGCCCTCACTCTGCATGTTTTTCTTTTCCCTCCTAGCATTAGAATATATAGACACAACTGTTTAACCTTATACTTTTAACTGTCAGCAGACTAAGAAATCAGTGAGCAGGTGATCAGGCATTCCTACAGTTGGTTGATTCTTTCTCCTGGTGCTATAGACCCAAGACATCAAATAGGTTTCATCTCAAGTTCCAAGACAAACAATTTATAGTAGCTATCTGGAACACTGTGTTGAGGAATGTATAACCAGTCTATCTCAATGGGAAAGCATGTCATAATTGATTAGTGATGTCTGCCACCAGCTTATGATAGGAGAGATTCGAGACACATGCTACCATGATAGGCCATGGGATCAGAAACAAAAGACCTCAGGAGAGGGATAGAGAGTGAGGTTTAAGGGGTGAGAACAACTATTTCCTTAATGTGCATTCTGCATTCAAGGGCTTTTGGAGGACTGTATTCTTTCCCCAACACACCACATGGATCTGAACAAAGTGACAAGAGTTGGGGGTGGGGAAGAGACAGGAATTTATATCCACTTTGGCTGGAAGTCTCTTCCTACTTGGAATCCAAATTTAAAAGATTTTCCTTTTGGGTGCCTGGGTGGCTCAGTTGGTTAAGCGACTGCCTTTGGCTCAGGTCATGATCCCGGAGTCCTGGGATCGAGTCCCACATCGGGCTCCCGGCTCGGCGGGGAGCCTGCTTCTCCCTCTGACCCTATCCCCTCTCATGCTGTTTCTCTCTCTCTCTCTCTCTCTCTCTCAAATAAATAAATAAATAAATAAAATCTTTAAAAAAATAAATAAATAAAAGATTTTCCTTTTGTAAAGTGCTCTGATACTTCCTGGGTAACAGGATAAAATACAGTCACCACCAACCAAGGCAAACTAGTTTGGGAAATTACTATTTAAACACCTCATGCTCAATATTGTTTGCATTAAGTATGCATAAAATATATAATTCATAAGACTTTATAAACACCATTTTTTCTGGCACCTATCAATACCCTTGGGTAGGCAGCTATTTGCTATTTAATATGTTTACCTGAGTGGTATGATCCAATTTTCAGTCCTGAGGGATCTGAGCTCTCAGTCGCCTTACTTGTATAGTTTCAGTAATAGACCATTATGCTTTATCTCTGGGCACTATAGAACAGGACAACCCAGGAGATTCCCCCAGGTTCCCTTCATACGCTTCTCTGCCCCACTACATGTTGCAGCTCCCTTATTCTCCTATATAAGGTCAGTCACCACCCCCCCCAAAAAAAATAGCCTAATTTTTTGCCTGGTTGCCTAGTGGGCCCCAAATGCCTGGGTGTCAAACGTAACTTCCAGCCACCGAAGGCACAGGTTGCATGAGCAGAGTGGTAACTTTTTTTTTTTTTTAAAGATTTATTTATTTATTTGAGAGAGCGAGAATGAGAGAGAGAGTACATGAGAGGGGGGAGGGTTAGAGGGAGAAGCAGGCTCCTCGCTGAGCAGGGAGCCCGATGCGGGACTCGATCCAGGGACTCCAGGATCATGACCTGAGCCGAAGGCAGTCGCTTAACCAACTGAGCCACCCAGGTGCCCCCAGAGTGGTAACTATCTTGATCTGCCTCCTGTCATACTGCTACACTTCCCTCAACCTGCACCCATGATCTCTTGGGGATTTTTCTATGACCAGGGGAGTAAAGGGAAACTTTAAGCCTAAGATGTACATGCTGGCCCCAGTCAAAGTGGTCTCTTACAGTATTACAACTTCACTTGGACCTGCCCCCCTTCTTCCTGAGACCTCCCTTGTATTGTTTGCATCTCAGATGTTGTCTCTCCCACTGGATTTTATTCTGGATTGCTGTTCTCAACACCTGCTTTTTTTTCATTTTTCTTCTGGCTCTGATCCCAACTCCGACCCCTCTGGCTTGATTCTTTGTAGATCATTAGAACTTGATGGGAATCATCTTACCCCTGATCCTGCTCTAGCCAACAGCAGACTCTAAAATCTAACCACAAGGTTGGAAAGGCTCCTTGCTGTACTCTCCTGGTTCCTGAAAACTGTATCACAACTAATTTGATTAACTGTTTAATGATATCATGGATTATCTTTCATTTGGGAAAGGAAGAACTCAGGTTACCAGACACTGAATACTTATTCAACATCTATCATCAGTGAGCCATTTACTCTCAAGATGTTTTGTTGAGGTCCAGACAAGCTATGGAACCAAGCCTGCAAAGAATTTCTATGTTAAGAAGTCTAAAAGTGTTCTTGTCCTCTTTCCAAATATAGAGACAAACATTCTTGGTAATATGGGCATACATTCTAATTAATTAGTCAAAAGTTGTATAGAAATAGCAATACTTTGTATTCCAGAAAAAGTACTGGTGGTAGTTAATAAATAATAATTATATCCTCATTTTCAGTAATGAGAAAAATAGTTTGACTAGAACAGATGAATGGTTTCCCACAGCTGAATAAAAATCAAAATGATTAGCATAGTATCATAAAAGTTCACTTTAGAGACAAGTTATTTTTAGGACTCTATCCTTGCAAATATCCTAAGATTTCCTACACAAAATAAATAAAAGAAGAAAGAATGAAAACTGCCATGAACAACTCCAATGACTTATTCTGAATAAGAATGAAAGATACTTGGACTTGGAGAAACAAAGTGAGAAATAGACCAAAATGTCGCTCAAGCCACTGTCTACATGAGACATACCAGCAAAGTGTACAAACCACAAACCTATGTCCTGAAGAGCCAGGATCCACTACCTGATGCCTAAAAACATCGTCAGGAAGTCCTGGCTAATTGAAAAAGGTATACGAATTGTTCACAACAACTTGAAAATAACTGAGTAAAATCTGTTGTCACAGAAAGGATAGAGTTCATTAATTTCCCATCTCCTGAAGGTAGAAGTCAATTGACTGTAAACAGGTCATTCAAGCTTAAAGATTTATTATTTACCTGCTTCTTCTAAATAGTTTAGCACCATTAAACAGAGTAACAAGGCACAAAATTCAAGACTAAATTAAGTCATGTAAATAGTGTTCTTCTGAATACTGGTTCAAGTAAATACATGTAATTCCCAAAATATGGGTACTACCCTGGATCTACTGATGGAGTGACATTTTTTTTAAAATATCATCACCAAATTAACAAGAGAGCAGAATGTTCAAGGTCAGAACAGCAGCTCTATTGCTGAAATTTATTTTGGACACATTGTATATCACAGGTTTCTTTTGTGAAATATGGGCGTAGTAGAAAGCCTTTGAAAGCATGGACTATAATTACATTGCCATGGGAAGTTCTGGATTCTATAGCCAAAGTTGGATGATCGAGAAATGCATTTCCAGATGTTCGCTGACCGTCTCCACTATGTGCCCCATATGTATCTTCGATTCAGTATGCCCAAACTAGACTCCTGTTTCTCCCCTACCTTGCCAAAAACAAACAAAAATTTAACTGCTCTTCTCCTCCTTGTTTTCTTATCTGAGAATGGTGTCACTGTTCATCCAGTCACTCACACCAGACACTTGGGAGCCATGCTAACTTAATAACCTCCCTCTCACTGCCTATATTCAATCCATCACTATGTCCTATTGATTTGGCCTACAAAATAGCTCAAATTTCACCTGTTTCTCCATCAGCATCAACCAAGTTCATCATTAGCTCTCAGTTCCTTTACTGCAAAAGCCACCTGAGTGGTCTCTGTCACTCACTTCAAACCCCTCCTATTTATTCTCCATGCAGTAACCAGACTGATTTTTCCCCCAAAAATGAAAATCTGGTCACACTGTTCCTTACACTCCTTGATGACTCCCCATTGCTCTTAGGGGGGAAAAAAAGTGCCAGATTATTCCAGTGGCCTCTAAGGTCTTGAATGGTCATATTTGGGACAGAGTGGGTCTGAGTCATACAGAATTAATTCCATCACTTCGAATCCTATGATTCCACCAACTCAAAGGATATTAAAAGTTTAACCCATTTACAATAAAAATTAGGTAATGTTGAAACCTAGAAAACATCCAAATAATCTATGACGTCCAGGGCCGCAAAGCTATATCCCAGTTAAAATGCATGGGCTTGGGGCCACCAGGGACATAGCAGGGTCACATCAGGTAATTAGAAATAGCTCAGCATGTTAAACTGTGACTCAGGTAGAATCATCTATGAAATAGCAGCCAGTTCTCGAATTTCTGACTAAGATCCCTAAATCTGTACCCATATTATGGTTACAAATCTTTGACCCTGTAACAATATTATGGGCAAAATCTTTGAGCAAGTAAGTACAGACCATCAGAGATGGTAACTCTGCTCTCCTAGTTGTATAAGTAATTTTGCAAACACAGTAGAATTGCCAGATAAAATACAGGATGCCCAGTTAAATTTCAGTTTCTAAAATGTTATTTGTTTTTCATCTGAAATTCAAACCTAACGAGGTATCTCATATTTTATCAGCTAAATCTGGCAATCCAAGTAGTAAAATATAGCATTAAGTATATAAATATCAAAGCAAATCAAACCCTCAGTAACTTTTCATTTTAGGAATACATTTTGTTATTATGATAATTTGTGTATGTGTTTGTAATTTAAGGTATTTGAAACATTTAACAGAAATGGACCTATTAGAGATTCTAAAAATGATAGATTTAATTTGATGTTTAATTATCATTAAACGACTGAAAAGGGTAAGATAATTTTGTTACGTGTACATAAACTCAAAAGCTTATCAGAATGTGACTTATTACCATTATAATTGTGACTAATTAAATTTGTAAGCATTAATATAGGGCTTAGAAACATTATCCTTATTAGGTATGTAAGATTACCCTGTCAAGCACTGGGAAGGGTTATGGGAATCCAATTTATTAAATTTTAAATGTATTCAGGGTAGAAATTTAAGGGAAAGCCTATTAAGAGTTACTCAAAGAGTAAGTGAAGTGATTTTTTAAATTTTTGTACAAATATTTATGACTAGAATGGTGAATGTAAAGGCATAAAGAAAAATTTGATTTTCAATTTAGAGCTTTGATTAGTGAACATTAATATGATCACAACTGAATGCAGCTTCACCCGCACCACACCGCAGTCACCGTGGACGTTTTTCAGGCCTTTCTAGGCTGCTTCCCACCACAGGTATTTGCCCCAAGTTGTTCCCTCTTCCTTGAGGCTATCTATACTCCCACACCCCACTGGCCCCTGATTAATTCCTCTCCTTTCAGATCTCAGCTAAAGCTTCAGAACTCCCTAACTAGGTCAAATCTCAGTATAGGGATAAGAGGCTATTAGTGTTTATGGTTTATTATTTGCTGTTATTTCTGGATTTCTCACCTCTTCCTTTTCCTTCTTGGCACTTGTCTTAGTTATAATTAGGGTCTCTTTCTCCATAAGTTCCACAAGGGCAAAGACTACATTTGTCCTTAGTCACCATTTTATTCTAGGTGGATGGTAGCATCTGTAACATACTAGCCACTCAATAAATATTTGTGGAACCAAGAGGCAGAGGTCAGCAAAGACTGTTCTGTCTGTTTCAGGAGGTAACTGTGGGGCTGAAAACCTGCATAAGCACCTACACTCACAGATCTCCTTTCCCTCCTGGCAAATCCTGGCTCTCTCCCCTCTGTCTAGACAGAAGGGAAGTTTATATTTATACTCTGGAGAAAAATCAACAACTTAGGGACACAAGGCTGAAAACAAAGGACACATGAAAGTCTAAATACTGAATGGCAAGGGGCCTCAATAGACCCTTTTCCTTGCTTGACTCCCAAAATGCTGTTAGCTAAATTCCTATCACCCAGGAAGAATGGAGCATTTCTCTCCAGAGTGAGAGATACTGATAGTCCCTTATTAATTGCCCTACAATGCTACCAGTCAAAAACCCCCACTCATAAACAAAAGCTTATCAGGTTTTTGTGCATAGCCATTAAATACAATGGACAGCAAATCTAAAGAAAGTCTCCAACATGAAAGAAAAGACCAAAATAAACAACCCAGTGGAACTAGACAATCCATAAAGTAGGGGAAAAAACTTTAGAGTATTTATAATTAATAGCTCTAAGATGAGAAATATTGAATCTATGAAAATATTAAATCGATGCTATTTTTCCAAAGGAACACCAACAATACTGGAGAATAAGAAAGAGCTCCTGGAAATTTAAAGCATACTGGCCAAATTTTAAAATCCATTAGAGGTGGGAGGAGATGAAGTCGAGACTATTTCCCCAAAGTAGAACTAAAGACAAAGAGAATAAAGTGACTAAATGTAAGAAAATTAAGGAATCAATTGAGGAGCACCCACACCCCAATAAGAGAAGTTTCAGAAATAGAGAATGAGGAAAGCAAAGGGGTAGGAAATGAAAGAAATAAAGCAAGAAAACTTCCCCAAACAGAAGGGCATGTTTCCATATTAAGCGGACGCACTGAGTGCTCCGCACAAACTATCATTATCAAGTGTTAAATCAGAATAAAGACTCTTTCAAGATTCAAGATTCAAGGTATCGGAAACAGTTATTACCCCATGAATCTTCCCAAGTTGGGAGAACCTCAGTCTCTTCCCTCCTGTGTTTCTCCTTTACTCTCCCACTACTAACCACCCTCACACTCAGGACCCCAGATGTGTGGCTTTTCCCCCACACGACCAAGCAGTTCCCCTACACGAGCTGGATGTCCTACACTTCAACCCCCTTCTGACACCATCCATCTGGAGATGGTGTCAGACGCCACAGGGTAAGGGCCCTGAAGACTGCCCTCCACCCCCTACTTCAGATGCCAGTTGCCAAGTCCAGGCTGTCACCTGAACCTCTGACTGCCTAGCTATAGATCAGAGGTTCCAATGACCGCGGCTTGAATTAACTTGCTACAGCGGCTCACAGAACTCAGAGAAACATTTTACTTACTAGATTACTGCTTTATTACAAAGGATATTAGAAGATACGAATCAACAGCCACATGAAGAGATACATAGGGCGAGGTCCCGAACAAAGAAGCTTCTGTCCCGGTGGAGGTTGGGGCCGGGCAAGGCGGCATGTGGATGCATCCTGGTTCACTAACCCGGAAGCTCTCCGAACCCGTCCTTTTTGGATTTTTATGGAGGCTTCATTACACAGGCGTGATTGATTAAATCATTGGCCATTGGTGATTGAACTCAATCTTCAGGCCCTCTCCCCTCCCCGGAGGTCAGGGGGTGGGACTGAAAGCTCCAACCCTTTATTCACGGGGTTGGTTCCCCTGGCAACCAGCCCCCATCCTTAGATTACCTAGGGGCTTTTCCAAAAGTCACCTCATTAACATAACAAAAGACACCTTTGTTGCTCTCATCACTTAGGAAATTTCAAGGGTTTTTAGGAGTTCTGTGCTTGGGACAAGACCAAATCTAAATTTCTTACAATAAATTGCAATATCACACCTTCTTAGCAAGTTCTTTGCAGACGGTCTGCACCCAAACAAAGAAGTAAACCAAGAATGAATAAGAGGTGGAGCTCAGGAAGCTGGGGATCAACATAAGAAAGACGTGAAGACAATCCCCCCAGCCAATGGTGAAGGAAAACCCCCAGGAGGGCAGTTGTAGAACTGGCTTAGAGAGCAAGCAGTCCAGATTGGAGTGGGGAAGGTGGGGTGCAGGACAGGAAAAGGTGGGGGGAAGAGTGAAGGAAGGGAGAGTAGGGACTGGAAGAACACCTGATATGTGTGACTGTAACAAGTGGTTTTTGTGGCCTGGTAGGGAGTCTAGGGAAATTGTAGGGAGTAGTATATAAATAAAAGAAAGAAAGAGAAAACAAGGGAATTATGAACTCTATGGAAAGTAAACTTGTACAATTTTTAATAGTTACAGCACACTATATGGCTCAGCTATGTACAATATTTACATCATCAAAATAACGTTTGCACAAATAATGTTGATTTTTTAAGTTATAACTATAGACAGAATGGGGGTGTAGGTGTAGGGGGCCATAAGTAAAATATATCCTGTTTCCATAGTCGCAACTTAATGAATGATGTGTAAAATGTACAAAACAAGAAATAACTGTAGAAGCGTATGACTAAGGAATATGAAAATAGTCCGTATTCCAGACCAGTAAAAAAGCTGAAAAAGATCAAAGTGGTTGCCTCTGGAGAAGAGGAGAACAGGACAGGAGTTAGGGGTGAGGGTAAGGGACTCCTGTTTTTCTTTTCAAGACTTGTAATACACTTTAACTTTTTAAACTCTGTAATCTGATTTTTTTTTAATTTATGGAACAAACTGGAGTGCCTAACATTGTCTACAACAACCTTTTATCACACGATGAATAATGGACGTGTTCCCCATTGCGGTGAGCAGCACCCACACTGCCTGTTACGTGTACCTCCAAAAGAACCACCTAATGACTGTGGTTAGGAACTTGAGTTTGAATTCCCACTGCCACGTACTGGCTCCGAGACCGCAGACAAGGGACTATCTCTCTGAGCCTCAGTTTCTTCAGCTGTAAAAGGGGGGTAAGAGTATCAATCTTAAACGATTGTTCTAAGGAATTAAGGAGTTACTATAGTGAAAGCTAAGGTAATGAATGATGCCATGCTCCTCCATAAAAGACCTCAAAGGCTCCCTTTGTCTTTATAATGAAGTCAGACTCCTCTGGGGCACCTGGTTGGCTCAGTCAGCAGGGCGAGGGACTCTTGAGCTTGGGGTCATGGGCTCAAGCCCCACCTTGCCGGTAGAGTTGACTTAAAAAATTTTGTTTTAAATTTAAAACTTAAAAAACATTTGTTTTAAATTTTTTTAAGTCAACTCTACGGGCAAGGTGGGGCTTGAGCCTATGACCCCAAGTTCAAGAGTCCCTCGCCCTGCTGACTGAGCCAACCTGGGGTTATAAATAAATAAAATGAAGTCAGAATCCCTCAAAGAACTCCACAGTTCTCGGTCCGCTTTCTTCTATCTTCCACCTCTATCCTATAGGCATTTCACAATCAGCTTTACCAGATTATTTGCCATTCCCCAAGCGCTTTCACATCCGTAGATTTTTGCTTGCTAACCCTCCACCTGGAATGCCTCCTCTGGCCTCCTCTCTGATTCTCCCCGCCCCCACCTCATAACATCCACCTGCAGCACTCCTGCCCACTCCTCATCGCCCAGCTCAAACCACACTTCCTTTTGCAGACTTCCCTAGCTTTCACCAGTGACAAGTCATCTCCCCATTCCCTCTACTCCCACTGGGCTCTAAATTTCTATTTTACCACAATTCTTTGTACACATCTGCTGCTCCCTGTAGACCACTGCTTTTTAGAGCGTGGATCAGAATCACCTGGAGTTTTTGGTAGCAATTCAGACTCCAGGGCTCCACTTCAGCCCTATGGAATCAGAAACTCTGCAGATGATGGCTTAAAAATCTGCATTTTCACAAGTTCACCAGGTAAAGTTCTGGAATATTTGCCCAAGACTGAGACACCCCTCGGAAAGAATCATACCTCATTCCTCTGTGGATTCGTTCTCTCTTCATATCTGTGGCCCAGGACATAGGCATCATTCAATAAAGGTTTTAAACAGTAATTTAATGTGGTCACAAGAGGATCTTGACATGGACACCATAGCTGCAAATTTCAAGAATTCTACAACACCTTCTACAACTTAATTCTCAGTGAATTTTCCTTTGAAGACAAGGGAAAGCACTCAAAGATCTCAAGGATATCAAAATGCATCATTCTCCTTTCCACATTTCCAAGTCCACTCTTGAGTTTTCAGAAATGTATAATAAATGGTACAGCTTTTAATATCTACTACACAAGAAAAAGAACTCTGTGTAGCAGTTCTTAATCAGAATGAGAATAATGTTCTTGCCCTTCATCCCTGCAGCTTTTAATATCTGTACACTATATTTAATCATCTGGGCCCCTTAATTTACTGACATTTAAATGATCTCAAATTAGATTACCTGGAGCACTGTTCCAAATAAGTAACTTTTTCAGATAATGCAAGGTCTTATTAGTTGCAAATCATGACATTGGTTGCCACTTGCAGCTTCTACACCTTCCTGAAAAATTACCCTATTTCATTTAAAGATTTTTTTTCAATGTGGTCAGAGTGTATAACTATGTAACCATCTGAGTTTTTACACTTTAGCCAGAATAACATCAAAAACGTATAACATAATCAGAGGCTTCTTTCTCATCCTTAGTGCAAAGCAGGTTCAAACACTTTAAATTTGAATTTATATAGTATTTTTTATATTTCTACTGTATTACTTTCACATGTGTCATTACATTTGGTCCTCAGAACATCCCTGTGAGGCTTAATAGAGTTGCTATTATTTATTCAGCTTTAGAGATGAAGAAAATGGGTTTCAGGGAAGTCATGTGATTTAGCCCAAAGCATAACCATTGGAGCGGAAACCCAATTCTTCTGACACTAAAAAGCATATTCATTTAACTATAGCGGAGTTTCTCAAACTTTTCGGACTGCCACAATTAGGACACATATCCCTAAGGTGTAACCACTCACTTATCCTCACCAACTCAAGACACCCCTGATCATATACTAACAAACTGTAGCCAATCCAACTCCCTACAAGTGCCTTTCAGAGATGATGAGATCACATAGTCCAGGCAGCACCTACTCCACACACATACAAAGCCAGAGCATCCTAGACTCCCTATTGGAAATGCATGGCAGAGGACAAGCGCCCTCTTTGTGATACGCCAAGCCTACAGCCTTTTCCCTATTCCTATAAAGGTAGCATACACAAGCCCTGGCTTGCATAGAAGGGTAGGTACCTCCAGTGGGGATGGTGCTCAATTATTTAAGAAATGCAGTAGAGATCACAAGTTCCCTCAAAACTTGCAGATTTCACTGAATTGACAGCTCATTAGGATTTAATGCATTAACTATTCAAAAGGAAACACCAGGTCATCCTGTATTACTCCAAGCACAGGGACCAGAACCAAGGAGGTAGTAGTCTCAAGCCAAGTAGGGAGACTTCAAGAAAACCACCTGGAGAGCTTGGCATATATCCCCTCGAGTTTGGAGAATATATGAGCTGGTTCCTACTGTCACCTGGAAGTCTAAAGATGAAAGGCAGGGTAGGGGTGGGCTAAAAGTGGAGAGCAGAAGGCATGGCCAGAGTTTAATGGGAAAAAGTGTTTTCTGAGGGCAACAGTAAACAGAGGAAGGTCGATGAGTATGAGCCATCCTGAAAGGACCCAACCCAAGAGATCTGGCTACCAAGGCAGTGATATCTCCAAAGAAAATGTCCTGTCAGAAGCAGGAGGAGAGTGGTGGGAGGAGTCAAAAGTAGTTAGTTCTGAGGATGTATCACCCCTGGTAAAGATGGTGCAGTGGAATGTCCCCATGGGGGGTGACTCCAGAGAATCCTTAAAAGCACTTCACAAGAAAAAGAGGCAGCACTGGGGCATGCAGCACCCCCAGAGCTATGCCAACGTAGGATTAACACTGCAGCAGTCAAGGAAGGTCTTGTCCATTTCCTTCTATCCATTGGATCTGGACGATCTGCGTGAAGCCAGAAATACTATCATGGGTGGAAGAATAGGAGGGCAAGAGCTAAGAGGAATGGAAGACTGACTATGCCCCTTTGTGGACTCCATGATGTGCTGCACAGCTCCTCATTCAGGAAGGAAGGACTCATTCCCCTATCTCCTGGAGTGCTGTGAGTTGACAGCCCTCAGCTCTCAGCCCCTTATAGGAGATTGCCTCAGCTGAAAAAAAGCTACCTTGCCTCAGGTCACATGCCCCTTCAGAGGTGGCTGTCATGCAACGACTGATCAATGCAATGTGTAAAGGCCTGGTCCCCTCGCTCAACTCAGGACAACTCTAAAGGGTCATCTCAGCTTCAGAGCTCCCCATAGGGTTGACCAAGAACACTGAGATGCATTGCAGTTCAATTTCTTCCCCTATCCAATCCTGCATCTTTCCCCTCCCTTCCTACCCACAGGTGTTGATCCCAAGAGCACTCTCAAATGAACGGCCTGCTCACTCATCTCCATCTCAGAGTCTGCTTCCTGGGAACACAACCTGCAACAGCTCCAACTTTCCTCCTGGATGCTTCTGAGTCCAGGTTGGGTGGGGAGCTGTAAGATAGGAGAGTATCTTTAAATCAAAAAAGACTTAAGTTCTCGTTTTTACCTGACTGAGCTTTTTAGTCCTTAAGATTGCGACTGTGCATTAAAAACTCTACAGGACTGAAAAAGTGATGGAACCTGCCTGAGATTCTGTACAAGAACAAGAAGGGAGATGTTATGGGATGGATTTGAAAGTCGCTCGTGACAAATTAAAGTAATTGCATGATTTCACCCCACTGAGTCCAGCCTGGGCAATAAGCTAGTTATGTAGATCACGCCCCAGTTTTCCTGGTGTCAGGGGTTCATTCCCTAGTATTCAGTTTGGGACATGACTGTTGTTACCTTCAAATTTGTCTCCATAAGAAGCCATGCAGTGATTCCAGGGATGCTGCCAGAACTCTAAGGGTGTTTGTCACTCTTTTGGATGAGACTTCAGAGGGTTTGTTGTTTGGCTCTTTTGTTTCTCCTCAATGGTGGCAACTCTTTCTTCTATGAACCCATTTTTAAAAAATTTTTGTATATATTTAAAAGTGACCCAACCAAACCGCTGAATCAGGTAGGTAATAATGTCCTCAGTCCAACATATATTTTAAAGTAGTTATAAGAAAAATGCCTTCATTTGGCTGGATGACTGCCTCTAAAAGCAAGAAGAATTCTGAACATAGTTTGAGCAATGGCAGGATCTTTAGGACAAAATGAATATCCTTATATGTCTAAGTTCTAGTATGTTTGTTTTCTGGGCATCATCTACCTTGAATTGTCAGTTGCACTACTATTTGATAGATAAGTCAGGAAGGCTCGGAAGATGGGAGGGGATCCACTGGTGCCAGGCACTGGCAATGATGCCAGAAGAAAAATAGCAAAGAAAGTATTCAAGGCAAAGAGCCTCACACCAGGTTCTATATCAGGCAACCTCTGTTAGTTAACAAACTGCCAAAAACAGACATGTGGGAAACTGTTACACTTCTGCTATTGGAACACATCAAATATCACCCCATTCCCACTCCCATCACATATACTTGTATTACAAAATATAGAAAAACTTTGCCTAAGGCACAACCGATGTTTGATTCACAAATTAACAAAATGGGATTTGGGCTGGAAATCATTTTTACGCTCATTGGCAAGGGTAGATCACAAGCCTCAATAAACCAGCGGCCTTGAGCTCTGAGGCCCAAAAGGAGCAGGAAGAATTTGATGAGCTAACAACTGGTTGCTTTCACAGTTCTTTCCCATGGAAGACCTAGAAGACCTGAACATCCTCCATCTTATCATTGCCCGCAAATATCAGCCCAATATACAGAGAAGTTAAAAGTGTGTACAATCCTGAGCGCATAAAGTTTACAATAGGATGGATCCCCTAGCTGAAATCAAGGGTATGCATCTACTAGGAAAAGAAAATAGGCATGGGGGAAAGAAGAGGGTACAAATTTTTTTTTAAAGATTTTATTTATTTGACAGAGACACAGAGAGAGAGGGAACACAAGCAGGGGAAGTGGGAGAGGAAGAAGCAGGCCTCCCGCGGAGCAGGGAGCCTGATACAATGCGGGCCTCGGGGCTCAATCCCAGGACCTGGGATCATGACCCAAGCTGAAGGCAGAGGCTTAACGACTGAGCCAGCCAGGCGCCCCGAGGGTACAAATTTTTAATACCTCAGTCTTAGTGTGGAGCCTGCGGTTTGAAAACATCACAATAAGAAAAATCGATACAGTTCTATTTTCCTCTACAAAGCAAACAACAAGCATTTACAGAGCAACTGTGTTAGGCCTGGCACAGAGCTGACCACTTCAGGGAATAGAGAAATGAATAAGACATGGACCGTGGTCTTGAAAACCTCACACTGCAGAGAGAGATGTAGACACATAAATAATCACAGAACAGTGTGCTACATGGACTAATGGCCCCACAATAGCAGTTATCACCACTATCACCGCTAGGCTTAGCAAGGAATTCGTGGGACCATGTCGTAGATACACCATTGACATCACCAACTCATAATAACTATGTTCTATTTTGTGTCTATCCATTCCCATCCCAAATTGCCCCTAAATAAACCACTCCTAGACTCTGGAAGTGTTCTGTTTCATTAGAGGACTACGTTGTTTTACAAAGCAAAGTACAGTATAATATTATTTTTTAAATCTCTATTTTGTTTACAAAGCTTCATAAGCGACTTCAAAGATACTCTTACATTAGCTAGATGTAGAAACTTCTGAAACAAACTACAATAGAAACAAATAGCTTTTGACAAAGAACTAACAGGAAGGAAATGTTTGTTTCTAACAAAAATGTGACACTGTTACGTCAGCCCACCCAGTCTCCCAGGGATTCCAAAAAGCAGCTAACGTGTCAGAGTATGCCATTACCTCTTGCTATTTCTGTATCAAAGAAATGAATTCAATATTTCAATTATATTCTTCCCTGTGGGGCAGGATAGCTAATATATTACTTATTTAACAGAGGAATTAAAATCAAAATGCTAGCACTTCCATAATTTTGTCTAGTTAGACATCAATAAAAATAAAAGATAAAATTTGCAGAAAGTGAAACACATGTAGGTCTTAACTGTTAAACTCCCTCAATTCAGATATCAAACTTTTGAACAAAATGTCCCTTTGGAAGGCCAGTTCTAAATGACAGATTTATTTGATTGCACCATTCTTAAAGAAAATCACCATCTTAATCAAAAACTCATTTCTTGACATTTCTGAAAGATAAATCTTATTGAATGTTTCAACAGAAAAATTTGGAGGGAGGACGATCCCTGAACATTCCTGTAGGTTGTTGCGCATAAACCTGAGTGAACAATTTTACCAGAAACTCACTAGGGTAGAAGTGTTGGGCACTTCTTGCAAACTCACCTACGTGCCTTTTTTGATATGATATGTAATGACTGTAAAAACTATGTGAGCCTGTATAGAGTTGTTGAATCACTATGTTGTATACCTGAAACTAATGTAACATTGTATATCAATTATACTCAAATTTAAAAAACAAACAAAAAACCCCCAAAATGTGAGCCTTATTTCTAAGCCCTCAGTATGCAGAGAGACTCAAAGAATCTTCTTATCCCTTCCCATACAATTCTAGAGCCCAGTCTGAACAAGACGCTGATACAGGTAACCTAGAAACCTCCAAGGCAACACTGCTGTTCCATAGCTCCCAACGTGGTTGTAAAAACCGTTTAGAAGCTTGCTCTAACCAGCATAGCATGTGAGCAATCCATTTCCTACCCAACTCTACATACATTTGACTTAAACAGACAATACAAGGGAGTGTGGAAGGATGATTAATCCACTACTTCCCAAGATTTCACAGAGTATGTGTTGAATACATTTGACATCTAACCCTGCAAAGCTCCTTTGAGAAATCATGTCCACAGCATGGATTCAGGCCACCTCCACATTCACTCACAATGTAGGGGCATCCTTACATTTATCTACAGTCTCTGTTCGGTTCTGCTTCACAACCTTTATTCAGTGTCCTAACCAATCCTTTTCATCCTAGCATTGACCCTTGTGACTTGTTACCCTATTTATAAACTCACATCTTGGACCTGAAACTTGATACCATTTTTTCCAACACTGAAGTCTTGCTTTTCTCAACCAAGATTTAGCTATACCCTCTGATTCTGCTACTTCAGAAACTCTGAGAACAACCTGGTCTATCTTGGCCCAAAATGTCACACGTGGAAGCCCCATATGTGAAACATGTGAGAGAGAACAAATTGCTGGGGGCCAAGAAAAATTGTATGATTGGTATATAACATGCACACTTTGTGCAAACAAAATACACTTATATCATGCACTGGTTCACACTCTATTACAGTATGCCTTTATGTAACAAGTTCTTCTAGAAAGCATTTCTAAAACATTATTTTCCAAAGCCTTCTCAGGATGAAAGAAAAACACTGTGGCCCACCTACCTTACCTAATCCATTTTCCAATGGAAGAGAAATTCAAAAAGAATTAGGTAAGCTCTGTTAAAGGGGGAATACTTTTTCCCCACTTCTGATTTCAGGTTGGAAGGATTTTCCCTAAGTACATCCCTGGTCACCTGGTCTCTCTCCATTTCTTTACTCAGTCTACCTTGGGGAAGGGGAGTGATTTATCCAGTTGGTAAATTTGGGAAGATCAAGCTCTGCGCTGGCCTCCTTCTCCTTGCTTCTAGCTTCTGTCTGCTACTCCAGGAATTCTGCCTCTTTAAGAGGTTCGGGGGAGCTTTTTCAGCTTAGTGCAGCTGCGACTGGGTGGGCAAACTTGCCTATTTCAGGGTTCTGTATTAGCAAGCTCCGTTCACTAACAGATCTAAGGCCACATCCTCCAAGCTGGCCTCTGAAGGTTATAAAGATGATATTCGACTCCATGTGCCATTTCTTTTCTTTCTCAAGTTGTTCCAAACCTGGTTGGGAAGAAGGGCATCTCCTCAGTAACCCCCGTAAACATGACTACATAAGACTAAGGATTTTGCTTGTTTTCATGGCTATGTGTATCTACCATAGTAGGTCAGTCAATAAATTTATTGGCCAGTGAAATGTGAGGGGAAGGATGCCGGGAGGCTTTTGGGAAATACTTCCTCAGCCTTGAAAAGAGACTTAAGGAAGGGAGGTTGTGTCCTCAGGCTTCTGGGTGGTGCCTCGTGAGGCTGCTTTTCTTAGAGCCACTGAAGCCATCTTTCCACCCTGAGAGGGTAAGTCTGAGGCTGAAGATGGTCAAATGTATGTGGGTAGAACGAACCTGGGTCCTTGGTAGTATTGCTAAATCGGTGATCTCGCCAATGCTGTAATCACTCAGCTCTGGACTTCGTGTAATGTGCAATGGGAAATCTCCTTATGGCTTAAGTCAGTTTGAATTGGACCTTCTGTTGCTTGAATTAAAAGCCCCCTAAGTGATAGAGCAGTGAAAAGGACAGTTGCTGCTTAGACTCCAGTGAGGAGAGACAGGAATACACATGTCTACGTGAATAGATCAGATAATTTCAGGTATCGATGCGTGCTGTGGAGCTGAAAACAGGGTGATGCAGAGAGTGACTGGAAGAGCTGCTTTAGCTTATGTGGTCAGGGAAGGCTTCTCTAAGGAGGAGGAAATGCTTGTCTTGAGACCTGAATGATAAGAAGGAGTCACCCATTTGCAAAAATGAAGAAAAAGCATGCCGAGTAGAAAGAATGGCAAGTTAAAAGGCCCTAAGATGGGAATATTGGCATGTTCAACCATGAAGGAGAAAGCCAATATGGCTAAAACAGGAAATGTGGGGCAGAGTAGAAGATGAGGTTAGCATGATAGGCAAAGGCCAGATCGTGGAAAGCCTTACAGGCCAGAAAGAGAGAATGAATGTTCCTCTGGTTGTGAATGGGAAGTGCTGAAAAGATTTTAAGTGGTAGAGTGGTATGTCTGATTTATGTTTTAAGACATTCAGTTTGTCTGCTATGGGTGGGATGAACTTGGGACAGTCCTGTGAGGAGACAAGGACACTAATTTTGAGGCTATTGCAATAACTCAGGCAAGAGACACTGTTAGCTCAGATTATGGGACTAAGAGTGGAGATGATGATAAGTGATTAGATATATTTTGCAGACAGAGAGGTCACAAGACTTACTTAGAAGGGGTGAATGTGACCTATAAGGAGAAAAGAGGTATCAAGGCTGATTCCTAAGTTTTTAGCCTGAGCAATTGAGTAGACTGTGAAGTCATTTCCTGAGATGAGAAAGGCTTGTTGTGGCGCATTGGTGCTGAGGGGAACAACAGTAGGGTTTCAATAAGTATTTACAGAATGAAAGATCAAATATTGGAACAATGAAGCTTTATTGTATGAACACATTTGGGAGGAAGTCATGTATACACTTACCATGACACTTAGAGTATGAGTAATCATATTTAGATTGTATCACACGCATGTTTTAAAGTCTAGTTATTGCAAAAAGTTGGGACACTTAATGCAACCATGTGCCATTAACACACTTCAAAGATTAACAAAAACATGCATGACAAATAGATAATTATGGGGCTAAACCAATAGCACTTTAAAATTAAAAGGCAAGAAAACAGCCACAGAAAACTACAATCAACTCAGACAATAATGAAAATGCAGATGGATCGCTGACCAGGTATACTCCTGAGAGCCATGGGGACTCCAACATCTATGTGTGAGCATGCCCAGGGGGGTGCTTGACAATGTTGCTTAACACCTATCAGGCTTCTTGACAGAATCCCAAATTTAAGTCTGCAAGACACATCAGCAATGTGCTCATTTTAGTTTATGAATACCAAGCTTTGATAATCTTTTAATATCTTACTTAGGAAGTTAGTATAGTTTGCCTCTGGTTATTCATAAAATGAAAGTTTTGGAATTTGGTATCATTTGTCTACAGCAATCAAAGGAAGAATCTGCAATGAGAAATCGTTCAGATCCTATCAGAAGGATCCTTATGGCCCAATGTTGGTCCTGGGGTTCTACTCTTGAGAACTTCTATCCTGATGCAGCACCTTCCATAGGCTTAGGTAGGAGAAGCAGGAAAAATTGAGCATCTATTTTAAGGGTTACCTCCTTCTCATAGCCATTCTTAAGTGCCCATCCCCAACAACCAGTCACTTCTCTGAGCTCTCTGAACTCCTTTACCATTAATGGTAAAGGAGCTTTGGACCCTGGGTATTTCCGTCTTGCTTCACATACGTATCCTCTTTTTCCAACTGGATGGCACTTCCTTAGCCCTCAAGGGTCCATATGGCATACCTCATTGTATGAGTGCTTATAGTAGGGGCATAATTTATATTTGTTGTTTTTGATGATGATATCAATGGACATACATAAGCGAATTAATCTATGTGTGTATTTTTGTTAATGATAAGACCAATGACCTAATTTCCTTATGAGTTACTATAGTGCAAGCCCTCACAATTGTGTTTTTCTTTTTTGTAATGCAAGGGCCTGACTGAAGCTTTGATTGCTGGGGCATCCACTTTAAAGATGACGATCTTTAGATGCCGATCCACTTTAAAGATGACGACCTCGAATAAACACATTGCCAGCCACAGGCCTAGATAAAGAGGCAGTCCTCCCCTCTCCCTCACAAACTCCTTTGTTTTAGAGATCTTGGTTGATTTCAATAACTGACCATTTGGGTGTCTTGTAAACTCTTCTAAAATTTAAATTCCTGCCCTTTTGTTTTATATTCACCAATAAAGAATGAAACAGCAAAATCCTAAGGCCCCACCCTCAACCCCAATAAAAGTAGAACTCCACACCCCATTCTCAACACCCCTCATCCTTGCTGTGTGGCCCTAAGTGTGCAATGTAATTTCTAGGACCTGTAGGTAATAAACCTTTTTTTTTTTCAAGGTTTCATAGTGGTTATTGCTCAGGATATCTTACAATCATAATAAAAACCACAAGGGCCGGTCCCCCACAACACTGATTACCAATAGGCTGTGACTGGCACTCAACAGTTATTTTATAGTCAAGTAATAGCACTATTTTGTTACATCTAAAAATATCAGCATGTGATACCATAATTGAAACATATGACATCTCACACACAAAATAATATACTGGGAGCCAAACAACAGAATGTTTATTCTGTATATGAACTGTGCAAATGTTTTATTAAAGAAGACTGAATAAGTTGTCATGGAAATTGTTCTAATTTGAGACTTACTAGATACATCAATATTTCATTTCTGTACCTGCCGCATGTCCCTAAATCTCAGACATGTAGTTTCATAGGAACTACAAATTTTGTTGTAAAAAGTCATAGATTTGTGAAGAATTTTGTAATGGTTAGAAAAACAAAAAGCATAAACTGAACCATATTTCTTTTTCTATCACTAAAATTAGAAACTGGATTTCAAATAGCAACCTGCATTGTTTTTTGAGCAGTGAAAATAGGGCACCATATAATTAACCTCCTCAGCCTACCTTCCACTGTACAAGGTCTTCCTGAATTTGCCTACAAGTAACTGGAGGAATAAGTTGAAACTGGAAGAATAAACACCTCCCCTATCCTCCTCACTCTGCCAGTACAGGACTTAAAGGGAATGAGAGCACTAATCTGAGCCCTTGCAAGAAGTAATCTCAAAGCTTTAAGTCTTTGATAGCTGAGAGAGAGGACATCAAGACCTACATGGCTCAGCAGTGGGCCTCTTTCTTACTGCTGGTGAGCCTGAGGAGGAATGATATGAAAGCTGAGAATGGAGGAAGGCACACTCCTGATGAAAATATTCACCAGAGCACACCAATGGTAATTTAAAATTAAAATGCAAGGAAATGGCCATGGTAAATACAAGCCACTCAAGACAACTTTGAAAATGGGTTGCTATTTAAATATCCTTCCTGAAACCATGAGAGGTCCAGCAGCAAGCTGTGTGTGAACATGCACTGTGGGAGCCTTACAATCCTGAATTTGAATTGTCAATAAACTTAAGCAATGTGCTGATTTTAGCTTATGAATATCAAGTTTTAGAAACGTTTAATCACTCTCTTCAGAAGTTGGTAGTACATAATAATGTTCAAGAGCATGGACTCTGGAGCCAGATTGTCTAGATTTGTTTGTTTATTTATTTATTTATTTATTTTAAAGTAATTTCTACCCCAACGTGGGGCTTGAACTCATGACCCCGAGATCACATGCTCTTCTGACTGAGCCAGCCAGGCACCCCAGATTGTCTAGATTTGAATCCCAACTCTGACACTTACTAGCTGCATGTCCTTGGGCAAATTACCCAACTTTCCTGTACCTCAGTTTTCCATCCATGAGATGGGGACAATAAAAGCATCTTCTATCTACAGCGTTGTTATGAGGGTTAAACACACTTAACCAGTATTTAAAATTTTCTTAGGGCAGTGCCAGGCATAGAGTAAGCTCTATGTGAGTGTTAAGCAAGAAAGTAAGTTCTCCTCATTGAACATAAAATGATGGTCTCTGGAATTATGTGCTTTTTGCCTGCAAAAACCAAGGAAAGGACTCATACTTTTATATTCTTTTATAACCCATCAGGTGAAAACCTACTGCCATGCAGTAGGCCTGGGATCATGTTTTGAGAATCCTTTAAGGGCTTCCAGTCTAACCTACTCAAGTTAGAAATGAGGTAACTGAGGACCATGGCAGGGATAGGACTTGACCAAGGTAATAATTTTTAAAACGTGGCAGAGTTAGAAAGAGAAGCCAATGGGCGCCTGGGTGGCTCAGTTGGTTAAGCGACTGCCTTCGGCTCAGGTCGTGATCCTGGAGTCCCTGGATCGAGTCCCGCATCGGGCTCCCTGCTCGGCAGGGAGTCTGCTTCTCCCTCTGGCCCTCCCCCCTCTCATGCTCTCTCTCTCTATCTCATTCTCTCTCTCAAATAAAAAAAAAAAATTTAAAAAAAAAAAAAAAAAAGAAAGAAAGAGAAGCCAAGTCACCGCTCTCCTTACCAGCTGCCTTTCCGCCTTCCTAAGGTTCAGTTTCAAATAGATCTTGTGAGAAATTTATTATATATGATCTTGAAAAAAATTATACTCATGAAGATGATATTTGCCCTAACAAAGTAAATGGGGGGGGGGACACCTGGCTGGCTCAGTCCTTAGAGCATGTGACTCTTGATCTCAGGGTCATGAATTTGGGCCCCACCTTGGGTGTGGAGCCTACTTTAAAAAAATGCAGTGACCAAATAAATTTAAGAGCATTCTTTAAAAAAAAAAAAAGTAGATTGTGTGCTTGGCACACCAGAGTCATGTGTTATGTGTGAGACTGTGGTTCTCACCATCATCGATATTGCTTATTTTACCAATATGTTTCTCTCGCTCATGTGGCTAAATTAAGTCACAAGATTAATATTTCCTTCTGTTACTGTCTGTTCAGACTGCTGCAACAAAATACCATAGACTGGGTGGCTTATAAACAACAGATTTTTTTTAATTTAAATTTTGTTAGTTACATACAGTGCAGTATTGATTTCTGAAGTAGAATTCCGTGATTCATCACTTACATACAACACCCGGTGCTCATCACAAGTGCCCTCCTTAATGCCCATCCCCAACCCACCTCCCTCCATCCACCCCTCAGTTTGTTCTCTACCATTAAGAGTCACTTATGGTTTCTTTCCCTCTCTCCCTTTCTTCTTTTCCCCCTTCTCATAGGTTCATCTGTTTTATTCTTAAATTGCACATATGAGTGAGATCATATTGTATTTGTCTTTTTCTGATTTATTTCACTTAGCATAAATACACTCTAG
Source organism: Neomonachus schauinslandi (assembly GCF_002201575.2). Classification (NCBI taxonomy): domain Eukaryota; kingdom Metazoa; phylum Chordata; class Mammalia; order Carnivora; family Phocidae; genus Neomonachus; species Neomonachus schauinslandi. The sequence goes on from NC_058419.1 coordinate 11,838,196, forward strand.
CTCCATCCATGTTATTGCAAATGGCAAGATTTCATTCTTTTGGATGGCTGAGTAATATTCCATTGTGTATATATACCACATCTTCTTTATCCATTCATCAGTCAATGGACATTTGGGCTCTCTCCATAGTTTGGCTATTTAAACAACAGATACTTATTTCTCACAGCTCTGGAGGCTGGGAAGTCCAAGATCAAGGTGCCAGCAGATTCAGTGTCACTCATTTTCCAGTTCATGGACTGCAACCGTTTCAAGGTGTCCTCACATAGCAGAAGGGTCAAGGGAGATCTCTGGGGCCTCTTTTATAAGACGAGCACTATTACTGGGGCGCCTGGGTGGCTCAGTCGGTTGAGCGGCTGCCTTCGGCTCGGGTCGTGATCCCGGAGTCCTGGGATGGAGCCCCGCATCGGGCTCCCTGCTCAGTGGAGAGCCTGCTTCTCCTTCTCCCTCTGCCTGCCTCTCTGCCTACTTGTGCTTTCTCTCTCTCTCTGTCAAATAAATAGATAAAATCTTAAAAAAAAAAAAAAAAAAAAGAAGAAGAGCACTATTACCATTCATGAGGGTTCCACCTTCAAGACCTCATCACCTCCCAAAGACTCCACCCTCAAATACCTTCACATTGGAGATTAGGTTTCAACACAGGAATTTTGAGGGGACACAAATATTTCAGTCAAATAGCAATTACAATGTCTTTGTAGTCAAAATGCATGCCTTTCTAGGCAAATACAACACCTTTGTAGTCAAATAAACTGAACCTGTTGAAAGAAACCCCCTAAGGCAATTTTATTACTTACAATAACACTTCAAAAGATCTCTCCCTGATGAGTGACTCAGACGATAGTTTATTTGCAATTTTGATTTCCCATATCAGGATGTCTGCATCTTTTTAGCTTTATTATACTTCAAATATTAAATTATTAGGAATGTATACAGCACAGGAATTAAACAGGAAAGCCTGCTCAGAGGCAATGAAGTATAAAACCAGAAATTGCTTCTTAATTCCTTTGACAATTAAAAAAAATAAAAGTAAGTGAAGAGCTTGGCCTTATAGTTTTTAAAAAGACATTTCTGAAAGTCAAGATTGTGTATCCATATGCTATATTCCTAATAGCCAGGGAGCCCTTATAAGATCCATTTGTTGAAAAGCAAAAACGCAGAGATTTGGAGGTGCCTCCTAAAATGCACTTCTCAAATTTGCACTTACTTTATATTTATCACTTATAAAAACCCAGTGAGCTAACATTTGTAAACAGGAAATGTCCAAAAGCAAACTCATTAATTGGAGTCTTTTTATAATTTCATTATGGACTGTGATTCTCTGTTTGGACTAAAGTCCTATTAGTTTGTCACAACCATTATTGCTTCTTAGGAAGCAGTAATTGAGATCTGTCCAAGCGTGTGAATTGTACAAATCATGCATTTCCTTCTATGGGTTTCATTATCCTCAATAATTGACACTATCAGAATAATAAACAATTACAGTTCAACAGTGAGATATCAGTAGGACATTATTAGGAAAAAACAAGTTAATGAGCCATGGTACATTATGAGGATATTAGATTCAGTATGTCAAAATTAAAAATCTCTTAGAGATTGTGCAGTTAAGCCACAAAGGCAAGGAAATGTTTCAGATCAGTGAGTTAGTCTTGGAGTCAGGAGTCTTCCAGATCCTTGTCCAGTGCTTTTCCAAATTTAGGATCTTGTGTGTGTGTGTGTGTGCATTTCAGTATATATTTTCCCTGTTTGAGGTTGGTTAATTCCAAGGTTTTTCTCTGAAGCAAATCATTATCTAACCAGGCTTCATTGCAAGAATTTCCCATTTATGAATATTAACATTTATGAATATTAACTTATGTTATGTCTTCAGCCATGACATTCATATTTGGAAGAAAAAGAAGTATAATCTGGGAGAACTTCCACATTACAGGCATTTTCTATTATTTATGAACATAATTTTTCATATGTGGTTTCTTAGATTTATATTAAAATGTTACATATTAAGAAATTATCTACAGAATCATTCTAGCATTCTAAAGATAATTGGACCAGTTACTTTATTTTAGGCAAACTAAGAAACTAAGTAAGTGGAAAAATCATCTCAAAAATGCAATTTCAAAGCAATAAGGGCATGGGTCTTTTTAGTGACTTCATAGAAACCCATTGCCACAATATATCCTCCTAAACTCTCAAGAGCAAATGATGTAATCCTATAATAACCATTTAAACTTTTTCCCTGATTTGGGTTCAACAGCTATTCTGACACAATGCTGTCCTTAAAGGACACCTCAGCCTTGTATAATCCTTAAGACTTTACATGATGCTCAGTAAACCAAGATCAAGCTCCTCACCCACATCATCAGGGCATTTTGCCTCTTAGCCTTTTCAACTAAAACCTGAAGCTTGTTGCTATTTCCTTGTTTACATCTCCCACTTACTCAAATGAGCTGACTTCCTTGCCCACTTGCCAGATTTTTAGCTAGATAGTAGAGTTTTAAGGCTTGCTCCATGCCAACCCCCTTAAGGGAGAGCTGCAGGCTATAAAACTTCTTAGCTATGGTGTGGAATTGGCCCCTCAGGAACAAGGTATCTTACTACCCATATTGCCTTTCATCAGGCCCCTTTGATTTCAGTGTCCCCCTGTGGGACAAGTGATATGGGGAGCTGACAGTATAAAGATCTTGCTTTTGCTGTCTATGTAAGTAGTACACTGTTAAAATGTCCATGGGCTGATTGTTTTTTTACCAGATGAATCTATCAAGCTATTTGACATAGTGTGTATTGGTAAACACCCCAAGCTCCAGAGCAAGATCACCTGAGTACAAATCCCAAACGTCTCGCTTATGAGCTACATGATCTTGGGCAAGGTATATAACCTTTCTGTGCATTGATTTCTTCATATTATCCATTACTATATAAGCCTCCATGACAGCAAAAGAGCAAGTTTACCTGTGAAATAACCAGTCCACTCAGTGTCATAAAATAAGCTATGTCACTTTTTTCATCAACCATCATGTATTTACCTAAGGACAGTTTTGCACTAGGCATTCTAAACAATACAATACTTTTAAGACATGAAGCCCTTCCCCATAACACCACTTAGTTGGGAATGTTGAAGAACATGTGCTTAATGAGTAATATTGCACAATAAGCCTTCTAAGAGTTCAGAGGAGAGACCTGGCATTTTTTCTCCCATTTTTTTCTATGCGTTTTTACATTGTTGAGCTAATATTGCAAAATTGGCTTTTTAAATAATTTCTTTTCTCTTAATTTAAAATGTATAAGAAAGCATATCATATGTTTCACTCATAAAGTGGAATATAAGAAATAGAGCAGAGGATCATAGAGGAAGGGAGGAAAATCTGAATGGGAAGAAATCAGAGAGGGAGCCAAACCATGAGAAACTCTTGACTCTGGGAAACAAACTGAGGGTTGTGGAAAGGGAAGTGGTGGAGGGATGGGGTAACTGGGTGATGGGCATTAAGGAGGCCACGTGATGTGATGAGCACTGGGTGTTATATGCAACTAACGAATCATTGAACACTACACCAAAAACTAATGATGTACTATATGCTGGCTAATTGAATCTAAATTAAAATAAATAAATAAGTAAATAAATAAAATGTATAAGGAAGGAAACAAAAATTCCATGTAACTCTACTACCAGTTAACACCAGATGACCTTTTTTAAAAAGCTTTACATGGTTAGAAAATTCAAACAGTATAATGGTGCATCTTTCCAGCACACATATATCAGAATATATGCTATATAATATGCCAAATGATTTTCAAATACATTTTCAATTACTTGAAATTATGAACAATACAGTGTTGAATATTTTTACAAACACATATCACTATCACAAGAAAATGGTTGAATGAATTTTCACCAAATTTGTTAAGGTATGCTTAGAATAGTCTGGCTCAAAAAATAGGCTATTTGAAATACAGGAGTTTCACTTTGGGGGTCAGGAGGTTAACCCTCACAAAAATCTGCTTCAAAGCAGCTAAAGCAGAGGTTCAGTGACAGCCCTTTATGACTGCTAATCAGGAAAGCCCTCCCATATGCATTAAGATGCCAAGGAGACAAAAATCACACAGTGCTTAAACAGAAGCCCCTGTTTGAAAGTCACAAGAGCAGGTGCTCCAAATTACAATACTCCAAATTACGGGCACTGATTTTTTACTGAATTTTTTCTCAAATAGATAACTCAATATTATGTGATCCAGAGTAACAACAAGGATAGTAGTCACATTATGATCATTAATAATTAGCTGGAACAGCTCAGAAGAGGCCAGTTGAAAAATAATTGCCCATTATCTGAAGATGATGAACAGCATGAAAAAGTGAAGCAAAGCAGAATAGAGGAACTAACTCCCAAGGCTTAACGCAGGAAACAAGAAAACTTTGGGAAAAAGTTCTCAGAGAGAGATTCAAGAGGATTTTGAAAATGAACAACACAAGCAACAACAGATGTTGGCGAGGATGTGGAGAAAGGGGAACCCTCTTGCACTGTTGGTGGGAATGCAGACTGGTGCAGCCACTCTGGAAAATGTATGGAGGTTCCTCAAAAAGTTAAAAATAGAACTACCCTATGACCCAGCAATTGCACTGCTAGGTATTTACCCCAAAACATACAAAAATACTGATTCAAAGGGATATATGTACCCCAATGTTTATAGCAGCATCATCAACAATAGCCAAATTATGGAAAGAGCCCAAATGTCCACTGACTGATGAATGAATAAAGAAGAGGTATGTACACACACACACACACAGGAATATTACTCAGCCATCAAAAAGAATGAAATCTTGACATTTGCAATGATGTGGATGGAGCCAGACCATATTATGCTAAGTGAAATAAGTCAGAGAAAGACAAATACCATATGATTTCACTCTCATATGTGGAATTTAAGAAAGAAAACAAATGAACATGGGGAGAAAAAAAGTGAGGCAAACCAGAAAAGAGACTCTTAACTATAGAGAACAGACTGAGGGTTACTGGAGGGGAGGTGGACATGGGTTGAGCTAAATGGGTGACTGGTATTAAGGAGGGCACTTGTGATGAGCACTGGGTGTTGTACGTAAGTGTTGAATCACTAAATTCTACACCTGAAACTAATTTTTCACTGTATGTTAACTAACAGGAATTTAAACTAAAACTTGAAACTAAAAAAAAAAAAAAAAAAAAAAAAGAGGATTTTGTATCCATAAAGGAATAGAACAAGCTACTGTGGAATAAAAAAGTACAATTGTAAAAGAAACAGTTTGTGAACATTGTAAATATAATTGCCAGATTAAAAAAAAAAATTCCCTCAAACAGAAGTCTAAGTAGCAGAAGGAACACAGCAGGAAATCAAATTAGCTGTCTGGAAGATGACATTAAAGTACACTTTTAGAACATATTGGGGAGGAGTGGAGGGAGAGAGAGCAAAGCTAGGAAAGAAACGCTGTGAGGGATGGAGAATAGATACAGGTGAGTCAATGTCTGTCTGAGAGAATTTCCAAATGGTGAAGAAGAGAAAGGAGAGATAGGAAAATATAATTGCAGGAGTAACGAAAGATACACTCCTTTAAGCTGAAGACTATTGTTTTGAAGAAAAATACTGAAAAATGGCACATTATGATGTATTGCTTGCAAGAATGGCCACGATTATTCCCCCCCCCCCCGTATTCCTGCCCCTTCGCAATGCCTTTGAACTCCTCCCATTGAGGAGTGGAACCTAATTCCCCACCCCTTGAATCTGATAATGTGGCCTTCTGACTCACTTCGGCCAACAGAATGTGATGGAAGTAACATTGTGCTGGTTCCAAACTAAGTCTCAAGAGGCCCTGACCGTGCTTCTATGTTTGCTTGGAATCAACCTTATGATTACTATGTGAACAAGCCCAGTCTGGTCTGCTAGTGGGTGAGAAGTAATGTGGGGCAGACACAAGCCATTACAGCTGAAGCCTTCCTAGCACCCAGCTGAGCTACCAGATTATCACAGACACATGAGTGATTCCAGCCAAGAACAGAAAAATTGTTAACCCACTAACCTGAAGGAGCCAAAGGCACTAGCTATGTGGATCTCTGATGGAAGAATATTTCAGGCCAAGAGATCAGCATGTGCTGAGGGGAGAGCATGTCTGCCATTCTAAGGAAAAACAAGGAGGTCGGTTTGTCTGGAGTAGAGTAAGTGCTGAGAGGAGGGGTAGAGGATGACATGAGAGGAGGAGTGTGGTAAATTATAAAAATGTTATTCCCCTTTCTGCATGCTTGCTCCCGCAATGTGGTATCACAGATCCTCCCATCAAGAAGTGGACTCTATACTGCCACTCCTTTCTCTCTGGGTTGGCCATGTGGTTTGCTTTGGCTACTGGGATATTAGCAAAGATTAGCAGAGACTTTAAAAGCACTTGCACATCAGGGCTTGCTCTCTTGCTATTCCTGAAACCCCTGACTGCCATGTAAGTTCAGGCTATTCGGCTGGCTTGAGATTCAGTCACACTTGTCATCAAGACAACACCCAGCCAACCCCCAGCCATGTGGTCTGTAGTGTTATTCAAGTCAGCTGTTTCTTCATTGGCTTTCTGTCTGGATTTTCTATCCATTATTGTAAGTGGGGGTATTGAAGTCCCTTACTATTATTTATTGCTGTCAATTTCTGCCTTCAGATCTGTTTTTTATATATAAGTATTATATATGTTATATATAAAACATAAATATACATTTAGATGCTCTGATGTTGGGTGTGTATGTAATTATTACATCTTCTTGTTGAATTGACCCTTTTATCATTATATAATGACCTGTGTCTCTAGAGACGGTTTTAGACTTAAAAGTCCATTTTGTCTGATATAAATAGAACCACCTCTGCTTTCTCATGGTTACCATTTGCATGAAATGTCTTTTTCTGTCCCTTCACTCTCAGCCTATGTGTGTTTAATTCTAAAGTGAGTCTCTCTTATAGGCAGCAGATCACTAGATCATGTTTATTTATTCATTCTATGCCTTTTTGTTGATAAGTTTAATGCATTGACATTCAAAGTAATCATTGATAAGTGAGAACTTACTGTTGCCATTTTGTTGTTTTGTTTGTCTTTGTTGTACTCTTTATTGTACTTCTCTTTTATACTCTGGAGCTCTCCTAGAGCTATTCTCATTGGCATATAGTTGTTTATTCATTGTTTTTGTAGGAGAGATGAGCATTGGGACTTCCTAATTTGCCATCTTGCCAACATGAGAGTAGAGACAAATTTCAGTAACTCAGAGACTATTTGAAAATAGTCTCTGAATTGGAAATATTCATTGACGAGGGCTCCACCCTCATGACCTAATCATTTCCCAAATGCCCTACCTCCAAATACCCTCACATTGGAGATTCGGTTTCAACATATGAATTTGGGGAGAGACAGACATTCATTCTGTAGCACCCTATAATTTGCTCTGGCCAACAGAATGTGGAAGAGGTGATGAGGGGCCAGTTCCATCTCTAGGCCTCAAGGGTTTGGTCCCTTCTAATCATCTCTTCAATTCCTGCTATGTCATAAGAATAAGGCTGCTAGAAAGCAAGAAAACATATGGAACAGGCCCCAACTGTCCCAGCTGGGGCCATCCTAGGGTAGGATAGTGCTAGTGACCCCCAAAGATGGGAGAAGGCACAGTCAAGAGCGGCATAGCTATGTACCTGATCCACAGCTGATGGCCATCATTAATGGATTCCCTATATCCATACCTGTAAGCAAGGTGACTTTGCAGTTCTTCCCATTAAAGGGTGACGTTTTTGTTCCCCCACATCTTTAATCTGGGACCCATTGTGACTTACTCTGGCCAGCTGAATGTGGAATAAGTGATAATGTGCCAGTTCCATCCATAGGCCTTGCGAAGCTTTGCACGCTTCTACTCTCCCTCATGGAACTCTGCCATGCTATGAGAACATGCCTGGGCTAGTCTGATGAAAGATCATGTGATTGAGAGCCTGGTTATCCCGGCAAACCCCCAAATATGTGAGAGAGCCACCCAAGATCACCACAGCTTCCTAACTAACCCATAGCTAACTGCAGACTCATAAACGAGTCTAGCAAAAAATGAGAAGAAATACTCAGCTAACTCATAGGCTCATGATAATAAAAGGTTATTGACTTAAACCACTGAATTTTGAAGTGGTTCATCACACCAAAATATGGAAGCAGCATAAGGCCCTATCAACAAAGTAATCTGGAAGAAGGTGACTTTGTGTATCTTTATTGGGGCAGTCATTAAATTACCACTAAATTCAAACTTGGGCTCACAGAGATGGGACATCTTAATCCATGTTGATCTTTGATCTAAGACTTTAAATGGCTGTTTTATCCTTTTATAAATAAGAAAACATGCAAATAATACCAGTCCCTGGATTAGTGGAGAGGGGAAGGGTGAGAAAAAGAACAGTAAGGAAATGTAATGAACATAAAATCACAATTGAAGTTTGTTATCTTAGTTTTTTGGTGTTTTGTGTTGGTGCTTATGGTAAACAAACTAAATATGAATTATACATGTGTACAGAAATAAACCCACCCAAACTTCATGGATAAAAATTTAAGTCTGACTACTTTTGACATTGGCTACATTTTCAGATATTCTTATTCTTAATTGCTATTTGCAAAGGTAAACTGGTACATTACTAAGATAATAAATATATTTATCTAAAGGCCTTTAATAAACTGGGGTTCAACACTAAAACTGCTCTCAACAGAAAAAACATTAGTTCCCATAAAAATAAAGCATTAATTATAATTTTCAGATAACTGCCCAATATCCACTTTGAACTACTTATGTCCTACATTTTTTAATTCCCTGGATAGAGATTTTTCTTTGTAGACAGCTGGGGTTTGAGGAATACTGATGGAGATTGTTTGAAGCTATACAACTTACAGCCATTTTGAAGAAACATATGCTACTAGAAAGAAAAATGAAGGCTGCTAAATTGGGACTGAGGCTAGCTGTAATTTGAACATGTGGTATGGTTTCATACATCGCACGGTTTAATAACATCAGTAGAAAAGGAGAAAAAATTGGCTGCACAAAAACACAAATGAAAATTTGGATTAATAAAGCCCTCATTAAACCTGGTAAAAAGAAACATTGCTTAAAAGCAATAATGTGAACCTGCGGTATAGTTTGAAAAAAGTAATCCTCTCGATTCTTCATGAAAGTAGATAGTAGCTATCCTGTTCCACCTCAAGCATTCTTGTGAAATAATTTCCACTCCTAGCATCCTGAGATTGGTCTCTCAATTTTTCACTAAAAAGAAACTGGGGTCCTTAGAGAGCAGCATACTTTCAGACTTGCCTGGAACATCCTGTTCTTTAAGGCAGCAAGGGACACCTTCAAAGATGCCTCAGTTGTGACACGAGTCAACATAAAATCACTCCTACTGGTCTATGAAAATTTGAACGTTAAAAAAGTGATTATGGTCCCCTAGAACCAGTGGAGTCTATAAAAGGCCAAATGTCTGTGATGATGCTCAAAAGGGACAACATAAAGTGAGCAAGAAACAAATTGGGTAAAATACATATGTGACTGCAATTCTCAGGATCAGGACCACCTGAGTCTGGATGTTAAATCAGATCTGTGTCTCTCACCTACCAGGAACTTGGGGGCAGACACAGCACGAGCATCTGGGCCCACCCTCATGTTTCACATCGCTGAAGAGGACGGGACCTTTTTGATGCTGAGTTTGGTTCAAAATGGAGGCACATGTTTTGGTGAGTTTATCCTCAATATAAATAGGCGGTAAATACCCACATATAAAAAGGCGGCGGTACAGTGAGCTTCGATGTGTCCAGACCCCATCCCGTAGTGGAATTTTGTAGCTACCTCTCCCAGGGATCCTACATACCCAAGAGGAGCTTTGCTGAGATATGAAAAAACTGAGACTCTATACCACACCTGGGGGGGGGGGGGGACATGTTTTATTTGCTAAAAATAAGAAATGCATGCAAGAAGGGAGAAGACCTGGTGCTAACCATGAAACCAGGCAAACATGTTGTCTCAATAAACTATTAAGTTAAGGTCCTAAAATAGGAACAGCATAGTGTAAGCATCCAAAAGTATTTTGAAGTCTAGACAAGGGGCAGTGGTTCATCAAGAATTCAGCTTTGTTGATACAGCAGAACTCCAACTCAAGAGGAAAATACTGCTTGCAGATGTACTCCCTTCTAGGAACTCTGGGGGCAGAGTTATCTGGAAGAGGTGGTAGGGGAAATAAAAAGCATGCTAAAGACCTTGTCTTGTTGGGGTAGGAGTGCAGTACATAACTGATTATTTCTTGGCATTGATAAGAAAATATGTTTCTTTAGTGCCTAGAGTTCTTGCGTCCCATTGCTAGCTTGAGTCTAAGACTTGAGTCTACACTAAGAATGGCCACGCTGACTGAAATGCAAGCAAAGGCTCTGTTGAGGCATCAGGCCTAGAGCAGCTTCTAGAAACTTCCAGAGGAGCTCAAGGTCACAGACTAAATTTTGATAGGCCCCCAACAATTCTCAAGGAAACAGAAGATTGACTATCCTTTGCTAGAGAGGATTCAGAAACTGGGGAAAGGTTTTAAAATTGAGGTGAGGTTGACCAGCACTGCCATTAAGGAAACAGTATATATAAAGAAACCTTTGATTTGGGGTGAGGGGTTAATATCAATCTCAAAGTTAAGTCATTTTAGGACATGGTCCAAATGTCCCTTTTCAGTAAACAAATGCTTTAGGGTTTCATGGTCAAAAATGAAGTCTCTTCCCACAGTTTTGTGACCAGAAATGTTTCTGCTCCCTGAAGATGCACACAGTCCTGTAATGGAAAACTATTAGGACAGAAGAAGAACTTATTTTGTAGGACAGGTATCTAGAGTCTTCGTGGTTGGGTAGGACTCAGGAGAGCTAGGAAAACAGCAGAGAACAAAATAAAAGTAAAGGAAGGAACAAAAGCTGACACGCGAGGGAGTGAAGATACCAGTCTGACCGGAGTAGATGCGCAGGCAAGTAGAGAACAGGAATGGGTATGTAGGCAAGTCATGGAGGACTTGGATGTCAGGTGGAGAAGTTTAGATTTAATTAGGAACTGAGTTATATGAAGAAAATGATTTTAAGAAGGTAACCTGGCAGCAATAAACAGGATGGACAGGAGTGGAAGGATATAAAATCTCCATGATGTGAGCCTGAGCAAGGGGCAGGAGACTGGTAAGGAATGAACAAATACTAGGCACATTTAAAAGCAGATGGCTTTGCTTTATTTTTTTTTATTACAAAGGTATTATGTGCTCACTTTAAAAGTTTTAATGATACAAAAGTATAAAAGGTAAAAAAATACATATATATTTATATATGTGCCACCACCATTAGAAGTGATATTTCAGGGGCGCCTGTGTGGATCAGTCAGTTAAGTGTCCAACTCTTGATCTCAGCTCAGGTCTTAATCTCAGGGTCGTGAGTTTAAGCCTTGCGTTGGGCTCCACGCTGGGCATGGAGCCTACTTAAAAAAAAGAAGAAGAAGAAGAATATTTCAAACTCCTAAACTACTACAGGAAAGGAAGACATGCACCTTGACAAATCTAGCAAGAGAAAAAAAATGACAGAATTATAAATATTACAGAATTGTAATAAATGTGAAAGTTTTTAATTATGAATTAAAAGGCAGACATTCCAGATGGAGTAAAAAAAAAAAAATCACGTACTGTTTTGAAAAGATACGCCTAAACAAAACAACATGGAAAAACTGAAAATACTGAAATGGATAAAGATACACCAGACAAATGCTAATGAAAATCAAGTAAAGGTGGTAAAGAAATATCAAGGCAAAAAGCATCAAATGGGTCAAAGAAGGTATCTTTACGTTGCGAACTAATACAATCCAATAAGATAATCACAAAATTTAATGCACTGAAAAAGAATTTCAAGTATGTAAAGAAAAAGGCTAGAAATAAGAGACTATGATAAAATAAGTGGGAGATTTTACATACTTGCGTCAAAAATTTAGATCAAGCAGATAAAAGGGGGAAAGCTGAGTAACAACAACTTTGATTTAGTATATAGAAATATGATATACTATTACCCAAACAAAAAGAAAATATACATTTGCTTTAACTGCCCATGGAATATTTATAAAAGTTTATTACATTAGGACACCAAAAGATTCCAAAATGTATAATCCATGCAGGAAATATTCTCCATCCATGAGACAGTGTAAGTAGTAACAAGGGGGGAAAAAGGGATAGAAAAAACATCAACTAAAACCTGACTGTGCTGAAATATATAAATACTTCTAAATAACTCTTGGATTAAAAAGGAAAACAAAACTACAGATGAAGTGACAAAACAAGGACTATGGCAGCACTGCAGGTGGAAACTAGGGGATACGGTCAAACACGTATCCAGAGGGAAGTTTATCCATTAAATGCATTAAGCCTAAAATAAGAAAGACTGATAAATAAACTAAGCATTCACCTATTTAATCTAAAAGGAAATCAAACAGAACCAAAGAATATAAAAAGAAGTAGTAACAAAAGCAGAAAGTGATATTTTAAAAACAACTTGTAAAAATAGTTAACCGAAAATAAAATATAAAAATCTATGAACAGTCCAAATAAGGAAAAGAAAAAAAGGGGAATATAGTCACATATATGCAAATTGAGACACATTAGGAAATATTATGTACAATTTCTAATCAATACATTTGAAAATCCAAATGAAATGGAAGAGTTTTACAAACTGACCCAAGGAGAGGTGGAAAACTTACATAAACTGATCATCAAAGCATAAAAGAGACTCTTAAATACAGAGAACAGACTGGTTGCCAGAGGGAGGTGGTTGGGGGGGATGAGTGAAATAGATAAAGGGGATTAAAAGTGCACTTATCTTAATGATCACTGAGACATGTACAGAATTGTTGAATCATTATATTGTACACTTGAAACTAATATGAACTGTGTGTTAATTATTCTTCAATAAAAAATATAAATGAAATTTTAAGAATAAAAATTCACACACATAAAAAAGAAACTGAAAGAAGATCTGTATTTCTACCCTCCCTCTCCCCAAACAAGCACCAGGACAAAATGGTTTTATGGGTATTACCAACTTTTCAAAGGAACAGCTTGTGTCTAAGTTACACTGTAAAATAAGAAAAAAAAATTCAGGTTTGTTCACAAGTACACACAATCATGATACTAAATCAGGAAAAGGACATTACACAGAGGAAAACTATAAATGAGAGTTTCCCAACAAGTGTGCTGTGGATGGGGTGTAGGTGTCATTTATCTCCCAAGGCCTTGGGGGCAAACATGCAGAGCCTGAGAAGCCAGGCGCCTCTGCCCTCAGCAATCCTGCCCATTTACCCCAGTGTGCCACGATGTGAAAAAGGCAAGGAGGCACTGCTCTAGGCACTTGTTAATATAGGGTTTTATATCCTAAATCAAAGATCGACATAGTCAAAACACCACTAACAACTCAATGTTATTCCAAGAATGCAAGCATATCTCAACATTAGGAAACCTAATAGTGTCATTAGCCACATTAATGGATTAAAGAGAATAACCACGTTATCACCCTGGCAGATGCCAAAAAAAAAAAAAAAAAAAAGACATTTATACCATTCTGTATCTGTTCCTGACAAAACTATAAGTCAATCAGGAATCAAGACTAGAAGGGTATTCTTGTAACTCGAAAAAGGTTATCCATCTGAAACAATGGCGATCATCAATTTTTTTAATGGCAATCATCATATTTTAAAGTGAAAAAGGGTATTTGTGTTAAAGTCAAAAACAAGAGAAGGATGCCTGCTCTTTATTAATCAATATAAATATGCACTGTCCTATAAGTCATAAGATCTTTATCAATGTAGTAGAAGGAAAAAAATAGATACAAACATTAGCAAAGAAAAGACAAATGTTCCATTATTTATAACTGACATGACTGTGTACCTAGGTAGGACTTCAGGCTAATTAACTGGAAAAATAACAGAGCTAAGAACAGAGTTTAATATGAGGCCTGGATACAAGACAAATGCAAAACTCTGTATCGTAAAGATGTCAGTTCTTGACACAAAAGGTTGGAGGCAATTCAAGGGATTTTTTTTTTAATAGAAGTTGACGAGTTGATTCTAAAATTCATCTGAAAAAAGAAATGCACAAGAATAGCCAAGTAAATTCTGAAAAATAAAAAGAACAATGAAGGGGGAAGAGCAGTCCCATCAGATTTCAAAACACATTATAACGTTAGAGTAATTAAAGCAGTGAGGTAGTAGCTCAGTAAAAGACAAAACTGAACAGAAAAGAAACATAAGCATACCCATATAATTTATGATTCAAAAAGAATTCCAAATTAGTGCAGATATAATAGAGTAAATACAGTAAATAAATTAGGAAAACTATCTCTTCTGAAAAAAAAAAAAACACCACCACATAGGTCCCTGCTTTCCAGCACACACACACACACACACACACACACACAAATCAATGCCTTATGGACATATGGCTTAAAGCACTAAGCAATAAAAAATATATAACATATTCAAAAAAAATAGAGAGCATTTTTAAAATGCTGAAATACAGGTGCCTACCTAAGTATGAGACAAAACCAAGAAACTACAAAAGAAAGATTAATATGTTTGTCTATTTCCATAATTAGATCTTTAGGGCAATACTACCATAAATAAACTTTTAAAAAGACAGATGACAGACATCTGTGGCAGAGAGCAGAAAAAAGGATACCAGCTCTAATATCCAGAGACCTCCTACAAATCAAGAAAAAAGACAAATGATTAACAGAAAAACAGGCAAAGGACATGAACAAGCATTCTCCAACAGAAGAAATACAAATAGCTAATAAATACATTAAAAGGTACTTGACTTTACTAGTGATTAGGGGAAAATAACTTAATGGAATGAGATTGGATTTTTCATCCAAAATGCTGACAAATTAAAAAGAATGATAGTGTCCACCATGCCAGGAGGGCAATTTAGCTCAAATCCTTTGATCTAGCTATTACATTTCTACAGTATCAGCCTGTAAAAATACTTCTAAATGAGCAAAAGATAGATTAAAAAGAATGCTTTTTATAGCATTATCTGTAATAGTAAACACACTGTTAACAATCTAAAGATTTATCATGTGGAAAGAGTTGGGTAAATTATATAGTACACTTTACTATGGCATTCTACTAGCTATTACAACAATGACTTTCTATGGAGCAGGGGGTGGGGAGGGCAAGTTGTAGAATACTATGTATAGGATGGTTTCATTTTATAAAACACATCAAGGACACAAGCACATAGAGAGAAAAAGTACTTGGAAGATACAAAGCAAACAAATAAGCATGGCTGTCTCTGGACAGCGGGACTGGGAGAGGGATACTTTCACTTGTTACTTTATATACTACTGCACTTTTACTTTTATAATAAATATACGCTACTTTTGTAGCAACAAAAAAGTAAGCTTACTCCATAACATTTGAATTAAAAAACAAGTATAAGAAAGCATTAAAAAAATGATGTGAAATCTCACTACACAAAGGCAATTGTTATTAATATGTCAATGCTTTTGCAGTCCCTGTTATGCATGTTTAATGTATTTGAAATCTTACTCTATGTAATTTAGGGCTTGTTTTTCAATGAATATAATATTGTATTTTCCCTATAGAAAATTTAGAGAATAAAGAGCCACAGGAGAATAAAAAGCCCATGCACTCCAACCACCAGAAGATAACTGCTTAAGAAAATTTCATGAAATTTGAGTGCACTGAATTGTATTATGAGTAATCCACACACACTGTCATAGATCACGCACACAGTCTCATTGATCTGTGCATGGCCCTCTTTTATTTTTATCCATTAAATTATTTTAGTTAATTTTCATAATACTCATACAATTATTAATAGTCAATGGCATGCTTTTAATTTATTAAAATTATAAATTATATAATGAACACCCACCCACCCACTGAACCTGAGCACTAGAATATAGACAAGAACTTCAATCCATTTCCATGATCCCCTCCTATTCCAAGCCCCAGTGACCATTATCCTGAATTTTTTGATTCTCCTTTGCTATTTAATAAAATATTTTAATCCCAAATATATATGTACACCTAAATAATGTAACATTTAGTTTTACTTGTTTTTGAGTAATATAGAAAGGATATCCTATTATATGTAGTCTTCCGGGACTTGATACCTTAATTTAACATTATAGAAGTACAATCTACCCAGATTATGTTTAGCAGTAGTTCATTCATTTCACTGTTGTATAATATTACATTGTCTAAATATACCACAATTTAGCCATTTTCCTTTTGGGACTTTCACTATTAACATATTAGTGTATATTCTTCTGAGGACATTTATATAGTTTCATTTTTAAAAATTTGAATATTATAATACATACTTTCATGTGACCTGTTCCTCTCACTAATGGGATCTTATGGACATATTCCCATTTCAGTAAATATTCTTCTGTGGTATAAACTTAAATGGCTGCATAGTATTCCATCATATAGTTACCACATAATTTTATTTAACCATCCCCAATTGTTGGACGTCTGGATTGCTTATAATTTTTTTGCTCTGATAAGCATCATGATGCACATATCCCTTGACTCAGCAACTCTCCTCTAAGAATTTATCCTAATAGCTGACTAGGGGTGCCTGGGTGGCTCAGTCGTTAAGCGTCTGCCTTCGGCTCAGGTCATGATCCCGGGGTCCTGGGAGCGAGCCCCGTGTCGGGCTCCCTGCTCAGTGGGGAGTCTGCTTCTCCCTCTACCTTTCCCCCCCTGCTTGTGATCTCTCTCTCTCTCTAATAAATAAATAAAATCTTTTAAAAAAAAGTAATAGCTGACCAAATTTGCACACAGTCACAGGCAGGGTCACCATGCAGGACGACACGGTCTGTGCTCTGCACAACTTGTGTAGTGTATGTGCTCATCACAGCAGTTTTTAGAATACAAAAAAACTGGGAAGAACCTAATGCCCACCAAAAAGAGCTAAAGTAAATAAGTTATGTATTAAAATTAGAACGTGGACTCACAGCTACTGACATGGAAAGATGTTTACAATTTATTGTTAAGTGGAAAGAACAGGTTAAATGGCAGTACAATTCCATTTCATGAAAGAGAATAAACATGTCTGTGAAAGAGGGTGGAAACACATACACCAAAAACTTTATAGCAATTATCTCTAAGTATTAAGTTTATTTGAGATTTTAATTTTTTCACTTTGCTTGCTTTTATTTTGAAGTGTTTTCAACAGTAAAACTTGATTACATTATAATAAGATGAATAAATAATGAACTTTTTATGCACAATCATTTAAATATTTTTCCTGAATATATTTTCACACTGTAAGAACTTTGGAAGAAAAAAAAAGGAACACCAAGAAGTAAACAAAAATCACACATAATCTTACCCACCTAGAGATAATTAGTTCACAATCTCTGATGTGTTTATTTCTAGTCATTTGTCTCTGATTATATATATTTAAGATAATTGCAATCACACTTTATATAATCTTGTATGCTGATTTTTCACTTAACAGTATATAATACCAACATACCATAAATATTTTAATGAAAGAATATGCCATCACATGGAAATAGCACATTTACTTAATCATGCCTGTAAAGTTAGACCCCTAGGCTTCTCTGTTTTTCTCTATACCAAATAACTATGTGAGGAACATCTTTGTGCATGAATTACCCACATTTTAGATGATTTCCTTGAACATATTCACTGAAGTGAAAATACTAAGTCAAAGAGTACCAACATTTCTATATCCCTTCATATATATTGTCCAAACCGTACTTACTATATATTTTAAGGCGGCATGGAGTGGTAGGGAAAAAAAAAAGAAGTCAAAATACATGGATCTCATGCCCGTTGTTAGTACTTGCTGTTTAACCTGATTAGGTAAAACTGATATAAAAACATCCATCTTAATAATCAAATAAGAAAATAGATCCTTTAGTCACCATAAATGTTTCTTCCTCAGGAATGCTCTCCTTCACTTTCTAGACTCTCACAGCATCCTATACCTACTTTTCCTTCATGGTCTTGCAACAACTGATAAATAATTGTTCAATTATTTGTACACTGTCAGTTTTCCCTAGGTGATTTTAAGCTCCTTTGAAATATGCCTGGCACATAGCTGGCGCTCAATAAATATTTGTTGAATGAATGAGTAGATGAATGATGGATGAAATGACAGCACTTTGCAAAATAAGTCACTAGGCATTTGGAAGGTATTTCAATTTTAATAATAATTATTATTATGATTCATTTGTATTACTATGTAGATGATTCTGTATCTTTAGAGATTCCTTGTCTAACCATAATTTCATTATGTAGCTTTGATGTTTGTCATGCCAGCCAGAGGCATGGTAGCCATGTTGCTGGAAGCACCTGGTAGGAGCTGAGACTTGGAGAACCAAGTAGTTAGTTCTCTAGGTCAGCATGCTGGGAGTTAGGGAGTTGTAGTTACCATTAGCTGAATGCAAGGCAGTGGTCAGGAATCTAGGAGGTCAGTGATATTTGAAGAAACAGGTGAATCCTAGAGGTCAGAAACAAACTAATGTTTATTGGTCTAGATAATAAGGTGCAAAGTGGAGAATGGTCAGTGATAAGGGATTAAAGTAGATGGGAGAGTCAAATTCCAAGCACCAGTACTCAAAGCATGGAGTTGTGAAAATGATTCTAAAGCAAATGGTACTTGAACTCAGTGCTTCCTTATATTATTTCTGCCCAAACTGAAAATCGTATTAGGAAGTGTTTGTGTCTAGTTCCATATACATGGGCAAGGGAATAATAGTAGCTAGTGGAGGAATGAGATCTGTGAATACAAATAGGTTCTGATAGTGACAGGATAAAGTAAGACCATTTGTACGTAAGATCTGATAATAGTCTGCACATAAAGTAGGAGCAGTCAAGTTTGGATCCCATAATTCTCAACTTCACTTTCAACAGCAGATATTATAGCACAGTGGTTAGGATCATGGGCTCTGGCAACAGGCTAGCTGTGTTCAACAGGCTAGCTAGCTCTCTCATTTATTAGTTGTGTCCTTTGGACAAGTTACTTCCCCTCTGTGTTAGTTTCATCATCTGTAAAACGGAGATGATAGTACCTACACCTCAGTGGGTTCTTGTGAAGATTAAATGAGGTGATGCATGTAAAGACCTTAGAACAGTGCCTGGATGTAGCAAATGCTATGTTAAGTGTTGTTGTTGTTGTTGTTGTTGTTGTTGTTATTATTATTATTATTAACTAGTCACATAAGACCAAACAAAAATTGGCAGTATAAGAAATGGATAAATACACTGTATTAACATTATCTAAAATAATAAATAGTCTCTAAACGAATTTTTTTCATTAAAATAAGAATTTCATTTGTACCTAATCATAGTTGACTATATAAACACTATAAGCATTAGCAAAGTAGCAAAATTTATCACAGTAATCCCATCGATGTGTTTATTTTATAGATGTTTTATGTACACCATCTTAAAAAGCTGTAAATAAATACACAAATCCTAATAGCAAAAAACACTATTAAGCTGCAATACAGTTGATCCATAGAATCTGGTTTATAAGAAGGAATGCCTTATTAAATTTTTTGAGGCTAATTCTATTGGAAGCAGGATTATTTGTGTTGGAAGACCTGTCTGTGGAAAGATCTGAACATGGAAAGGCTCGGACTTGGGAAGACTCCTTTTAAAAAGGTCTGGACCTGGGGAAAGGTCAGAAGACCTGGACTATGGAACATGTTAGAATACCTGGATATCGTAGACACTGGAAGACCTGAATGTTAGAAGACCGGTACCCTGGAGACGCTGGAAGACGTGGATATTGAGCCCGCTGTTGGAAGACTGGGTAGTTGTCGGAAGACGCAGAGATGCCGGAAGACGAGCAGACGCAGGAAGACGAGCAGATTCCGGAAGACGCAGGGATGCCGGAAGACTCAGAGATGCCGGAAGACGCAGAGATGCCGGAAGACGCAGAGATGCCGGAAGACGAGCAGATGCTGGAAGCCCTGGAGATGCTGGAAGCCCTGGAGATGTAGGAAGACAAGGATTTTCTGGAAGACGTGGCTTAGTTGGAAGACGTGGATTTTCTGGAAGACGTGGATTTTTCTGGAAGACGTAAATTTGTTGGAAGACGTGGGTAGGCTGGAAGACATGAATTTGATGGAAGACACACAGCTTTGTTGGAAGACAAGGATTTGCTGGAAGACGTGGATTTTCTGGAAGCCATGGATTTGATGGAAGACATGGATTTTCTGGAAGACTTGGAGGTCATTGGAAGACATGGATTTCCTGGAAGACATGGCTTTTCTGGAAGACGTGGATTTTCAGGAAGACCCGAATTGTCCGGAAGACCTGGATTGTTTGGAAGACGTAGATTTGCTGGAAGACCTGGAGGTTACTGGAAGACATGGATTTTCCGGAAGACGTGGATCTCTAGGAAGACGTATATTTGTTGGAAGACCTGGATTTAGTGGAAGACATAAATTTTCTGGAAGACGTGGCTTTACCGGAAGACCTGGATTTACTTAGTGGAAGACATAAATTTTGTCTGGAAGACGTGGAATGATTGGAAGACTGGATTGGTGGAAGACATGGATTGGTTGGAAGACCTGGATTTCTCCGGAAGATATGGATTTGGCGGAAGACATAGATTTTTCTGGAAGACGTGGACTGAGTGGAAGACCTGGATTTCTTTCTGGAAGACGTCGATTGCCTGGAAGACCTGGATTTTTCCGGAAGACATAAGTTAGCTGGAAGACTTGGATTGATTGGAAGACTTGGATTTGGTGGAAGACATAGTTTTTTCTGGAAGACGTGGATTGGCTGGAAGACCTTGAAATTGCTGGAAGACGTGGATTGTCTGGAAGACCTTGAAACCATTGGAAGACATAGATTTTCTGGAAGACATGGATTTTCCTGGAAGATACAGATTTTGTGGAAGACCTATAATTACTGGAAGACGTGGATTATCTGGAAGACGTGAATTTTCTGGAAGACGTGAATTTTCTGGAAGACAAGGATTAGCTGGAAGACCTTGATGCTGTTGGAAGACTTGGAATTTGTTGGAAGACTTGGAGTTGCTGGAAGACCTGGAGTTGTTGGAAGACCTTGACACTGGCGCCATTGGAAACCCTGGACATTAGAGACATTGGAAGCACAGGATGTTGGAGACATTGGAAGCCTTGGATTTGGTGGACATTGGTTATTCTGGACATTGGAGACTTTGGAGACCCTGAATGTTGGAATTCATGGGTATTGGAAGCCCTGAATACTAGAGACATTGTAAGTCCTGTACCTTGGAAGCCTTAAACATTGGAAGATATAGACAACAGAAGATCTAAACATTCAGAAACCCTAAGCCAGAAGCCCTGGATATTGGGAGACATTTGGAAAACCTGGGTATTGACACATTTGTGTTAAGACATAAAATTTGGAAGTTGAAATTTTCATGATGCTGTAAGTCAAGGGTGTTGGCAGCCCTGGACATTAGGAAACTTGGACATTAAGATGTCAGGATGTAAAAAGACCTAGGTTTTTTACCCCAGACACTGGGGATGTTGGAATACCTAAACACTGGAAGACCAGTTCTTGGAGATATTGAAAGACTTGGATGGTAGAACTGGTGATAATGAGACACTATAAAACCAGAATTTAGGAGACACTGAAGGTTGTACAAACTGAATGATGTAAGCACTAGAAGATATTAGAAGAGCTGGACTTGGACACAATGAAACACGTAGACTCTAGAAGACCTGCATATAGGAGACACTGGAAGATTGGGAACATAGAAAAATCAGAACTTAGAACTCTGGACCCAGAAAGACAAGACCTGGATCTTGAAGACTGTTTGTTGGAGAAAGTAGAAGACCTAGACTTTTAATTTCCCCCATATCGAGATTAGAAAACCCACGATGGAGATGCTTCAGGCCAGAGAGTGGAAGACATTGGGTGTTTTAACATTTAGAAGATCTGGCAATTGGAGATGTTGGAAGCTATGGCGCTCAGAAAACCTGATGTTAGAGACACTAAAGAATTGAAAGGCTTAATCTTAGAGATGCTAGAAGGTCATGTTGACAGATACTGGCGATGTTGAAAGACTTTCATGTTAGGCCCTGGTATGACATTTAAAGACCTATCATAAGGCTACGCCAATAGTCTTTATGCCTATGACATCTCTTTCCCTAAAAAGCAAAACACAGAGAAAAGACATTTTAGGAAGACAACAAAGAGGAAGCAGGAAATTCAAATAAAAGCAAGTAGTTTGAATGGGTTGGAACCTATTTTCATGGTCTCAATGAACTAGCTTTCTAGGTCCATTTGTTTGACAGGATGGAAATGATGAATTATCAAAGAATAAGCAATATCAAGGCTTGGAGAACTACTTAGTTTTAGCTAGGAGTCAGCAAATGTTTTCTATTAATAGTTAAGTTTTTAAAGGCCATATGGTTTCTATTGGAAGACGTGGAGTTGTTGGAAGAACTATCCAACTCTGTCATTATAGTGTAGCCATAGACAATACATAAATGAGTGGGTATGGTTTTGTTGCAATAATACTTTATTAAAAAAAAAAACAGTTGGACCAGATTTTAACCAAGGGCCCTAATTTGCCAGGCCCAGCTCTTTATGCCAAATCTAGGGTATAGTAAGTATATTAAGTACATTCCAGGCTAGCATTCACATGCAAAAGAATGGATAGAGTACTTTGAAGCCCAGTGGTAAATAAACATACTATGTATGTGATGATGCTCAGGACATGAGGCTAGCAAGAACCTAAGAACAGAGTTTAGGTCTCCACTTACTTGTTTCAGGGACCCAATAAGGATATTTGTATTCAGAGCCAAAATTAAATGGGTAGCATCCAGGACCCCAGGCAAGGGGGGCTAGGGTTCAGTGCGGATACCCTAATTTGGTAGGCTGGAAACTTAAAAAGAAAACTAAAGAAGAAAGGCCTTTTCAGATTGGGGCTATCCTTCCAGGACTAAACACCACTCACCCAAAGAGAGGGAGTCCCCAGTCCAGGGCAGACAAGAAGTAGCAAAGCCCTCACTCTATTTCCCATGTTCTTCTCATTAGGGCACGCCTCATACCACTGCCAACTAATCAAGAGCCACCTCTAGGTGTCTGTAATGATGGAAGAGAAGAGGAAGGAGACTACAGCTTTGTAGTCTCATCTCAGGCACTCTGGCTTCAGGTAAGAAGTTTAATTTCTGTTCTTACCCACCAGAGCTTAAGTGAGAAACTTAAGAGATCAGGGTTGAGTTGTAGGCTGAAGATCCTTAGCGCTTAGTCCGATGGGGCCGAGGAAGACACAGACTATCACATATATTCTATGAAAGAGAACACTGGCAGACAAAACCGGTTCTGGCGCACTGGGACCAGGTCATGATTTAAAGGTTAAGTAGTGGAATACACAGAAAATGGGCAGCCACTGAAGATTTTTGAACAAGCAAGTACCAGAATCAGAACTCTAAACAAGGAATGTTTGTCAAGCAGCAAAGTGCTGAAGACTAGCAGATAGATAGATTATATATATATATATATATATATACATACACCTACGTACATACTAGGACATGAAAGTCTCCCAGTTAAAACAGTAAAAGGGTTGGGATGTGAGTTATGAGGCCACCGTGATCATCCAGGTGAAGTGGTAATGGGGGCCCAGGGATAAGGCAGTGACAGCCCTATTTCTCTACAGATCCAGCATTGGGATGATGATGAGTACTCAGCATGCTGAAAAGCATGATTTTAAACTTCTTGAATGCTATCAGAATATATGAAATAACAAAGATGTTCAGAAGCTAGTTATGAGGAATTGTCCTCACCTAGTAACACTGCTTGGATATCCCAATTTTCTCTCAAAGGCAGCTAAGCTAGTAACTTGGTGGTTTAAGCAAAGTAGGTCCTGCATAGTTTTATCTTTAGCTCCTATTAACACAGTGTGACCTCATTATCTCAAAAGTGGAACCAAGTGGATGGATTATTTTCTAGAGAATAGGAATACATCCATGTGAAAAAAGTCATTAAAAGTAACCACTATATAAATAAATATCATGCAATGATAACTGCATTCTAAGTAAATCATATATAAATGAAGCTGTAGGTCAAAGAGTAACATAGGGACAAAGGAATTACTGTTTCAGGTCTCTTTCACAAGCACAGAAAAATACTGAAAATCCATATTTATTCCTTCTCTCTTCTTAAAACCATCATGCTACCATTTTTTGAGGGAAATTAGGTAAAATATCAAAATATTAAAATTTTGCAAAGACAGGAGTAAACTATCATATTTAGCTCTATGATGCTAACAATAATAATAATGATAATAATAGCAACAATTTATTGAGCGCTTGCTATGTGCCAGGCACTGTACTAAGCGTTTCTTATAATCTCATAGCAATCCTATAATGCAGGTATTTTTGACCCCGTTTTACAGATTAGAAACTCAAGTCTGAAATGGTTAAGAGGCATGTCCCCAGTCACATGGCTGGTAGCTGGCAGGGACAGGACTGAAAGCAGGTCTGATTCCACAGCCTTGGCCCTAGGCTGACTTGTCACATCCCAACAACGCAAGGGTTATCCTGCCAGGACTAAGCACCACTCACCCAAAGAGAGGAAGTGCCCCGCCCAGAGCAGACAAGAAGTAGCAAAGCCCCCTTACCTAAGTCCCATGTTCTTCTCATTATGGTCCTCATCACATCACTGCCAAGTGACCAAGAGCCAACTCTAGGTGTTTGCAAAAACGGGTTAATTATATCACTGGCTTTACATAGTAATGCAAGAAAGATGAAGTGTGATGTCTCAAGCACAACTAGATTCATATGTAATTCCTCAACATTCATTGTTCATGGTAATGTACTGTTAAGCCTTTCATCTATTTTCTATTGGATTTTATGGCTCCCAAGAACATATACACTCTGTTCGTACCACAATTTATTTTTGGATTCTTAGGTAAACAAGCATAGCACATTGACATCGAGACCATTAAAAGGTAACTCCATGTAAAGTTCAGTGATCAGTGTATTCCATAGCACAAACATGGTTCACACACTCCTTTCCACTATACACACTCTCCTCGAAGCCCTTTATTAGCATTCAGGTGGTGGCAGCTCTGTAATCCAAATGTGTGGTTTAAAGAGACTTCTCTGCATTTTGAACTTAAAAGATCTTAAACAAACAAAAGCCTCTTTTTAAATGTAATACCGGTTTTCTAATACTCTCTACAAAATTCAGCAACTTGGGCTGTTCTTTCTCCCCACCTCCTTTTCCTTTCTTTTCTTTTTGCCAGTGGTTAAATATGTCTGTAAAGAAGAAACTGCCATGACCTTCATAATACAGAACACAAGAATTTACCTGAACCATTTGACGACAGGAAAATTCTTCTCACTCAAACTGTGTGTAAAATCTTCTAAAAGAAATTTCAGCTTGTCAATTTTGGGGACTATTCTTAATTTGAAAAAGAAAAAAAGAAACACCCAGTTACATGGCCATATTGCCATGCACTTCTATTTCTACCACTTAGCCCATACCAACTTTCAAATCTGCCTGTAAGTTCTGCTCACTTGTTAAATTCAGCCATATTGAAATTTTCTGGCTTTTATCCTCATCGATGATACTTCTTAGACTACTTTAACTGGATATTTCCTTAAATAAGAATTAGATTTATCTCAATAATTTATTTCAAATGGCCTGGGCCCTAGGCAAACGTTTGCATCTTATCAAGCCAAAGTCTAGGCATTCCTATGACAACTAAACTCATATAATAGTCAGTTACCCATTGTAGCATTTTTTATTAATGGTTCCCGGTTGCTGCTCTTCAACTTAAATTTGCTTTCTCTAATTCTGGTCAAATTAAGAGAAAAAAGTGCCAAGGCAGTAATCTCAATGAATGGTAAAATTATCAGGAAACCACATTCTCTAAAGGCATATGGAACCACTGATTATACTGGTAAAACAATCATTGACTTAAAACTATTTACCTCTAGATATGATTAAGAATACACCAATTATCCTTGGAACCTTGGAACAGCAACCCTGACAGAGTTCTTTCTGCTTTGGTTTATGAAAACAATAGATACATGTTAAGGTGTTTTCCCCATAATATCTATTATTTGCCCCAAGCCCTGTAACTCAGAAGAAAAGTAGCAATTATTACAAATAAGAAACTCACAGGAGGTCCCCTCTGTCTTTCTTTTCAGGAAATTGATGCTATGTTTGTTTCTCTTTTTTCTGTGCCTAACTCGCTTTTCTGGAAGGGACTAAACCATGGTCAAACTTGAACCAGAAGCACAATTTTTAAAATATCAAGAACACAGTGCAGCAACAATACTACTTACCTTGGTCTCTGTAAAAGGGCTCAGGTACACTGAAAGTCAACCAATGAGACTGATGCAGCTTTCTCTGAAGGTAACAGTGTCAGAGATAGAGGGACCTTAGAGATCAAGTGGTCCTAATCTCTCATTTGATGGATAAGGAAAGAGTAGGGTGATTTGAATAAGACCATCCATTGAGCTGGTGGTGGAGTCAAAATTTGGAATCAAGATTTCCTAGCTCCTGGGCCCACTACCATTTGCATTGTATTTTCTAGTACAATTCTGTTTAGACTTAGAACAGCAGTTGGCAACTACGGCTGTACGAAAAAATCAGTTGAGGAGCTTTCAAAATAAACAGATGCTGACCCCATCCCTGATTCAGCACATCCAGGGGCAGGTCCCAGAAATCTGTAATTTTTAAAGCTCCCCAACCTGATCTGGATGCGTTGAGAACTACTATGGCTTAGAGCAAGTGTGTAAGCTTCTCTGGCACTGTGTGTGTGTGGGGGGGGGGGGTCACTAGATCCACAGCACCCCAAAATGAGTTTTTGACTCTCATCTGCCTCTTTTGAACCTGTTGAGGAATGTCTGTCATCTCAACTGTAACTATGCAAGCAAGCCCTTTTAACTTTTGTATTTTTTCCCCTTTCCTCTGATCACGTCAAACTCAGGTATAGGTAACCCATCATTCAGACCTCCAGGCTAGGGGTGGGGTGGATATAGCCGGAGAGATCAGGGAAGAAGTTTCAGTCAGAATCGCTTTCCCAGAGGATAGTCAAATGTTCAGATCCCCGCAAAGACCAGATATGAGAACAGACAAGATCTATGGAAATGAACTCTAGCAGCTTCTACAAGCTCCTTGATTAGATACCAAAGTAAATGCAGGAGTCCATTCTAAATGCACTGCCCCTCGGGACTGACCAATAGCTACTTCACACAAGCGCTGCAAAGCAAGTGCACTGATACCAAACCAGGTAAAAGGCAAGGGTCTGGATTCTTTCTGTTGAAATACAAGTTAGGCTGAATCAGAATTAAAATAAAGTTCAGGATCAAGAGTACAAAGCCAAATTGTGCAGCCAAGTAGAGTAGCTCCCCTCCCTAGGTATGAGAGTTGAGTTCCTGAAACCCTCGAAGTAGAGGAATTTGTGTGGGAGGGATTCACAAGCTTTCGGGGAAAACTGGGGCAGGCAAGGGAGTATTAAGACAGCCCAGACAATTGGTTTGTTCCCTCAAATAAAACACCAAGTAAACTGAAGCTTGTTGGTATTTTCCTAATTTTACATTAGCAGTAGTGATTACTGGGCAATTAATTTCTATTTCTCTCTGACCTCAAGGTGAGGACAATCATGGCATCAATGCAAACGCAGATATGGGGGAAGAATCAAGACACTTGGGTTTTGTCTGGAGATAAGTAAGCTTCAGTCTTCTGCACTACTTTCATCTTCCGCCTTTCTGCCGGCTGTTTGTGGAAAGGGTTGGAATGACGAGGTCCGAAGGTCCAGCCTCTTCTCCCCTGTTGAAGCAAACAGAGGGAAAGGACTTATTGGCCTTCATTTGAAGATTTCTTATTACTGCTTTATAGGGTTGTGGGTAATCATTTAAATCTTGCCTGTGGGTCAATAAATACTCCGTCGAAGGCTCGCCTTCCTCTGAATCACTACAGCCATTTGATGTGCAGAGGGGCTGCTTCAACATTCTTCGAGTTCTGGATGTTACCCTAAGCTGACCTCTTCTATCAATTTTTGATATGATCATATCTCGGAAAAATGTCTCAACTGTCTTCTGAGGGTGAGAATCTAACAGTTCAGCAAAATGTCACTTCATTCAATGTCTTCAAATCCTACAGCCCCCCCGCCCCAAATGCTTTGCAGATGCTACAACACTTTCAATTTCTTCTACTACTGGAAGAAAACTTTCACAGTCCGTTACAACCTCGTTCTGAAGTTGCTGCCTGGCTCCATTAGGGGGTGACTGTGTTATTTCTCTCACCAATTCTTCTACTATCATTAAAGCATTACAAATGGAGAAATTTTGCCAAGCTACTTTCACAGTAAGTTCCGGGGTCTCTCTCATCTGATCTGCAAGGAAATCAAATGTACGCCAAGTCCAGGACATCGTGAACAATTTTTAGCACTCCCAGATGCATGGGATGAAGGAGTGGAGTCGTACCTGGGGGAATGGAGATGACTGGAACATGAGGATCAGCGTTTACTATTGCACTTTTGTCAGTGGGAGCCATGTCTGGAATCAGTGACACTTTGAATTCATGATTTTTTCGGTTTAAATATAGTTTAACCTCAGGAACAAAACACTTCAAAAACCAGTCCGAAAAAGAGTTTCTCAGTGGCCCATATTTTATGGTTTCCCTCCATGTAAACAGAAAAGTGTCTTTAGCATTCTTTTTGAAGAGGGCAAGGATTTTGGAATCTGTGAAGCAACATGGATTTAATCCGAAAAGTCGCCAGAAGCACTGGAATGAAACAGAATTTTGAGCTTGTCTTCTCCGGGCTGGAAGCCTCTGGTCTTTTTCTCATCCTTTGCAACAGATGTGCAAGTAGGCACGTGCTTCTGGCGTGGGGCCGGCTCATCGGCACTGAAGACACAGCCATTTTCCTCAGCTTCTTCAGGTATTCAGGATACTTGGCGGCAGCTTCACGACCCGCTTCCTCTGCCAGCCATTTCTTGTCACACAGACCACAGCGTTTCTCAAAGCTATCCAACCACCCATTACTGGCGATGAATGTTACAATGTTTGGTCCAGATCGAAACTGAAACTTGCATTTGTGGGATGCTCACTGGCAGATGATGCATACAGGAGGAGGCCTATTCAGCTTTCTCTGCGTTAGAAGCCACCCATGTCCAATTTTGCCATTGTCTCTACTTTGACATTTCAAGCTATGTATGATTTTCTCAATGATTCTGGTGTGCCCCTCAATACAATGGCCCCAACAGCTTTCTCATTTTTCTTTACTGTGCAAATTATAGATCTATTAACACCCCCAAAACACCCTACAGAGGTCTCAGTTTCACCATTATCAAGCATTTCAAGAACTTTCATTTTGTTTGCTATAGACATCCCTTTTCTTGCCCTCGTTGCTCTTCTTGCATTTCTATCGTCTGTATTCTTGCTTTGCTGCTTGGATGCCATTCTTACCCAAACTTATGCAAATTTACAAGTATTGAAAGTTTTTAGATCACTGTGCAGCACACGACACTAATCTGTAATGTATACGAAGCCAAGGACAACATTCACAAGACAAAAAAGAAAAGCAAAACAGCTTTTGTATGACAACACGTGTGTGCGATCAATGGCAGCAGAGGGAAGAACAGGTGGAAGACCAAGGGCAGAAGCAAGCAACCCCAGTGTTGGTCTTGTCCCATGAGATCGTCAGCAAGATGACATGATGGTGACTTAAACTTGAATATTGTTCCAAAACTCTCAAAGGTGCACACTAGGTCAACTCAACGTTTGTATGAGAATGACTTGCAGTTGTGACAGGACCATGGAACTCGGGAGTTAAGGTTAGGCCACCAGGCTGAGCTGAGAAGCACAATTATCATCATCTAGGAGAAAGCAGACACAAAAATAGGAAATGAAGCCCGGAACAGAGGCAGACTGCCTGAGTAGCTTTTACATTAGCAAGGAAACAGAAATTTGGAAGAATAATAATATATGCCAAATCGCCCTTACAAAGGCTGTACCGATTTGTATGCTTGCTAACAGTGGATGAGAGTCTTTTCTCCCGTATGTTCACCAACATGAAATATTACCGATCTTTGTAATTTGTGCCAAACAGAAGGTGAACAACAAGGTAGCTCATTTTTGTTTAATTTTCATTTATTTAATCATCTTTCCACATGGTGAGTCATTTCTATTTCTTCATCTTTAAATTGTCTGTTTATATCCTTTGCCCACATTAGAATGTTTTTCTTGCTGATTTGTAGGCACTATCAGCATATTAGGGAACTCTTATTTTTAACTCTATGTTGCAAACGTTTTATCCGAGCCTGTCATTTACTTTTTAACTTTGTCTTTTGCCATAAAGAGGGTTCAAATGTTCTATGTAGTCAAATGTTTCATGCCTTGCTTTGAAAAGGCTTCCCCTCCCTAAGATGATAAAAATATGTTCACATATTTTCCTTCATTATTTTTACAGCTCTGTGGTATTATTTCAAGGTATGAGGAAAGGATGGACTACTCAGTGAATGGTGTTTGGAATAATTGAGCGTCCATCTACAAGAGTGTCAGAAGGCCTCTCTCAATGGCATTTCCCCTCCATACTAGAGACAGGGGCTCTGGTAGAGTCAGAGCCCCAAGATGACCAAGTTGGAGGCTCAAGTTGATTCCAGTTGATGGCTCAATGTTCTCTGGAGCTCAGTATAGCTCGAGGAGGGGAGTGTTTCCAAATGAATCATTAACTACTATACATTTTGCTGGCTTAAGTTCTGTTCTGCTACCAGTCTATACTCCTGCCTTCTGTCAACTGAGGGACAATATCCAGTTCTCAGATCTCTGACCCTCCCATAGTGGCCTCACTAAGAATTACCAGTCACTCACAGTTTTGGCACAACTGGAGAAACTTGGATATGAGTAGGCTGCTGGGTGAGAATAGGTGATTATTGTTAACTCCATTAGGTACAATAACAGAACTGTGGTAATGTCGGCAAATACTTTTTTTGGGGGGAGGGGGAGAGCTGAAGCAAATACACATATAACTAGTCACTTATTTTATGAAAAAATGTTAACCATTGTTCAATCCAGGTGGGTGGTAGGTGGGCATGCATTTCACTATCTCACTTCTCCATAGATTTGAACATTCTCATAATAAAAAGTGTGTGTGCGTGGGGGTGTGTGTGTGCGTGTGTGCGCACATGTGTGCATGAGGTAATAATCCCATGCCTCATGGGTACATTTTGGGCACTATCACATAGGTGTCAGTGGCTTTTCAGGTTAAATACAAGATTCAGAATTACAACTAAAGAACAACTGATCACTGGAGCGAAATCACTTTAAATACAATATTTTCCTCGCTTGAAATCAATAGATTAAATACTAAGGCATCACGAAGCCTGAATCCCAATATCAGTTTAAAGATATGAGACTCAATTTCCAAGTCTCCTTTTTCTCTACCAAACTTGAACAGAAGATTTAATAGCAATTTTATCCAAAACCAGATTACCTGAACCTGGGGACTGTTTAACTTTATTATACTAATAACAACTCTCTTCTATACCATATGGGAGATGGAGATGGGGACGCCTGGGTGGCTCAGTTCAGTGTCTGACTCTTGGTTTTGGCTCAGGTTGTGATCTCAGTGTTGTGGGATTGAGCTCTGCATTGGGCTCCGTGCTCAGCAGGGAATCTGCTTGAAGATTCTCTCTCCCTCTCCCTCTGCCCCTACCCCCACTCATGTGCAAGTGCTCTCGCTCTCGCTCTCTCAAATAAATAAATAAATAAATAAAATCTTTCTAAAAAGAGATGGAGATGTATGAAAGGAAATAAGGAGCAAACAAGAGCATAAAAACAGATCACCCAGGGCAGGAGGAATGACTACTATATGTTTAACTAAATCCCTGGGTAAAACTTCATTCAACCAACTTTCAAAGGATAAAATGTGCCTTCTACCCACAACATTCACTTTGGGTCAGAGTTTCGCCTTGTGTTTTGTGCCCTTTCTAAGGATATGTCACTTTAGTAAGATGCTGGCATCAAGCTAGTGTGAAGAGTAAAGCCTCTGAAATAAATGTCCTGTTACCCTTCGGTTCTGCGAGCCGTACAGAGCCCGGAAGCTGTTAGGACGCTATTAAATAGCGACGCAATCATGTGCACCCCTTCTCAAGTACATGTATCTCAAGGATTGAGGGTGTCACGTCATTCTTCTAGCCCTCGTGAGTCCAAGGATGCCCAGCATGTTCTCTCAGGAGAAATAAAGCCTCGCTGATGGAGCTTTGAGTTGAGGTGCACACTGCTCAGGGGCCCAAAAGGGCAGGAGGATCTCAGGATGTTTTTTTCTGTCGGCAGCATTTCAACGGAGAAGGAAGACTTTCTCGACAGGCCCCGCCCGGTGAGGATTTGTCTGGACAACCCGGGGTGAGTTCATCACAGCCTCTGCTTTGAAAGGACAGTTGGTCTCAAGGGATTTGCTGTCATACAAGCTGTGCAGAGCGATCGGTTTCCCCCTTCACAAATCTTAACACACACTCAAGCGGCGAGCTCAAAAAGTGCAGACCCTCTGAATCATTTAACCTTTTCAAGTCTCATACCCATAAATGGTAGCCAACGGTGAGAGGTCCAGGAGAAATCTTATTTTCTCTCAAAATGTATATACTACCCACAAGGCGTTTGCTAAGATGATAAGCAGAGCTGTCACGCAGATGACTTTTGAGCCCAAGGAGCCCAAATCGAGCATTTCAAAAGCAAACCCTCATGATAAAAAATTTCAGACATTTTCTCAGTCAACTCATGCTGATCATGTATAAGGCCATGTGAGATGAGGAATAAAGAAATGAACTGAGAAAAAAAACCTGATCTCAAGGAACTTAGTCTCCCAGGGAAGGCAAATATAACACAATAGAAGGCAAAAAGCCACACATTCCATAAGAATTGCAAACAATGTGTTATTGGGGCCTAATCCTCCCCCTTTTGTCCATTTCTACTTCATCTGCCCTGGTTCAGGCCCTTCTCTTTCCTCATCTGAAGAATGGTGTAGCTTCGCAAGTTGTCTGCCTGCCATTCAAACCTAGGGACCGCACTGCCCCCCGAGCAACCTTTCTAAACTACGGGTCTAATCCAATACTGCCTCCATTTTAAACCGCACCAGGAGTCTCGGTGGCTTATCGAAGAACGTCCAGCCTCCCTCAGTATGATGGTGCCTGCCTACTTTCCCAGGCTGATCTTTCATGACATCATCGACAGGGTAGCCAGATAAGGGGCGATTTCAATCCTCCAGATTTCCTTAACCTTCAACACTAGTTCAAGCACCACCTCTTCCGGGAAGCTTTCCCTGATCTCTCCGGCTATATCCGAAGCACTGGCTGGCTCTGAAGTCCTGACCAGAGCTCTCAGAGCCTCCTTCCTGTACTTATTCTGATTTCTTTATGACATTTCACTGTAGTGCCATCTGGTTCCCCGTGTTCCATCATTTGTGAATGCCTTGGCAGCACTCACAGAAGTCAGGATTTGAATTGGACCTTGAAGAATGGGCAGGATTTCCAGTGTGTGAAGAAGAGGGCACATGCGTGGGAAGTAAGAAGAGGCCATGGTAGAGGCAGGAAAATGCTGGCAAAATGAGATGAGGCCCAAAGACAGGGTGGCTGAAGTGGATAGTAAAGCACAAAGTTGAAAAGTCTGTTGAGGCAAATCACAGAAGGCCTCAGATGGCAGATTTCGTTGGTGAGATGGAGTTACGTTTAACTGTCCTGCTATTAATGAAAGGGTTTGTTTGTAATAAATAAAAAAAAATCAAAAAGAAGATGTTTCAGATAAAGCAGATCTGTTCTTCCTTGTTACTAGGTCTCAGCACACACATTCCCAGAAGAAAAAGTCCTATTTGTGTCCTAAATAATTTAGGTATATCATGATGATATTTATTATCACATTGCTATTTTTTCTTGCTATTTTAATGTTTGGTAACGACAGTTATGAAACATCTTCTTTCCTTCCATGGTTCGATGGGTCATTAATCAAACAGACGTCCACAAGTTCTTAATAATAATGTATTTTTCACATTAATATTTCATGGAAAATCATGCATGTTTCTTACTGGATCCAAGTATTTTTTATAGCTCTGAAAATTCTCCCCACCCCAAGAAGTCAAACGGATTCTGTGTAGCGACAGAGCCCTCTGCTGGCTACAGCATGGCATAGCTACACCAGGACAGGGAAGGAACGCGACCGCCAAGGTGGTCAGCCAGTGCGTCCTGCAGGACAAGGCCCCTGGAGTCCGCACTTCCTCAGTTTCTTCCCCTTTGTATTAAGCAGAATGTTGACTCAGTAGCTCCTCGAGGTAAGCAAACTCGTCTCAAATGGCCAGGAATTGGGCAAGTAATCCGACAAATTCCCCTTTTTCCCTGGTCTTTTGAGGTACTGGAGACACCCAAAGCTTCCAAAGATTTTTTTTTTAAGAAAAGGTACATAAATATGAACAATAGTTTCCTATTCTCCTTCATTTGCTCTTCTTTACCTCATTTTCACTGGCCTGTGTAAGACAAGAGGGAGGAACCCTTTAAGGAATCCAGCAGTCAGACCTAGTGGCCTTCCATGTCCCAACCTGAAATATAACTAGGCCATCTCCTCAGCCTGGGCCAGATGTGCCCTTTGTCCCTCTCTCAGCCATGAGGACAGCAAACAACACAAGGTCAGCATAAAAATGGCTCTGGGGATAATGACAATTGAAAGCCCTTTGAGCCAGCACCAAGCACTGTGCCTGGCTGCCGGCTGAGAGAGTTGAATGAGGTATAATAAAGGGGAGATGCACTGTAAAGTATGGAGTGTCATCCTCATTAAAGGTGCCCGTACATTGCAAATTCAGACTGAATTGCAATGCCAGTAAACGCTCATGGCCTGCTGGAGAGGAACAAGGTGTCCCCAAGCACTTCGGATCCCTCTTTCTGCAAAATAATTCCCAAAGTCCTTCCCCACTACTTGTGGTTCCTTTAAAACATTTATATTCAACCCAATTCTGAATGGGTTCCTAAGCCCTAGTTAAGGGAGCACAGCTTCCTCTTGTGCCTTACTTCTGTGGGGTTTTGGTGCCTCCAGTGCAGAGCTTTGCAACCTGGGGCTCTTGCATAAGCTCTTACCTTTGGTCTCCTCCAAACTCCATACTGTTCCCATGACCTCAGTGAGCCAAGAACCGGGCTTCGCTCCTGGAGGCACAGGGTGGTGAGGCAGCTGGGTCTCCTTCCTGCTGCCCAGCCAGGGAGGGATGTACACAATAAAAACCCAACTCATTGCAGAGAAAGAGCCAATGAGAAGTAGGACAGAGGTCCAGGCCTTGGGAGCAGAGAGAGGAGGGAATCACTTCAGGGTTGATTTGCAGAGCCTGGGATTAGGATGAGGCCAGTGTGGCTAAGTGGTGTCACAGCAGGGTCAGATCATGTCTTTATTTCACATTTTCATGTTTTGTTCATCATGTAATGTTTTTTGCATTAACTTTGAATTTTTAAAGATATTGCATTAATTTTTATCTTAATTACTGGGTGTCTTGGTGCGCCCCCACCCCCAACCCCTGCGCGCGCCTTAAATTTTGCGCCCGAGGTGCCTCACTAGATTTGCCCTAAGCCCAGGCTCGGGGATTGTAGTGAGGAATACGCGAGGGCCTTAATTTTGCAGCTAGAAACGGGGTAAACGACCACCCTGGGCAGGTGCAGGCGGTGGGAGCCGAAGCCCTGGCCGCCGCGGTTCCGGGGCAGCGGGAGGCCCAAGAGGTGGGCTTGGGCTGGCGGCGCGCGGACGGGTCATCTGTGGCAGCCCCTAGTGAAAGCGGGAATGCCGAAAGGACGCTGCTTTACCAGGCTCTGGCTGCTCCAGCCGCCCCCCAACCCCCCAAGCTCCTCTCCTAACCGCCAAGATACGATCTGCTTGCTCCCCCGCGGGGACGATGCGTCTCGTCCTCGCACTGCGCCCACCGAAGCCGTGCCCTCCAGCGCCGCCTTTACCAACTGGCTGCCCCCGGGGAGAGGCCTGCCCCCAGCGGCCTCCCGCCGCGCCCTGTCGCCCGCCCGACGTCCCCTCCCTCCGCGCCAGGGGGGCCCGTCCCCACGCAGGGATGGGAGGCCGCGTGCGGTCACTCCCCACTCGCCCCGGTCGCCGCGTGTGTTACACCGTTCCGTCCACCCCCCTGCCCCGCGGCCCGGCCCGTTCCAGCGGCGGCAGCCGAAAGGTACTCTCCATTAGCCACGTCAAGGCCGAAGTGATGAACCTCCGCAAAGGGTCGTTATTCCACGGTGGTCAAAGTCGCTGATCCGCCTGACCGCTTGGGCAGGCGGCAAATCTGAGGGCAGGATTTAGCAGTCGATGTCTTTTCGTGAAAAGTCACCAAGCAAATGAAATACGTGTCAACGGTTGGTACAGAAGTGCATCCTAACAGGTGCATATGCAAAAACAAAAACAAGACGTCTAAAGCAAGCTCTACCCATCGCTGCCTTGTGCACACTTGAAATTTCCATCAAGAGGTACGAAAATGTGCTTAGACAAGGGTGGGGTTTCTGCGGGGAACTGGCCCGGAAGTAAGCCCAGTCCCCTAGAACAGCAGCCTGGGAGGACTGGATTTGTTGTTCCCACGCAATCCTTTTATAAGACCTCAAATTTCTCTGAAGCTCTTTGCAAGTGCCTGTTTACAGGTTACTTTGGGTTTCTTACGAAGCAATTAAAATGGCTTGTTCAAGGAGACTGGCACTCGGAATGGAAACAAATACTCCTGGAAAATGGGATGTGAGAAACGTGTTAATGCCGCAGGGTTGTTGGAATGTGTTAAGGTATGCTGAACGCAACGGGGGGTGGGGGGGGGGGCGGGTGAGATGCACATTTCCCTCAACTCTCTAAAGACCTATTTCACTTCAG
This sequence comes from Neomonachus schauinslandi, assembly GCF_002201575.2. Classification (NCBI taxonomy): domain Eukaryota; kingdom Metazoa; phylum Chordata; class Mammalia; order Carnivora; family Phocidae; genus Neomonachus; species Neomonachus schauinslandi. Next base: position 11,875,086 of record NC_058419.1, read on the forward strand.
GAGTCCTGCCTTCAGATCTCTGGTTATTTTTCAGGCCTTAGTAAATGAGTGATGGACAAAATCCGTAAGTACAAGAAATGGCAGATTTACCAATAAAAAGCAGGTCATGCAGTTAAAACTGAAATCTTGGATAAACAACAAATACTTTGTTAATAGATGTATGCCCTATGCAATACAGGGAACAAACTTTTATGTTAAAATTATTCGTTGTTTAGCTGAAATTCAAATTTAACGAGGCATCCTGTTTTTTTTCTGGCAACTCTACGAACAATGCATCCACTACTTGAATTCTTTTTTTTTTATAGTCAGTCTAACAAACAAGACACAAGGCTATATGGATAGGTATGCAAAAATATCACAAGCATTCTCAGGAATTTGTACACGCAAAAAAAAAATATAATAAGCCACATTGAAATATTTATCATGAAAGCAGTAAAAAGTTTATTTACGTTAACTGAGGAGACTGTCAATCTGATAATTATGACTATTAAGGTATTAATCCAGGGAACTACAAACGACTCCCTGGGAAACAAATCAGGCCTGTTGCCGTTTTTTGTATGGTCTTTGAGCTAAGAATGGTCTTTACATTTTTAAATGGTCAAAAAAAATCAAAAGAAGAATAGTATTTTGTGGTAAGTAAAAGTTATATGAATTTCAAAATTCAGCATCCATAATTAAAATTTATTGCAACCCAGCCAAGCCCACTCATTTTCTTATCGTCTCAGTCTGTCTTCGGGCTTGTAGCTTGCAAAGGCAAAGTCGAGTCCATGCAACAGAAATGGATCGACAGGCAAAGCCGGAAATATTTACTCTCCGGCCCTTTACAGAAGCAGTTTGTCGACTCCTGATATGGATGAAACCATTACCTGTAAAGTGGTGTTATAAATAACCATTAAGTCTGGTAGCTATAACTCTGAGTGGTCTAAACACTTCCTTATTTGCAGCAATTATTCACTTAGCTATCTTTTTTCTCATTAGTCAAAAGGATCGTGTTTTCATAGATACAAAATTTTGGTGAACTGAAAACCAGTGGCGTTTGAATGAGATTTGTTTTCACAATACATGTGGTCTCCGCTCTTCACAAGTTCTAATTCAGCCTTTGTCCATTGCTGCACTGCTGGAATATTGCGGCGCTTTGTAGATCCCTAACCTGAACAGTATTTTACCAAGTGACTCGCCTGCCATCTAGTGGGGAAAGGCAGGAGTGAATGATTATTTATTTATTTAGACAAACTGACTTACCTAGCTGTAAGGGGTAGGACTTTGAATGGTGATAATAGTAATTCCTTACACTTGAAGAGCAGCTTGTGATTTACAAAGCATTTCCCCATACAGTATTGCAATTGATCCTCTTTAAGGACAAGGGCTGTGTTCTAAGCAGACCTTTGCCTTATTTTTCCAATGGAAGAAACCGAGTCTGCATATTAGCTTACTCAGGGTCATACAGGTGGCTCAAACCCAAGTGCCATGTTCTGTTTGCTAAACTGAACTCCTCTGAACTTAAGTTCCCTTGCTTCTACATGTCTAGCTCTACTCTATGAATGATTTTGAAAGTCTATTTGCCACAAGTACATTTATTTTAGGAAACTTCCATGGATAGTGTTTTTAAACAAACATGAGCCATCCAAAATATCCCTTCTCAAAAAAAAAATTCAAAGGAGGCACATACAACTTTTTTCCAGGCAAATTTTTAATTAGTGTTTATCAAAAACAGGGTAGGAGTCAAGACCCATATTCTAATGGAAGGTGCAAAAACTGGGCAGAAGCACTCATTGCTTGACCCTCAGAGGGCTGGCTGTTGATAACTGCCACCGGCCAACTTTAAATCCGTTTTGATTAAGACCTATACTCATAACTTTTCCAGTGCAATACGATTCCCTTACTTTTAGGTCTACAAAATGATGTTTGCATAGAGCTTTGAGAGTGTAAGACACAGAGGTCTCGAAAAGAGATCCACTTTAATTGCTCTGTGTATCAGGAACTTCCAGAGGCTTGTTGTGAATCTGCAAAGGAAATTTTGAGCCTTCTCTGCTAAAGCTCATTTGAGAAGGGAGATTTGTGGGCTCTTCCAGGAGTTACTAAAGTGCTTCTGTCTTATAACAGCAGCCCATGCGCTTAGTGATGACCAGGAACCAGATTCAATAACGAAAGTTAGGGCAACGCCCTAAGAGTCACGTTTACGATGACATCCATCTGCTGGATCTGCAGTTGGACACACAGTGGGAATATATGAAATCCCAGGCCACCTGCTAAATGCAGCTGTACTGCCGAGTGTGTCCAAAAATGCACCAAGTGTCAACACGAGAAAGAACAGTTTCCACAACTTTGCAGATCATGGTTCTCAGGCTGTGCCTGTTTCTTGTGAGCCTGCCCCCAGTGGGAACACTGTAGGATTACTTGCAAATAGCCACAATTTCATACTAAAATTTCAGCTTGAGGTAGGAGTATGAAAACTAAGGCACCTGGGACATAGGCATTCAATTCTTTGACTGCCAGACTTTCTCACCACCTTCACTTTTTCTAAAGGATTTATTGACCTATTTTAGAGAAAGAGCATGAGCGGGGGGAGGGGCGGAGGGAGAGAGAGTGAGACTCTCAAGCAGACTCCCCGTTGAGCACAGAGCCCGATGTGGGCTCGATCCCCTAACCCTGAAATCACGACCTGAGCCCAAACCAAGAGTCAGACGCCCAACCAACTGAGCCACGCAGGCGCCCCAGCACCACCTTCAGTTTATCGACAGGTAATCCCTACTGTTTGCAAGCTCTGCTGATGCTGTGATTTGTATCGGAGATAGAGGAGCTCTCTGCAGCTCTGCCCTGGACATGGTCCTGGACTTGTTTTGTTGGTTGCCCCCATTGTTCTGGAAGCTAACATTCTGGTTGGGCCATTTTAAACTGCTGAGGCCTGGTTATATATGTGGCTAGTACACGGCTGAATGCAGGTATACCTTAACAATTATGCCAAGAGGACAGTATCAATCATTCTTGAACAGCCCCTGAGGATCCCTACTGGTTTCTTCCAGCAAGTCAGGTCATCCTAGGTATGTCCCCATGAGTTTGCAGCACGAGAACTCACTAAAGTTGCTCCTGTTTCTATCACGGCTGTGCTGGTTACCCCTGCTGCCGCCAACAAGCCACACATGCAGTGTGCCCTCCTGCTACACACGAGCTAAACCAATCCTCATGGACTGTAGCTGTGGGGTACAGTATTACTGTCATCCCCGTTGTACGGATGTTCAAACCAAGGCCCAGGGACACTAAGAGACTTGCTCAGTTTCTCTAGTAGGCTTGAATGTGAAGGACTGAAGGATGCGGCAATATTTGAACCCCACCAGCCCGACTCCAGAGCCCTAGCTTTAGTTAATGTTGCCCCAATCCCAAAGCAGAGTCAGAAGAAGAAAAGACACCCTGCCTACTCAATGAAGTCCAGTGACCCAGCGTGGCGTTCTCTACCGTCCACAGTCTAGCCGCATCTCCTGTTTTCCTTGCACCGTGCCCTCGCCCAGCCTCGTCCACTCTCGCCACTCCAAAGGCCTTCCCAGTAACAGGCCATGCCTGCATTCATGCTCTTCCTGCTGTCTCCTCCCCTCTCTCACCCCTTCCCCTGTTGAACGTCTACTCATCCATTAAGGCCCAGCTGCAATTTGACCTCTTTTTTTTAAAGATTTTATTTATTTGAGAGAGTGTGTGAGAGAGAGAGAGAGCACGCGCACAGAGAGAGAGTGAGAGGGAGAAGGAGACTCCCCACTGAGCAGGGAGCCCGATGCGGGGCTCGATCCCAGGACCCTGAGATCAGGACCTGAGCCGAAGGCAGACGCTTAACCCACTGAGCCACCCAGGCGCCCCTCCACCTCTGAGGCCCTGGCTAGAAGTAAACACATTCACCCCTCTATCCTCCCTCACAGCCCTATGTGTGAAGTTCTCCTAGGGCACTTGGCACCTTTTACCTGGTATGGGAATTATTCACATGCATAGCAGTCACATTCACTAGACTATAAACTCACTAAAGAAAACCCAGCTCAACCTCTGCTTCATCCATGACTCCTTGGCTCCCCAAATATATTAACTCATAGGTTCCCTCAGCACTTTGTTCTTACCTTAATTGTCTAGAATACTTAACCTTACTCCAGGGTGCTATCATTAGTCTGGGTATCTGCCCCCTAGAAGGTAAACTCCCTGAGGGCAGACAGTATTTTCTTTGTCTCTGTAACCTCAGCCTAGCACAAGCTCTTGTTCATTTGCTTGTTGAATGAATGAATGAATGAATGAATGAGTGAATGAGTGAAACCCTTCCTGAATTCTCCCAATTGAACACCAATAGCTCCTTGTTCTTCCTTGTGACATTTTTTAAATCTTTGTTAGACTATAAGCATCTTAAGTTTGGAGCTATGCCTTTAGACATCTCCATGGTTCCATCACTTAGAATAATTCCTGGTCCACTGAATGAACTCAATATTTTCTGAATGAATGACTCATCACAATGAATGGAGAGCCTTAATGATGGGCTCACAGGTGGTCCCAAAGAATAAGTGAAAGAAGGTTCGAGCACCTGGGTGGTGCAGTCAGTTAAGTGTCTGACTCTTGGTTTCAGCTCAGGTCGTGATCTCAGGGTCATGAGACTGAGCCCTATGTCGGGCTCCGCACTCAGCCCAGAGTCTGCTTAAGATTCTCTCTCTGTGGATCATAGGGGAAGGGAGGGAAAAAATGAAACAAAACAAAACCAGAGGGAGAAAAAACATAAGAGACTCTTAATCTCAGGAAACAAACGGAGGGTTGCTGGAGTGGTGGGAGGGATGGGGTGGCTGGTGATGGACACTGGGGAGGGTATGTGCTATGGTGAGCGCTGTGAATTGTGTAAGACTGATGTGTCACAGACCTGTACCCGAAACAATACATTAAAAGTTAAAAAAAGTCTCTCTCCTCTCCCTCTGCTCCTCCCCCCACTCATTCTCTTTTTCTCTCTCTCTCAAATAGGTAAATAAATGTTAAAAAAAAAGAAGAAGAAGAAGAAGAAGGGCGGAGCAAGATGGCGGAGGAGTAGGAGACCTGGATTTCGTCTGGTCTCAGGAATTCAGCTGGATAGGGATCAAACCATTCTGAACACCTACAAACTCAACAGGAGATCGAAGAAAAGAAGAGCAACAACTCTCTCATCAGAAAAGCGACCACTTTCTGGAAGGTAGGACGTGCGGAGAAATGAATCCGAGGCGATATTCGGGAGGATAGACGGCGGGGGAGGGGCCTCCGGCGGCCGCTTCTGGCAAGTGATGGAGCCACGGAGCACAAAATCGGAACTTTTAAAAGTCTGCTCCGCCGAGGGACGTCACTCTGGTGGCTAAGCGGGGGGTGGAACCCTCCGGGACAGTGTGGTCTCAGGACCCTCGGGGTCACAGAAAGACCGGGGGTGCCTGAGTGCGGCAGAGCTCCCAGGTATCGGAGCAGGGAAGCCGGCTGCAGAGGCGGAGCCCAGGCGCGGGCTCTCGGCTGGGGGTTGCCATAAACCGTGATCCGCGGCACAGTCGGGCCCTGCTCCTCCGGCAGGGACCCAACAAGCGGCAGATCCGGGGAGACTCACCTTCCTCCCCCGGGAGGAGCCGCGCGGGAGTGCGCCGCAGGGATCTGCTGGGTTTGGAGACTCCACCCGGGGTCGGGGGCCAGAGATAGAAACGCGCGGTCACAGGCCGGGTGAGCACGGAGTGCGGCTGGAGACCGGGGAGACGGGAGTGACTGACGGCTTTTCTCTGGGCGCTCACTGAGGAGCGGGGCCCCGAGTTCTCGGCTCCTCTGGGGCAGAGATTGGGAGGCTGCCATTTTCACTCTCCGCCTCCAAAGCTGTACGGAAAGCTCGCAGGGAACAAAAGCTCCGGAGAGCAAACCCGAGCAGATTACTTAGCCGAGAGGGGGCAAGGGTGGGACAAATCCGCCTCCGGCAGAGACATTTGGAAACCACGGCAACAGGCCCCTCCCCAGAAGATCAGCGAGAACAGCCAGCCAAGACCAAGTTTACCCATCAATGAGAACGGCAGAACTCCAGCGCTAGGGGAATACTGCACATAGAATTCATGGCTTTTTTACCATGATCCTTTAGTCTTTCAAAGTTAATTTTTTTTTAACTGTTTTTTTCTTTGAATTTTTCTTTTTCCCTTTTTCAACCAACATCTTATCAATCCCTTTTTTAAAAAAAACATTTTTATTTTTCATTTTTAGAGTCATATTCTATCCCTTCATAGTAGTTACCCGTACTTTTGGCTTATATATATAAGTTGTTCTCTCTTTAAAATTTTGAGATAGTTTCTTCTAACAGATTAAAATATACCCTAAATCTCTAGTATATGGTTTTTTCTACTCCCCTGCCTGATCACATTCTCTCCCTTTTTTCTTTTTTCTTTTTTTAAATCCTCTTCTTTCTTTTTTCAAACAACTTCTTATCAATTCCTTTTATAAAATTTTTTATAATTTCCATCTTTACAGTCATATTCCATCCCTTCATCATATCAACCCTTATTTTTGTACATATATAAGTTTTTCTTTCTTTAAAATTTTGGGAGGCACTTTCTCCTAACAGACCAAAATACACCCCAAATCTAGTGTGTGGCACTGATCTATATACCAGCCTGATCATATTTGATCACATTCTGGTTTTTTTTGTTGTTGTTGTTTTGTTTTGTTTGTTTTTGTATGTTTTTATCTTTATCTTTTTCTTTTTTTTCTTTTTCTTTTTTCTCTCTTTCCGTTTCTTTTTCCACTGCTTCAGGTCTTTTCTGATTTGTTTAGAGTATATTTTCTGGGGACGTGGTTACTCTGCTAGCATTTTGTTCTCTCATTAGTCTATTCTCCTCTGCACAAAATGACAAGAAGGAAAAAATCACCTCAACAAAAAGAACAAGAGGTAGTACCGACTGCCAGGGACCTACTCAATACGGACATTAGTACGATGTCAGATCTAGAGTTCAGAATCATCACTTTAAAGATACTAGCTGGGCTTGAAAAAAATATGGAAGTTATTAGAGAAACCCTTTCTGGAGAAGTAAAAGAGCTAAAATCTAACCAAGTAGAAATCAAAAAGGCTATTAATGAGGTGCAATCAAAAATGGGGGCACTAACTGCTAGGATAAATGAGGCAGAAGACAGAATCAGTAATATAGAAGACCAAATGATGGAAAATAAAGAAGCTGAGAAGAAGAGAGATAAACAACTACTGGATCACGAGGGCAGAATTCGAGAGATAAGCGATGCCATAAGACGAAACAACATTAGAATAATTGGGATCCCAGAAGAAGAAGAAAGAGAGAGAGGGGCAGAAGGTATAATGGAGCAAATTATAGCAGGGAACTTCCCTAATTTGGGGAAGGAAACAGGCATCAAAATCCAGGAAGCACAGAGAACCCCTCTCAAAATCAATAACAAGAGGTCAACACCCCGACATCTAATAGTAAAACTTACGAGTCTCATAGACAAAGAGAAAATCCTGAGAGCAGCTCGGGAGAAGAGATATGTAACCTACAATGGTAGAAACATTAGATTGGCAACAGACCTATCCACAGAGGCCTGGCAAGCCAGAAAGGACTGGCAGGATATATTCAGAACACTAAATGAGAAAAATATGCAGCCAAGAATACTCTATCCAGCTAGGCTGTCATTGAAAATTGAAGGAGAGATTAAAAAGCTTCCAGGACAAACAAAAACTAAAGGAATTTGCAAACACAAAACCAGCCCTACAAGAAATCTTGAAAGGGGTCCTCTAAGCAAAGAGAGAGCCTAAAAGCAACATAGACCAGAAAGGAACACAGACAATATACGGTAACAGTCACCTTACAGGCAATACAATGGCACTAAATTCCTATCTTTCAATAGTTACCCTGAATGTAAATGGGCTAAATGCCCCAATCAAAAGACACAGGCTATCAGACTGGATTAAAAAACAAGACTCATCGATATGCTGTCTGCAAGAGACTCATTTTAGACCCAAAGACACCCCCAGATTGAAAGTGAGGGGGTGGAAAACCATTTACCATGCTAATGGACACCAAAAGAAAGCTGGGGTGGCAATCCTTATATCAGACAAATTAGATTTTAAACCAAAGACTGTAATAAGAGATGAGGAAGGACACTATATCATACTTAAAGGATCTATGCAACAAGAAGATCTAACAATTGTAAATATCTATGCCCCTAACATGGGAGCAGCCAATTATATAAGGCAATTAATAACAAAAGCAAAGAAACACATCGACAACAATACAATAATAGTGGGGGACTTTAACACCCCCCTCGGTGAAATGGACAGATCGTCTAAGCAAAAGATCAACAAGGAAATAAAGACTTTAAATGACACACTGGACCAAATGGACTTCACAGACATATTCAGAACATTCCATCCCAAAGCAATGGAATACACATTCTTCTCTAGTCCCCATGGAACATTCTCCAGAATAGATCACATCCTAGGTCATAAATCAGGTCTCAACCGGTACCAAAAGATTGGGATCATTCCCTGCATATTTTCAGACCACAATGCTTTGAAACTAGAACTCAATCACAAGAGGAAAGTCAGAAAGAACTCAAATACATGGAGGCTAAAGAGCATCCTACTAAAGAACGAATGGGTCAACCAGGAAATTAAAGAAGAATTAAAAAAATACATGGAAACCAATGAAAATGAAAACACAACTGTTCAAAATCTTTGGGATGCAGCAAAGGCAGTCCTAAGAGGAAAGTATATAGCAATACAAGCCTTTCTCAAGAAACAAGAAAGGTCTCAAGTACACAACCTAACCCTCCACCTAAAGGAGCTGGAGAAAGAACAGCAAATAAAGCCTAAACCCAGCAGGAGAAGAGAAATAATAAAGATGAGAGCAGAAATCAATGAAATAGAAACTAAAAGAACAGTAGAACAGATCAACGAAACTAGGAGCTGGTTCTTTGAAAGAATTAACAAGATTGATAAACCCCTGGCCAGACTTATCAAAAAGAGAAGAGAAATGACCCAAATCAACAAAATCATGAATGAAAGAGGAGAGATCACAACCAACACCAAAGAAATACAAACAATTATAAGAACATATTATGAGCAACTCTATGCCAGCAAATTAAATAACCTGGAAGAAATGGATGCATTCCTAGAGATGTATCAACTACCAAAACTGAACCAGGAAGAAATAGAAAACCTGAACAGACCCATAACCACTAAGGAAATTGAAACAGTCATCAAAAATCTCCCAAAAAACAAAAGCCCAGGGCCAGATGGCTTCCCAGGGGAATTCTACCAAACATTTCAAGAAGAATTAATACCTATTCTTCTGAAACTGTTCCAAAAAATAGAAATGGAAGGAAAACTTCCAAACTCATTTTATGAGGCCAGCATTACCTTGATCCCAAAACCAGACAAAGACCCCATCAAAAAGGAGAATTACAGACCAATATCCCTGATGAACATGGATGCAAAAATTCTCACCAAAATATTAGCCAATAGGATCCAACAGTACATTAAAAGGATTATTCACCATGACCAAGTGGGATTTATCCCTGGGCTGCAAGGTTGGTTCAATATCCGCAAATCAATCAATGTGATACAATACATTAACAAAAGAAAGAACGAGAATCATATGATCCTCTCAATAGATGCAGAAAATGCATTTGACAAAGTACAGCATCCTTTCTTGATCAAAACTCTTCAGAGTATAGGCATAGAGGGTACATACCTCAATATCATAAAAGCCATCTATGAAAAACCTACAGCGAATATCATTCTCAATGGGGAAAAACTGAGAGCTTTCCCCCTAAGGTCAGGAACGCGGCAGGGATGTCCACTATCACCACTGCTATTCAACATAGTATTGGAAGTCCTAGCCACAGCAATCAGACAACAAAAAGAAATCAAAGGCATCCAAATCGGCAAAGAAGAAGTCAAACTCTCACTCTTTGCAGATGATATGATACTTTATGTGGAAAACCCCAAAGACTCCACCCCAAAACTGCTAGAACTCATACAGGAATTCAGTAAAGTGGCAGGATGTAAAATCAATGCACAGAAATCAGTGGCATTCCTATACACCAACAACAAGACAGAAGAAAGAGAAATTAAGGAGTCGATCCCATTTACAATTGCACCCAAAACCATAAGATACCTAGGAATAAATCTAACCAAAGAGACAAAGGATGTGTACTCAGAAAACTATAAAATACTCATGAAAGAAATTGAGGAAGACACAAAGGAATGGAAAAACGTTCCATGCTCATGGATTGGAAGAACAAATATTGTGAAGATGTCAATGCTACCTAGAGCAATCTACACATTCAATGCAATCCCCATCAAAATACCATCCACTTTTTTCAAAGAAATGGAACAAATAATCCTAAAATTTGTATGGAACCAGAAAAGACCCCGCATAGCCAGAGGAATGTTGAAAAAGAAAAGCAAAGCTGGCGGCATCACAATTCCGGACTTCCAGCTCTGTTACAAAGCTGTCATCATCAAGACAGCATGGTACTGTCACAAAAACAGACACATAGATCAATGGAACAGAATAGAGAGCCCAGAAATGGACCCTCAACTCTATGGTCAACTCATCTTCGACAAAGCAGGAAAGAATGTCCAATGGAAAAAAGACAGTCTCTTCAACAAATGGTGTTGGGAAAACTGGATAGCCACATGCAGAAGAATGAAACTGGACCATTTCCTTACACCACACACAAAAATAGACTCCAAATGGTTGAAAGACCTCAATGTGAGACAGGAGTCCATCAAAATCCTAAAGGAGAACACAGGCAGCAACCTCTTTGACCTCAGCCGAAGCAACTTCTTCCTAGAAACATCGCCAAAGGCAAGGGAAGCAAGGGCAAAAATGAACTACTGGGACTTCATCAAGATAAAAAGCTTTTGCAAAGCAAAGGAAACAGTCAACAAAACCAAAAGACAACCGACAGAATGGGAGAAGATATTTGCAAATGACATATCAGATAAAGGGCTAGTATCCAAAATCTATAAAGAACTCATCAAACTCAACACCCAAAGAACAAAGAATCCAATCAAGAAATGGGCAGAAGACATGAACAGACATTTTTCCAAAGAAGACATCCAAATGGCCAACAGACACATGAAAAAGTGCTCAATATCGCTCGGCATCAGGGAAATCCAAATCAAAACCTCACACCAGTCAGAATGGCTAAAATTAACAAGTCAGGAAACGACAGATGTTGGCGGGGATGCGGAGAAAGGGGAACCCTCCTACACTGTTGGTGGGAATGCAAGCTGGTGCAGCCACTCTGGAAAACAGTATGGAGGTTCCTCAAAAAGTTGAAAATAGAGCTACCATATGATCCAGCAATTGCACTACTGGGTATTTACTCCAAAGATACAAAAGTAGGGATCCGAAAGGGTACGTGCACCCCGATGTTTATAGCAGCAATGTCCACAATAGCCAAACTGTGGAAAGAGCCAAGATGTCCATCGACAGATGAATGGATAAAGAAGAGGTGGTATATATACACAATGGAATATTATGCAGCCATCAAAAGGAATGAGATCTTGCCATTTGCAACGACGTGGATGGAACTGGAGGGTATTATGTTGAGCGAAATAAGTCAAACAGAGAAAGACATGTATCATATGACCTCACTGATATGAGGAATTCTTAATCACAGGAAACAAACTGAGGGTTGCTGGAGTGGGGGGTGGGGTGGGAGGGATGGGGTGACTGGGTGATAGACACTGGGGAGGGTATGTGCTCTGGTAAGCACTGTGAATTGTGCAAGACTGTTGAATCTCAGATCTGTACCTCTGAAACAAATAATGCAATATATGTTAAGAAAAAAAAAGAAGAAGAAGGTAGCAGGAGGGGAAGAATGAAGCAGGGGAAATAGGAGGGGTAGACGAACTATGAGAGACGATGGACTCTGAAAAACAAACAGGGTTCTAGAGGGGAGGGGGGTGGGAGGATGGGTTAGCCTGGTGGTGGGTATTGAGGGGGGCACGTTCTGCATGGAGCACTGGGTGTTATGCACAAACAATGAATCATGGAACACTTCATCTAAAACTAATGATGGAATGTATGGGGATTAACATAAGAATAAAAAAAAATTTTTTAAATTAAAAAAAAAAAAGAAGAAGAAGAAGAAGGCAGAACTGGATGGGACTCAGCCATGAAGGCTGAGGTGAGCTGTGTGTGATGGAAGGGCAGTGAGCTACGGGACTGGTCACTCACACCCACACAAACTAGCAGCCATCATTTATCACTGTCAGTACTGACGTTAAAGGCAATTCATTATTCTTTGCTTTGCTACTGGAGATATTAGGAAAACAAGCATCAACATCCTCCAAGAGAATAGGACAAAGTGATAAAAACCCATAAAGTAAAAACTATTTTCAGGTTCATACAACACCTGTATACATTCTGTGAAACCATTATGCATCCAGGGGCACCTGGGAGGCTCAGTTGGTGAAGCGTCTGCCTTTGGCTCAGGTCATGATCCTGGGGTCCTGGGATTGAGTCCAACATCGGGCTCCCCGCTCGGTGGGACCCCTGCTTCTCCCTCTCCCTCTGCTGCTCCCCCTGCTTCTACTCTCTCTCTCTCTCTGTCAAATAAATAAATAAAATCTTTTAAAAAGTTATGCATCCATTTGCCAGTGTGATGATATTCCAATCCTAGCTGGTATTCCTTTCACATGATTAAAAACATCATCTTAGCACCATAAGATAAGGAAAATAATAAATTAAAAAGCTTGTATTATAATGCAATGGTAGGAAAGTGTTGAAATATCATAAAAAATTGTATGGGTCTACAGGTTAATAATGGGTCATCTTTATGCCATCAACTGATAAATAAGTGAAAAATAAAATATCTCAGAATGAAGTAATCTTCAAAACTGAGTTCTTCATAGAATGACACAACTCTAAGATTTAAGAAAAGAAAGAAAAAGAACATTTGCTAAGAACCTTCTAGGTGTTGAGTACTATCCTCAATGCTTTTACCCACATTATTTAATTTATCGGTCTGAACAAAATCATGGAAGGTCGCATAGCTAGTAAGCATCTGAATTGAAATTTGGTCACACGTGTTCTATGTCCTCACCTTTATTCTGCCCCTCCTACTAAGAATTCGGTGCAAATATAACACTTACTGACATTCCTCATCAGTACTGTTTAACTTTATCCCTCCCCACCACAAACAACATTTCAGATGCTATCTGGGCCAGTTAATTGAATTGCAGAGATTCATTCAACCCATCTAAGTCCAAGGGGTCAGGATTTCTCCCATAGATGCCCTATTGGTAGATACCCTATTGTCAATGCCTATGATCTTTTCCTTGAGGTAGTGTGTAAGCCTGTTAATTTACACAGCCTACTAGTGCTTTTACATTTTCTTCTTCTTCCCCAAACACACAGTTTTAGTAGCCTGATGACAGAAAGCCAATCCTGGCGATCCAAATAGGCTGAGCTACAATGGATCAATAACTCACTTGGTGGCCTGCTGCCAAGTGGCCAAACGACCACCATCAGAAAACCTGGCGTCCTATTCTTCTCTAGTCTGCCACTGCTGGAGTGGAGCAGTGACAGTCCCTTCCAGGCAATCCTGGGTGTTAGAGTAGTATGCAACGGACATGCCAATGGGGGACAGACAGCAAACAGTTATCGACAGTTTCAGACTGGGGGAAAGTTTGTGAGGATGTATAACTACAAATTTCAGTAATAGAGTATTCATAGTCAGTTTTAAAAACAGTAAGCACTTGTCAAAATGGCAGAGTTAATTTCTTTTAGAATTAAATGAAAATGAAGGAACAACAATTAAGCATGTAATTATCCACAAAAATGTTTTTAAGATTTGTAATTACAGTTAATTGCTATAAAATATCATGTTGACTTAAAAAGCTGTTAACAAAATTGAAAATAAAATAATGGCATGGTAAATGCATATTTCCTTATGTTCACCCAGGCACAGGGTCTAGGGGAGGGCCCCAACTCACTTTGTGACCCAGTTCCCTGCAATGCCCATTGAGCCGGCCATACATCCAGCCTCCCTCACTCTAGTCGCACCTGTTTTCTCTCTTTCTCACTTTGTCCCTGCACATGTGAGAGGTCCTAATGTTCTCTGTTCCCGTCCCCCACTCCATAGAGCTCCTATGGTGGAGACACCAAAAGAAAATGATCTATGGGATTAAGGAAAATTAAAATGGAGCCGTGGAGGGGTGCCTGAGTGGCTCAGTTGGTTAAGCATCTGCCTTCAGCTCAGGTCATGATCCCGGGATCCTGGGATCGAGCCCCGCATCAGGCTCCCTGCTCAGTGGGGAGTCTGCTTCTACCTCTCCTTCTGCCTGCCGCTCTGCCTACTTGGGCGCTCGCTCTCTCTTTCTCTCTCTCTGTCCAATAAATAAATAAAATTAAAAAAAAAATAAAATGAAGCCATGGAGGTGATCTGGCTTTAATATTCCAGGGGCGCCTGGGTGACTTAGTCGGTTAAGCATCCGACTCTTGATGGGTCATGATCTCAGGATCGTGAGATCGAGCCCTGCGTTGTGCACCATGCTGGGTGTAGAGCCTGCTTGAGATTCTCTCTCTCCCTCTCCCTCTGCGAAACCCCCTCAAAAAAAATAAATAAAAATAAAATAAATAAAATTGGAATTCCAATTAATTACATCAGGGTTGACGTTCTCTAAACTGGAGCTAACTTCAAAACATGTCACTTTTACTAATTGTAGCCACAACGATCTCTTAATCCAAGAGGTTTCCAATCTTATTCTTTCCAAAGTCTCATTCAAGTGTCATTTAGGTTATGACTATAGCAAGAAGATGAACTTTCAGAAAATCTATCCTCAGTAAAAAAGCATGATGTTATCTTTTCAAACCACACCTGACATTAAAAAATCTAAATGCCTGGGTCCATGTAATATCTCTTTGTTAAGTTAATATCACTATCCTCTTACAGCTGTTCTTGAAAAGAAAAAGTTGGGCTACTAGTTACCCACTTGCTCTATTTGGGGGGGCAGAGGTTATACAAGCAGTTCAGAGAATCCCACTTTCTTCTTCAAGCACTAAAATGTACGTGTTTCAATGTAGTATATAATTCCTCGTTACCAATCGAATTCAATGCTTGTTCATTTCAATAGCTCCTTATTTAGTAGAATTTACTTATATTTGGCTATAAAATACCTGTCTTTATCATTTTTCACATCTGAGAAAAATTTGATCCCCTAAAATATCTCTGTAACATAGAACATGTACCCTGGCCAGTGTGAGCCTCAAAGCTGATGGTAGAAGATGCTTTCTCTAGGGGTGGCTGGGTGACCCGCCTTCGGCTCAGGTCATGATCCCAGGGTCCTGGGATCGAGCCCCACATTGGGCTCCCTGCTCAGCAGGGAGCCTTCTACTTCCTCTGTCTGCCGCTCCCCCCACTTGTTCTCTCTCTGTCAAATAAATAAAATCTTAAAAACAAAATCTGTCAAACCACGTTTTTTTTTTTAAAAAAAAAGATGCTTTCTCTAGCTCTCCATCTATGTCTAGAATCTACTGTATGGAAATGCCAGGGGAATGGAAGTACACTGAGTCTAAATATTTGATAGAGAAGGTGACAGGGCATTAGTAATTAGTTTAGCAGATGAAACCCTGGTACTTGTAGATTGATCCAAAAAGAGGGCATCTCTGTAAGCATGTACTTTGACTGTAATATTCATATTTGTAAATTCATTCATCTATTCACCCCACAAACCTTTCCTCAGCTGCTCTTTTGGGCATGTCACGGTGCCAGGTGACTCACTAAATCTTCACAGGAATACGAGGTAGGTACTGTGATGATTGCTACTGTACAGCGGAGCTTAAAGAAATTATTTGCCCAACGTCACATAGCTGGTAAGTGGCAGAGTCACTCCAAAATAACTCGGACAACATAGACACCTTTAACTTAATCTTAACTCTGGGAAGTGGTATTTAATCAAAACACCTAGGCAGAGAGAGGAATGGTCAAGCCTCAGGGTACCGTGGACACACGGGATTATTGACCGGAACTTTTCTCTTATTAACTCTCCAGCATCACCACCACTGTTGGCGGCACCACATTTGGCCATTCATGATCCCAGGAGCTCAGCACCTCTTTTTCAAGCAGCCCTAGAGTCAGGAAGTACTGTGACTTCCCCAGACCCCAAGAGACAATTCAGTAGAGTCTGATTTAAAAGCCGGGGCCTCGCCACAAAGAACTGAGACTCTAATGAGCACTCAGGGTTGACAAGACCAGGGAAGGCAACTCCCAGAATTTGAGGGTCAGGCTAGAAAATGCAGCGTATGATACTAGGAATCAACAAGAACTTGATGGCCGCTTGCTCCATTCTAGAGGGCAGCCTAAGTCCAATGAAACGGCCTTTTCTATGTTCCCTTCCTTAGACCCCTAAGGGTCCCCCCCCCAAAAAAATCTCCTCACTAAAACAAAAATAAAACAAAATAGCCGAAATTTGGCAGGAGGAATTCTCTTAACCAAAGAGATGGTCATACTCCTTGAGCCCCATTTTCCTCTCTGAGAACAGACCAAGCAAAGCCAAGTATCTCCCTGGGAGGCCAGATGGAATGCTATAAGCTGATTTTCAGAACCTCAAATAAGCAGCAGCAGCTAAGACAGAATGAATTCGAGTTCCTGTTTTTTGTCTGTTTGCTTGATTTTTTTTTTTTTTTAAAGACTTTATTTACTTGACAGAGAGAGACACAGCGAGAGAGGGAACACAAGCAGGGGGAGTGGGAAAGGGAGAAACAGGCTTCCCGCGGAGCAGGAAGCCCAATGTGGGGCTCGATCCCAGGACCCTGGGATCATGACCTGAGCCGAAGGCAGATGCTTAACGACTAAGCCACCCAGGCGCACCTGTTTGCTTGATTTTTAACAACTGAAGGGCTAAGGAGAAGGCCCTTTTGCTCTTAATAACTAGCTGAGGGTCTGAGCGAAGCCTGTTTCAGTGTTGCCTCCCCCTTCATCCAGCAGCTGTCCAGCCCGGGGTCATACGTGTCTCCGGCACTCAACTAACAGAGTCCACCTCTATGACAACACCACCTATAGCCTTAAGGAAGGAATTCCAAGTATATAAGAAAGATCCCTATGAGTTGTATCAGGTGAATCTGAATCATAAGTTGGCGAGGGGTGGTCAGTATTTTTTAAAAGATCCCCATGTGATTCTAAAGTGAGCTCAAGGCTGAGAACCACAAGGTTAGATGGTTTCAACCGTGGGAGGTTTTTCTAAGTAACTGGACTCAGGTCCCATGGAGAAGGAGGAACTCTCTAGGCCAGGACTGTCCAAGAGAAATATAATATGAGTCATGGATATGATTGTAAATGGTTTAGATAATACAAAGAAGAAAGTAGAAAGTAACAGGGAAATTAATATACTTTATATAACCAAATATATCCAAAATATTGTCATTTCAACATGGAATCAATATAAAAAAATAATGGAATAATTTTTTCCATTCTAAATCCTGGAAGTGTGCTGTGTATTTTATACATAGAGTATATGCTGTGTCCTAGACAGCACAGCTACAAGTGAGTAAGTTCAAACGGCTATGGTTTCTACCTCCCTGTTGGCTACCATTCCAGGATGGTTACTATATAAAGTCATAAAACAATGTTTCATCTACAGAGTCACTGGAAGGGCCAGAGCTAGAAGAGCCAGTCAATATTTGGTCCAACTCCTTTACGCAGTAACAGTGATTAAGGCCCAAGGTGGGAAGGTTTGTACCAGGTGGTCCTGATAATTTGTTATAGCACAAAGGCTCTGCAATCTTTGGCCGTTTTCTCTACCCTGAAAAAGACTGGTAGTTGAAAAGGTGGCATCTGTCCTAATTCTCCTTTTTCTTGATTAGCAAAGAAGTATTTTCTCTAATGCTCAATAAAACAAATTCATCAGAAGCTTTTCATTTTATGTTAGAAATTCAAATACAGAATTTTCACTTTGTTGGGATTTTTTTTTTCTTAATTTTGGTACAGCAGGCTTTGGACAGCTTATTTGATGCCTCCTCAACTGTCAATTTCAGCACGCACAGGGCCAAATTAACTCAAGAGGTTCCCAGCTGAATAGACTGATTTCTGAAACAATCCACACATCTGGCCGGAGCAATCAGAAGCCTCATTAACAGACCTGAGTTAAACAAAACGTTATCATGGGTGTTAAAGGCCACTTGTTGGTTACACAAACCTCCTTAGTCTTTCATCTGTTCTTTAAGGAAATAAGAGTCAGTAAAAGTTACTTTAATACTAATAGTAAACTGCCTAAAATTCAGGAGTGTGTAGTAAGTGCAGTGTTTCCCCCCAAAAAAGATGCCTAGTAACTATCAGCATGCGTTTCCCTAATACGCAGTTGTGTATACCAGAGAGAGCCATGGGTCAATGTGTTTGGGTCTTTTTTTGTTCCTTTAATTTTCTCTTCCGTGGTTTAGGTTAGGCTTAACCCGGAGACAGTTCTGCCCCATTCAGTACTGGCTTCTCAATGGCTTGTCACTGTTACAGCTCATAGCTGAGCAGAGAGCCAACCCGTAGATACAAACAGACACATGCACACTGATTCTGTCCTTCACGCATTCGATTGTTGACTGAGCACTATACTAGGCCCTGCAAGGGACACAAAGGTAAAGGAGATACACCTTCTACCCTCAAAATGCTTACATGTATGAGAAGGGAATATAAAAATAGCTGAACTATATCAAAAACTCTTAAGTGCTCTAAGACATGCATATGCAATATTATGGGAGACACACCTTTTATAGATCTATATCTGAATAATTTGTTTTTTGATCATTTTGACTACATCTGTCAAAATAAGAAAGGGACACACAGATGAGGCAGGATGAAGAGACAGGCCGTTTTGATAAACTCCAACGCTTGAAATCAGCCCTTAAGGATGAAAGCTACAGTTTTGGCTTCCACAGCAATTTTTTTTCCCTTTATTCTGCTTTAATTACACAGTGGTGAGAAAATCCCCATTTACCCAGAAAAGTAATGCGTTCTTGCTTGTCCAACTTGACAGTACCCTAGAAGAGTTGGGCTTGAATTTTTACCAAAAATGGGAAAGACAGCCTTCGCAGTCAGTGGTACACTTACAAGACATTCAAGTATTTGCACAGAGTAAGCAAGAAAGTCCTCATTATGGGGCTTGCACAGAGCCCAGCTAACCTGCCAGTGTTCATGAGCCAGAGGAGGAAGATACAAGCCATTGGCCGTGCCTGGGAAGGACTGCTGACGTTAGGGACAGAGAAGCCTTTCCCCACAAGAAAGCCGGGGACCTTTGCTCACCACTTCCTCCTCCTCTCGACCTTGGAGCTGATAAGATGTTTAAGTTTTGCCACTGGGCAGGCAGTGCCAGGAAGGCCAAAGACCACTGAAGATTTTGTTTCTTGTTTGTGGTGGAAGGGACAAGAAGGATGCATTTGAGATGAGCCTTGAAGGAGGGGATGAGTCTGAAGCCAAATGGAGGAAGAGGAGCCTTCTAGGCATGCCAAGGAAGGGAGGGAGAAAAGCCTACACTTCCAGATCAGGAGCCCTGGCAAGCCCATTCAAGAGGCTGAGCCCCGTCCCCAGAATCATCAGCAACCAGGAATCAGAGAGGGGATGAGGGGATGGTATGGCAAAGGTGAAGGAACAGCCGCAACAGCTGCATACGTCTCTCTTCCCCGGGCCCAGTTCCTCTGCCAAAGCTGTTTGGGTTCCCCTTTGTCTTTCCTAAGCGCCCCCCCCCACGATAATGAATGGCTGTGGGGGTGAGTGTGTAGAGGGCTCTCTGAGCCCCCGCAGAGAACTGAATAATAGGGCTTTGTAAAGGAGGGGCTTTAAAAGTCCTTAATCCCAAGAAATTTAATAATATTCACAAACACAAGTTTAAATGAAAGACTTGAAAAGCAAAAAATGCTACATTAATAAAGCATTAGTGGACTGTAATCAGGTTTTGATTTAATCTCTTTAGGAAGCCCTTAATACTCTGCATCAAATACAAAGCTAATCTTCTTGTTTCCTCTGAAACTTCACCTCAGCAAATTGTTCATCCATCCGTGGAAAGAAACTGAAGCCTCCTCAAAATTTATTCTGCTCACCGGCAAACCAATTGAGGTTTTCAGATCTTATTTTACTTCACACGCATCTCCCTTTGGACTCACAGTGATGATTTTGTGGATTGAACAGTCCTCTATCAATAGTCATTTTTAAGTTTGGCAGCTTTGCAGTTTTTAAGCTGCGAAACTTAAAATACTTTCCAAGTCGTTACCCACCGATCTGATTTCTCTTTCCTCCTCTCCCATGTCTTCCTGTAATTTATAGACACTCTGGGGTCCACTTCCGGTCCACCTGGGCACACACTGACTACTGTGCGTCTCCCTCTTCTTTTGTGTCTGGGTCATTCACACAGCCTCAAATTGCTCTTGTATTCTGGCTCCTCAAGTCTTCCTTCGGGGAACTGATCTCAAGTTCCAGGCATGGGTACCTGTGTGCTTAGAACCCACCCGTTTTCCCCTGCAAGCTGCAATACCTCTTTCCCTAGTTTCCATTATTTTACAAAGTGTGCCAATTTGCTTCTCTTTGAGCCAGGGGTAAATAAAAAGACTCTCCCATCCCTGTTACCCAGGATAATTAGAGAATTTTAGGAAACTCTCAGTGACAAAAAAAGTTTTATATTCCTATAACTGTGGCCACTCGGGAGATATCACAGGGACTATTGCCTCTTGTCTGACATGTTCTAGGCTTGTCATCTGAGAATTGGGGAAACCACCTTTTCTTATACATCCAAGAAAAGGGACCGATTCTAAGAAATAGGTTGGCATCTAACTCAGTTGAATTATCTTTATCTTTATAAAATACATCAAAAGATGTCTGCAAATTCTATCTAAGAAATGGAAGTACACACTAAAATCTCCAGCTTTAGTCACTTTGCTGGGGCAGTAAAAGCCACCCCTATTAAATATGTTAAGTATTGTTTTCCACATCTGAAAAGTTATCTATGCTTCTTATTACAATTAACAATACTTCACAACTGTATATCACATTAAATTTATGTGTTTATACGTATTTTCTCGCCTGTATTCCCAACAACCCTGTGAGGTAGGCAGAGCAACTATTCTTGTTCTTCTCATTTTACAGATGAGAAAACTGGTAATGAGATAAAGATTACCCAACCAGTAGGTAGTAGAGATGATGAATCCAAGTTTTCTGCCTTCCTGTTCAACATGGGTGTTGCCAGTAAATACTACTGGGGTAAACTGTAATTCTCTGGCATTCAATAATAAAGACGTTCATCGTCTGGATAAACTGGATAGAATTACCTCAGGGAACTGGCCCTTAACTGATAGGCTGCGGGAAGAGAAGGAGGCTGAACGTACAGAGGACGAGATCTGTACCCCTCCCAGATCAAAGGCTCTCCTGCTGCCATTAAATTGCAACTAAATGAAATATTTTGCTGCCTCATGGCTTCACTTTCTCTACACAAGAAACATAGGTTCCTGCATATTTAAATTTGAAGCTCATAGCTTTAGTCAAGTTTCGTTAAAACGAAAAGTGAAGTGGTTTCTTTGGGAGTGGAAGTTAATACTTTATGTTCCTCTATGTCAGCTCTCGATCAATCCAAGTCGATACACCTGCTTTCACAGGCTCACCATGCATCTAAAGTCAGGCCAAGATTCGAAGCATTCCAACATAATTCTTTACTCAGTGGGCCAGAGATTTCCAAACTTTGAAAAAATACAAATTTCAGCTCAGCCCGCCCTTTACTTAAATAAAGCTTTCTTACTGTATTGATTATTTCTCCTACTAAGAAAACTATGCAGGGAAAATGCATTTATCTTTCCTTTTTAAAATGAACAGTTTGGTATTTGAAGCTTACGTGCTGTTTTCTTCAGAATACTTAAGGTAGGACAAAGGCAAGCAAAGAGATTTGAAACTATAGGAACTCCAGTCCCCAGAAGAGAGGAAGAAAGAACAGTTAATGTAGTGAATGCCAAGGAGGTGTGTGAGGGGTGCAGAATATGTCATTGTGAATATGGTACAATGCAAGCAAACCCTTCACCCATATGGCTCTTCTTTCCAGAACATTCCCAATGCTAAATAGTGTGTTCTACTATGTCCATAAATATATTTGTAGCTATCACCCCTCTTGTTGTAAAATAACCATTGCATAGAGTGTTAATTACATAATTTTAAGTGAGTGATTACTGTGATGTGTGCTGATTATATAAACCAGGAATCTGAACATTCTCAAAAAGTAGTATCACACTGGATCCTGCTTTTATTCATTTATATGAAGCATGAATCTACCACATTACACCTTCTTTATATTCTACTGGGGATTAGTACTGAGTTAATTAGATACAGAACATATCACACTTTTCAGCCCATGCACTAGAACGAGCTTATTAGCTAAAATCTAGAGGAAGAAAAAAATCAAATTGCTCTACTTTTTAGTGACTGAGTCCTCTTTTCCTCTACTTATAGGTAACGTTGTTCGTTCCTAAGACTGTGGCAGGGGAGGGGGACATAAAGAGAGAAAGGAAGTTTCAAGCTCACTCCTGCTTCACTGTGAGCAATGCATGGGATTAATACAATTTCTCAACCCCATTAAGGTTCACTGTTCCATATTTTCCCAGGCTCCCAGACTCCTTATGAAATGATATATACATAAATTAGGGCTACGTCGAAGAGAAACAGATACTAAAGCTCTTAACAAAAGACAATACACCTGATAACTACCCCTGTAGTTCTTTTTTTTTTTTTTTTTAAGATTTTATTCTTATTTATGAGACAGAGAGAGAGAGATGGGGGAGGGGCAGAGGGAGAAAGACAAGCAGACCATGCTGAGTGCAGAGCCCCATGCAGGGCTCGATCCCACAACCCTGTGATCAGGACCTGAGCCAAAACCAAGAGTCAGACGCTTAACCGACTGTGCCACCCAGGCGCCCCTACCCCTATAGTCCTTAGTGAAGCAGGTTTCAGGCCTCTTCAAGGTGAGTTTAGACTGTCTGGAAACTCTGAGTGAGTCAACAATCTGACCATACATGTCATGTGGTCACTAGAGAGATGATATTCAGCTTAAGGAGAAAGCGGTCAGCCTGTGCAAGACTTCGGCAGCTGGTGAGAGGGTGCCCTGACTTTTGGTACCCTGTTGAGAAGGACAACCCAAGGGTAACAGGGGCCAAAAAAGGGTAACAGGGGCCAAAAGTGTCAAATGGGGAATGGCAGAGAGAGACTAACCTAGGCAAAGAGAAGAGTTCAATGAGATAGGCACTGTCTTCCATGATCAAAAGAGCCATGTGTCAGCAGGAAGTGACTTGCCCCAGGGTCAGAATGTGCATCCCAGGGAGGCAGATTTCAGTCCAACATGAGGCAGAACTATAAAGATGGCCAGAGACTGAACGGGCTGCCTCAGGAAACCTGAGTTTCCCATTACTGGAGATGTTCAGGCCAAGGCAGAAGAAACTATTTATTGCAGATTTCAAAATGGAGATATAAGGACGGCACTAAACGGCCTTTAAGGGTTCTTTGCAATTCAGAGACTATATTATCATATTCCCTTCTCTGGTCCTCAGCCTCAAGTGGGGTCCTAAGAGAAACACTGGAAATCTTCCTATATTACAAATGAGATCTTTGCTAAACTCCCAACCTACCTTCACCAATGGGTATGGCCTCTCTTGGTTGGTCTGGGAATACAGGAGGGATTTCAGGCAGTGCTACAGGTAGCTCAAAAGAGCTCTTATCTCTGGGGGCCTGGGGGGCTCAGTCAGTTAAGTGTCCGACTCTTGATTTTGGCTCAGGTCATGATCTCGGGGCTGTGAGATGGAGCCTGCATCAGGTTCTGCACTGGGCGTAGCACCTGCTTAAGATTCTCTCTCTCTCTCTCTCTCTCTCTGCCCCCTCTCCTTTCTCTCCCCCCCCCCCCCCCAAAAAAAGAGTGCTCTTATCCCAACCTGAGTAGAGCTTAATCTAAGTCAATTACGGATACCTACACAGACACCCTCAAGCCAAGTTGCTAGGTAGCTGGAAATCTCAGATCTGAACCAATCACAGCCCGGATATTGGCTCTCTGCTGTTGGTTTACCAGGTCTTCGGCCCTTGCCATAGACCGGACCTAGTGGGCAAACTCAGATGCAAAAAAAATCACAGTAATGCAAAGACATCCCAGCCACTTGCCCCTGCACTCTGGCACAACACAGTAACCCCTTATTTCCCAACTGTGCAACCAAACACAGTGTATCCTCTTAGCCAGAAAACAGCCTTCTCCTGGACACTCATTCCTAAAAAGCTACGTGCCTATCCTTGCTTCTGCCCCCCCCATAAGAGACAGTCTTTAGTGATCTCTGATACATGAAATAAGACAAACTATTGATCACCATGTCCCATCAGCGACAGGAGACATTGCCAAGATATTCTGAGTGGCATTTTCTGTGACCTCATTTGAAGTGCTAGCTTCACCTCTCTCTACTACACTATAGCAAAACCCTGCAATTGTGTAAATAAGACCCTGAGTACGTCCCATGGGAGTCACTGACAGGCATTCTTGCATACTTAAAAGCCACACAGTATTTCTTGACCTGCTCAAGGTCTTTGCTGTGCCACTTTTCCCCTTTACATCAGAGAAAATGAGCTCCTTCACACAATGGAGACAAAAGTTTCCTTTTCTTACTCAGGTCATGGCAACTCTGAATTCACTTCCATCCTGGGCAATAAGAAAACTTCTGTGGCAGTCCAAGGTGGCTAGCACCCTTGGCTGTTCCCTCCCTAACCCCGGATGTAGCTGCAGGTGCCCCAGGGGCTCAGAGGATCTTTCCCAGCTATGATGCCTTTCCTCTAGTCTCAACGCTCCAGCCCTGTTGCATATCTGTGATTTCCATCCAAGTGCCTTGACCCGGCCCTTTGGACAGCAAGGTGATGCGCTGCTTGGGCTCTTGAAATATCAGGGGCATTGATGTTCTGGCTTTAGGACCCCCCTGGGATACCTATTCTATAGTCATGGGCCAGAGCAGCCTCACTGTTGAGCCCAATTCAGGCCTCCAGGACCCCCAGGCAGCTGGTTGCCCCCCAGATTCCATATCGGGGAGGGTAATAATCTTTTACATCTGTTTCAGCCTTTATGGTTCACAAGTACCATCATGGGCATTTCAGTCTGATTCTAAATTAGCCTCATCTGGGGTTAAGAAGGGCAGATGTAATGGCACTGCCATTTTATAGATGAGAAAAATAGAGACACATCGAAGAAACAATCCTAAAATTTATATGGAACCACAAAAGACCCCGAATAGCCAAAGCAATCTTGAAAAAGAAAAGCAAAGCTGGAGGCATCACAATTTCAGACTTCAAGCTATACTA
Organism: Neomonachus schauinslandi; assembly: GCF_002201575.2. Lineage (NCBI taxonomy): Eukaryota > Metazoa > Chordata > Mammalia > Carnivora > Phocidae > Neomonachus > Neomonachus schauinslandi. The sequence continues at coordinate 11,900,391 of NC_058419.1, forward strand.
CAAAGCTGTAGTCATCAAAAGAGTATGGTACTGGCATAAAAATAGACATATAGATCAATAGAACAGAATAGAAAATCCAGAAATAAACACACAATTATATGGTCAATTAATCTTCAACAAAGCAGGAAAGAATATCCAATGGGAAAAAGACAGTCTCTTCAACAAATGGTGTCGGGAAAACTGGACAGCAACATGCAAAAGAATAAAAAGGGACCACTTTCTTACACCACACACAAAAATAAACTCAAAATGGATCAAAGACCTAAATGTGAGACCCTAAACCATAAAAATCCTAGAAGAGAACGTTCACAGGCAGTAACGTCTCTGACATCTGCCATACCATCTTCTTTCTAGATATGTCTCCTGAGGCAAAGAAAATAAAAGCAAAAATAAACTATTGGCACTATAAAATAAAAAGCTTCTGCACAGCAAAGGAAACAATCAACAAAACTAAAAGGCGACCTATAAAATGGGAGAAGAATTTGCAAATGACATATGCGATAAAGGGTTAGTATCCAAAATACATAAAAAACACAGACAACACCAAAAAAAAAAAAAAACCCAAATAATCTAATTAAAAAATGGGCAGAAGAAATGAACATTTCTCCAAAGAAAACATCCAGATGGTCACCAGACACATGAAAAGATGCTCAATATCACTCATCATCAGGGAAATACAAATCAAAACCACAATGAGATTATCACCTCACACCTGTCGGGATGGCCAAAATCAAAAACACAAGAAACAACCGGTGTTGGCGAGGATGCAGAGAAAAAGGAACACTAGGGCACTGTTGGTGGGAATGCAAACTGGTGCAGCCACTCTGGAAAATAGTATGCAGGTGCCTCAGAAAGTTAAAAATAGATCTACTCTATGACCCAGTAATCACACTACTGGGTATTTACCCCAAAGATACAAAAACACGAATTCAAAGGGATACATGCACCCCTATGTTTATTGCAGCATTATTTACAATAGCCAAATTATGGAAGCAGCCCAAGTGTCCATTGATAGATGAATGGATAAAGAAGAGGTGGTATATATACATAATGGACCATTATTCAGCCATGAAACAGAATGAATCTTGCCATTTGCAACAACATGGATGGAGCTAGAGTGTATAATGCTAAGTGAAATAAGTCAGTCAAAGAAAGACAAATACCATACGATTTCACTCATAGGTGGAATTTAAGAAACAAAATAAACAAGCAAAGGAAAAAGGAGAGAGAGGCAAACCAAGAAACAGACTCTTAACTATAGAGAGCAAACTGATGGTTACCAGAGGGGCGGGGGTGGGGGGGGATGGGTCAAACAGATGATGGGGATTCAGGGAGTTTATTTGTCCTGATGAGCACCAGGTGATGTATGTTAGTGTTGAATCACAGTATTGTACACCTGAAACTAATATAATACTGTATGTCAACTATACTGGAATTAAAACGAAATAAAATAAAAATAAAAAATTTGGGGGGGTGCCTGGGTGGCTCAGTCGGTTAAGCATCTGCCTTCAGCTCAGGTCATGATCCCGGAGTCCTAGGACTGAACCCCGCATGGGGCTCCCTGCTCTGCAGAGAGTCTGCTTCTGCTGCTCCCCCAGCTTGTGCTCTCTCTCTCAAATAAATAAATAACAATTTAAAAAATAAAAAACTTGGGGCACCTGGGTGGCTCAGTCGGTTAAGCATCTGCCTTCGGCTCAGGTCATGGTCCCAGGGTCCTGGGATTGAGCCCCTGCATCGGGCTCTGCACTCAGCAGGGAGTGTGTTTCTCCCTCTGCCCCTTCCCCCACTCATGCTCTCTCTCTCTCTCTCAAATAAATAAATAAAATCTTTAAAAAATTAAAAAAAAAAAAATAGAGACACAGAAGACGCCGCAGGTCGTATGAATAAATGAGGGAGTCAGTATAAGGGACTGTTGAGTAGTACTACCACTCCAATTACTACTTCTACAACAATCATTCCTAACAACAACAGCAAAAGTAGCTTATGGGTATGTTTACGAGTACTGACAGAATTCAGTTTCAGTGCACAACATTAGAAAAGCAATGCTTCTAATTTAACTTTGCGACTTCAGTTAATTATTCTCTGGCAAGTATCCCCTTTTGAACAGGATCAGCCACATAACTGGTAGGGCCCAGTGCAAAATGAAAACGTGGGGACCCTTCTTCAAAATGTATTAAGAATTTCAAGACCATTACAGCAGAGCATTAAACCAAGCAGGGAGCCCTATGAGACTCACAAGTCACAAGTCCGTGAAGCTGGCTCTGCTTTGGAGCCCTTAAGAGATATGTAAAAGTCTTAGTATAATGTTGAACTGTAGGGACAATGAAGGAAACATGTATCGGGTCTCTTATTCTTCTTATTTCATGAAAACTTCTGTTTTTTGTTACCATTTGTAAATCTCATATCTTCAAGAGTATCATCAGAATCAGAGATGTGTCACAATTCCTGGACAGCAAATCTAGGGTTGTTTTCATTGATTCTTGAGATAATGTACTTCCTGTGGAGTTTTGATTCATCTCGCGGACCCTATTGAATACTATATAAAACAAGAACTAGAAAAATGGCTCAATCGCCATTCCTCCCGCTCTCAAGCCCTTCAGTCAAGAAAGGGTACAATGAACATGTTAAAATTAAACTAAGCCATGACAAGGAGAAAGGCTCCCTCTGTTAGCCCACTTATGAAGAGCCAACAACGTCTTTGAAGGCACAGCCTCACACAAGACTGGGCTAAGTGGTTCTCACAACAGAGCTGCTAGACCTTTTCAGGCTGGAGAGATCCAGTCTGTCCCCAGCCATACTCTACCCATCGCGATTCCCACCCCCAAGCCGGGAGACAAAGAAAAGAATGCTAAGAAAACCATCAAACAGCTAAGATGAAATGTAGAATGCAATGGTATTCAAGTGCACTGTGATCAATGTTTAGATAAGAGCCACGTTTTGTTTTTCACAAATACAGTAATACAGAGAAGAGGGGTTTTCGCTAGGCTGATGTCTTGGGGTTTGCTTTCTATCTTCCATGGTCCTTTTTTCCTGACAAAGGACTTACCATATTTACCCAATTCTAAGATGTATCTTTTCTTCCCTTTTTCACATCTCTGAAATCAGAATGCACCTTATAATCAGGTGCATGTTACAGTCACTCTCAGCCATGAGGCAGCTGAAAGGGAGCTGTCATCACCTGCATATACTCAAATCTGCACGTGGCTATTGTAATATCATGACATGTGAGAAACATATATATCTAGAGAAGCCAAAAGGAGCTTTCAGTAAGAGAAGCCAAAAAGAGCTTTCAGTAAGTACAAAATCACAATTCTATTGATACGAAAGCATTGCATCATAGCTTATTTAGAGGCGTTTGTCTTCTTTCTTAGTGTTACATAAACATAATTACAGAAAAAAGCATCTCAAATGTGATGAAACACTTCATATCTTTAATAGAAGGCAATATATGCCCCTGACATTTTTGAAGAGTTTGAAAAGCTTCACATGCACCCACTTAGAAGCCATCCAAAGTTCATACTGGGAAAATTCCTAGGTACTAATAAAAGACTACTTTTTAAATATCCTTAATGGAATATTGAGGGTTTTTTGTTTTGTTTTGTTTTTTTACTTTTTCCTGCTGTAGTACAACTAGAAATTCCCCAACCTGAAAACCTAAACACTAGTAAGAGGTCCCGGCTACGTCCAGTATATTGGTATTCTGATGTCAAACAATTTTTTCTGTGGTTATGCTTTTAGAGGAAATTCAAGAGTTCCAACATAAGGTCCTAGAGCAACACTACCATATATAACACATATGATGCAAGCTACAGATGTAATTTTAATTTTCATGTGCAACACTTTAAAAAGTTTAAAAAGTAGGTAAAATTAATTTTAATGATATGTGTTACTTAACTCAATATATCCAAAATACTATTATTTCAACATGGAATCAATATAAAAAGATTAGTGAAACATTTTCTTTATGTTTGCCCTGTCTCTGAAATCTGGTATATACTTAGGATATATCACAGTTCGCACTAGCCACATTTCAAATGCTCAGTAGCCACGCGTGGTTCCCATATTGGAAAATATAGGGCTAGTCACTACATACATTTATCAGCAAAATAAAACAAGCCCTTCCAGAACATCTTGCTCAAACACAGAAATATTCAGCAGAAATTTAACAGTGGCAGCTATTTCCACAGCACTCTTGTGCATGTGAACTATGATAAATTATCTCGACGATGACAACAATACATTGTTCTGGAGCAATCCTGCTCAAAATAGTCTAGAGCAATGGTCTTCAAACTAGGTTACTGGTACATGAAATCTTTTCAAGGAGTATGTGAGCAGGGATAGTTTGCATGGGATCCACTCTCAGATTCTTAACTCTCATGGGTCTTCTATACTATAATTGATCTGGCTAAAAACAAATTTTTTCCCACATCCTTAAAATTAAGCATTATTTTGCAACTATTCTCAATACTGATCGCTTAAATGCATCATTAACTGGAAAGAAACGCACCTCCTAACTAATGGCAGTATATACTGTTGATGCTGATTCTTTTAACTGTAACTAGAATGTTTTCCTATACCACAAAACATTTACACTGGTAAAACTGATACATAGAAATTGTATGTGATTTCTTTCAGATAAGATACATCATTCAATTAAACTACTTAAAACCTGTTTTCTCAGATTGTATCTTTAAGTATCTTTTCCAATTAAAGTCAATCCTCATTTCACTTTATAAATAATTATATATTTTCTACCTCCCATTATCAAAAACAGAATATGGTAGTTTCCAGACCAATTATTCTTTAGCTATATATACTTACCTCTTTCATAAAATACGGTTGAAAAGTTTGATTCTGTGGTCTAATAAAATTAATGGATTTTAAAATTTTTGTACATGATTCTTAGTTAATTATTTTCAAAAACCCAATACTAGAGTTCTAAGAACACATGCATACATGTTTACCAAAGGAAATAATGCCTGCCATCAGATTCCTTGTTTTATATATGAATTATAATGTTAGCTACATATTACATTGTTTAATTTAAAATCACATGAGAAACAAAATTATCATTTAATCTCTTAATTTATTTTGAAGTAGATAAAAATCTCATTATAATTTTAATCTATTTACTTTGTTAGTAAACTATTTAACAAAAGGTGTCCCATAATTGATTTCTCTGTGGTTTTAATAATGCTCCTCAAAATGCATATCAATTCATTTTTCCAGTGAAAAATGAAGTAGAACACTTTTTGTGAAGGTACAATTGATTTGGCCGATTATTTTGATATGGACATTGCCTTTGCCAATTAAGTTATATTATAAATATTTTCTATGAAATCAATGATCCAAATCTGCAGCCTCAAAGTTTTATATTTAAAGGATATAATAAATCAAAGGCACTTTATCAAAATGTTTGTATTGGCTAAGGCATAGTGATCTAAGTATTTTGATTTTTCCAACCTTTTGTAAGTACACTGGATTAAAAATAATGCCTCAAAATGCAAGTATGATAGATATAATAGTCATTTGCTAAAACTTGATAAAGTCATTTTGGTAAACTTACCAGAAACTCAGAAATAAATGATTCAGTAAGAAATCCTTTCATAAATTGGGGCTTCTTTGCTTTCATGGAACTAAAGATAAGCCTAATCAAGTTGTCCATTACAAATTTTAAATTTTAATTAAAAAATTTAAATCATGAAAACTTATTTTTAGTGACAAGTTACTGTGATTTTTGACTTACAATTTGGACATTCATTCCACTCCCTTCTACTTATTTATGGGAACAAAATTTTCTGAGTTCTTATGGCTCTAAAAGTGAAAAATAGGAATAAAATTTATACTGTACTGTCTCATTAGAAGTAACAGTCATCCTCGGAGTCATGAACTGACTTGGAGGAAAATGAACAATCATATGCACTTAAGGGATGCATTTCCAACCAAATTTGAGTTTTCATTTTTAGTACTTATCAAAATATGTGATATTTTATATGGTTCTAATAAACTGTATACTACTAATAATTTAATGGTAAAAAGTTTAATGTTTAATAGGCTTAGCATTATAGGAACACTTATTTCAATCCATATATACTTTTCACAGAGATATATAGTAGGATGACCAATGAAAGGTTTTTAAACATAAGAATATATTACATTAGGATACATTACTGAGTGGACTTAAATAGAACAGTGATTTGAAGGAGATAAGATCATGAAAATTTCTGACTGTTCATTTTTTTTTTCTTTGCTTTTAAATCAACAATTATGAGTATCAAGATCCTATGGTATTTTTAGTTCACTGAATGAATGTGCAAATGTGACTAAATCATTTTATTTAAAAGTATAAGTGTAACATGCTGGAAATAATAACTACAAACAAACTTATGGTAAGAAATTTCAGATGCCAACTTCAAGATGGGTGATGGAGTTGATAGTTTTCAAAATGATTTTAGCAGGCCTATAATTAGAAAGTTTGAAAACCACTGCTATAGAACACAGTCTCAGTGAAGCCCAGAGGAAAACTAAGTGGGGGAAAGGAAATTTAGAAAGAAAGATTTCTTTTATTTTATTACTATTTTAAATTTCTGAATATACCAGAAACCACTATAAGTTGAAGTATACTAGCTTATTTGCCAGGGCAGTTAGGCAACCCTGCAATGGGTGAAATTTTAGGGATATTTCTGAGCAATCCATAAACACTGTACTTACTCACTATGGTCACTAGTTGACAAATACACACTGGGAACGAAGCCCTCTTCCCCTCTTCCCCACTTCCAAGAGCTCTCTCAATCGTCCAATCTCCTCCTGCAAAGGGGAAAAGGACATGAATAACAATGACAATCACAACAAACAATAGCAAGAAATATTTATTTCCATTTGCCAGGGACAGTAATAAGCCCTTAACATCTCTGAAAATTTCAGAAATGGCCTTGCTTATGAAGGTAATCTACCCTTCATCAATACCATTTACAAATAATGTTAAGACATTCTATGATATAACCATGCAGTTTGACCACAAAACCCAAACCTTATGCAGCTAAGAAATTCACCTCTGGTAAAACCAAAAAGCATCAGCAGCATCTATGACATTCCAAGCACAAGGCTATGACTTTCATTTCACTGAATCTTCAAACAACTCTAAAAGATAGGTGCTAATATTACCCCCAAATTACAGGTGAGAATGCAGGAAAATGGCCCCAAATCATTGGGTTAGTAAGAAAATGCAGGCTTGGCTTTTTTTTCCCCCCAATTTAATAGCCATGCCCTTAAGTATTATACTGTGTGATGTTTCAGTGGTGTGTGTGTGTACATGTGCACGTGTGCGTGTGCATGCATGCATCTACGTATCTTCCTGTATCTGGCTGTGCACATTTGTATTTCTGTGCTTCTGTGTGATTCTATGCCTGTGGTTCTGTGCATGTGGAAGTGTGTGTGCTTTCGTGTGTGTGCACACACACAAACACCTGTGCACCCAGATCTTTCAGATTTCTTTCTGGAAATCTCTCTACATCTGCTTTTATACTGTATAGCCATATAGGGAACTCAATAATTTCCATTTTCTCTTGAAGAGGCTAAGAAAAAGGTACATTAAAAGTCACAGCCTCCTTTGGAAAAGTGTTTATTTGTGTGTGCTTTTTTAAGTACCTGAGTCTCTGTGTTTTCATATGTATAAATCTCTGCTTACGTCTCCATGTCTGTGCATATGTCTGTGTTTCTGTTTGCAGCATGACTAAGTCCATGTATGCATCTATATGCTTATGTTGGCAGATCATTCATATATTTGATGTACATTTAGGATTGAGTGCCACATGGGCATAAGAGTACATCTGTAGATCATTTGTGTGTATGTACACATGTGCCAGTGTGTATATATGTTGACATGTGAAGGTACACGTCTGTGCTTTTGTGTGCCTGTGGATATGTCTGTATTTTTTTTTTTTTACCATGTTTAGGTCTGTGTTGTCTGTAGATATATGTGTATGTCTCTTCCTTTTATATCCTGAGGATGTTGTGTATTTCTGGCGGGTACAGCTAGCATCTGAGTGGACATCTGCGTGTGCACTCATACATCTGTATAGGCAAGTGCTTTTATGAAGTTCTGTGTGCATGTGCCTGTAAGAGAGGTTTGGAGTGTGTCACCATCTGAGTAGGTGAAATCTTGCCTTTTTTGGAGGCAGGACTCATGTCTCTCACTAATACGTAAGTCTGTGGAACGACACCTGTATTCCCATGTGCAGATCTCTGCATCTCTCTCTATGTGGAAATGTTTAGTCCTCATGTTTGCTGCTTGCAATGGTTCATCTGTGTGAGTAGCTGCATGTCTGTATGTCTGTGTGGACAATAATGTCTGTGTGTATGTCTGAGTGTCAGTCGCTGTGTCTGTAGCTATACGTTCTTGCTGTAGGCCTCTTTATCTGTGTCTATGGGCTTCTATATTCACACGTGCAGGCCTCAGTGTTTGTCCATCAGTTCCTCCACCTCCGTTTGTCTGTGTATGTCTGTGTGACCATCTGCATGTCCACAGGGGCACGTGTGAGTGCATCTGCAAAAACCCGTCTCCATGAGAATGAATTTCTTTGGATGACTCTTTGGGTGAATGCATATGTGTCTGTGTGCAGATGTTTATGTTGCTGCATAATACAAGGACTCCATCTGCATGAGGATTTTGCACGTCTGTGTGTACATGTCTGTGTGCACGCTTCTGTGGCTCACGTACTCAGCTGTTCACATGCATACACATGGCGACACATTCAAGTGTCTGGAAGGTGTGCTGGATTCTGCCAGGGTGTGCATGCATTTCTATGACTATTTGTGCAGATCACCAGACATGCATGCTTCTGTGTACATCTGTGTGCCTGTGTTTGGGTGCGTGTCTGTGGGCCTCCATGTCTACCTGTACATCCATGTAGAATTCCTGCATGCATGCAGCTCTGTATGTATGCTTCCGCATGCGTCTGCCCAAGCTTCTGTAGCCATCTCTTTGTGGTTCTGTATGTGTGTGTGGCCCTGCACGCGCCTCTCGTGCATGTGAGCGAGCCTTTGTGAGTGCAGATGTGTTTGCCCACATATATTTTTGTGGGGGTCTTTAGGCCTGTGTCTCTGTGGGTAGGTATATGCTTCTGCATAGAAAAGCATGTCTGCTAAACTGTTTCTTCCCTGCCTCTCTCTCTGGATCTATACAGAACACATCTCTCTTCTCTATAAAAGCATCTCTCTCAATGCATATACCACTATCTCTGTGTGTGGATGCATGTAGAAATCTCTTTATGGATCCATCTCTGTTTTGTATCTGTGTGCATGTATATTTCTCCATGTACAAGTGCATTTATATGTGCACACCTGTGTGCTTGTGTATTTCCATAGGCACACCCACATGCATGACTATTCCTTTGTGTACCCTCATCTGCGTTGTCATGCATGTGTGCGCACTTAAATGTTCATGGTAAGCAGGGGCACTTATGTGGCATGTGCAGGCATGAATGTGCTTATGCCTGTGTGTTCTGATAACAACTATGCTTCTGTGTGCACATGCATATGACTCCTTGGGCAGGAAAACGCCAGTAAACACATGTTTAAAACACATGTATCTACCTATGAATGAATCTCTATGTTGCAGTGTTTGGGCGAATGCCTCTATGTCTGCGTATCAGTAAAAACACATACACCTGTGTCTGTGTATGGATGACTCTATGCATCTATGGGTATGTGTGCACACGTGCAAACACATATGTGTTTGTGTGGGTTCAAGAATGCCTGTCTACATGTCTACATAAATGTCTGGGGATGCCTGAGAATGTGTCTAGGCCTCATGAGCCTCTAGAGGCATCTATGAGTTTTTGTATGTGCATATGTGTGTGCATCTGTGTGTTTGCACCTTTGAGGTTCTGAATCAGTAAATATATCCTCTGGATGCTAGCCAGGTCAACATATATGTCTGCATGCTTCTCTAGGTCTGTGTGAATGTGGATTATGTATTTACGACTATGTGTCACTCTGTGCCTACATACGGAACTGTGGGCACTTGCGTGGATCCATGTGTATGCATATGAGTATCTGTGTACACATGAAATGACCCCTGTCGGGACTCTGAGTTTTATGTTCATACTTGTGCCAACCTATGTCTCTGGCTGTGGCTGTAAGAATATACGGTCTGTGGGACTATGATACATTTGGAGGTCTGGGTCAGTGTGAACATCCCTGGCACTCTGTGTGTGTGTGGGGGGGGTGTGTTCTAGTGTATACTTATCTAGGATGAATATATGTGTGTAGATGGGAGCACTTTGTTCCAGAAAGACTGTTCTGGTCATTTCCACCCCTGCTTTTCTATGATACAGCCGAAGGGGCTCAAGATTTTCTTCCTACTCTTGAGGTAGCCAAGAAAATAAACATTAAAATATGGGCTTCTTTGGAAAATGTTGCTGATTGAAGATGGTAATTATGGTATAATAACACAGAGGATTTTTATCATCTGAAGACAAAAAGCAGGTGGCTGCTCAGTTCTTCAAATCCTGCTGCCACTTCAGACATTTCTGTCAAAGACTCTGGCCTGCACCTACCTTCCCTCTCACCTCTGGCCCCAGCCGGAGCCCCCACGCTGCCTCCTGGCTGCCCCAAGCCCACGTCATATCGCCTGAATCCCACCTTCCGCTTCCCCAGGCTTGCCTATGACAAAGGGCCCCAAAGTTAAGACTCCGACTTTCTTCCTCATTCTACTTTGCTTTGGCTAGAAATTCAGATTAAGATACCTGGTGTTATTTAATCCTTACAACAGCCTGGGAGGCAGGAACCAGGGTCATCCCCAGTTTACAAAGGAGGGCTGAAGATGGGGGAGTTCGAGTGCATTCTGTAGGTCATATGGCCAACAAATGGCAGGGGCAGAATTCAAAACCAGGCCTGATGGACACCAAATCCATATCCCTTCTGCTCTACCACTGACCATTTCTACTATCGAATGTGCCCGGGTCCCAGCAACCAGTAAATAGGCGCATTTGCCTCCAAAGACTATATTCTAAACCTTGGTTCTTTCTTGAAATGACCTCATTTAATTCCTGGAATGACCTCAAAGGAAGTGTCCTGTCCATGTTTACATGTGAGTATGCAGACTCAAAGAAGTGAAGAAGTCACTTGCCAGAGTTCTGTGGGAGCACCTGGGCCCTCTGTCCGAACCCTGTGGAGCAACATGTTGAGGCTAAATGTGATAGAGTATGTGCCTCGTGAAGTGCAGCTCAATGTTCTAGTGTCAGCATACATATTGCTCTGTCCTTCTTGGTGTGTGAGGCCTCCTGAGTACTGTGTAGTGAGTTTGGGTATTATTAGAGGTGTCTGTGAAGTCTGGGGCAAGTCTGGGCGTCGTGGGGTGAACACGTGTGCTGTGGATTACGAGTCTCTGCATATGGCTCTTCTCCGGGTTGTGGTCTGAGTCTCTGAGGACTGTGGGGCAGGTCTGAGGGTTCCGGGGCTGGTTTCTGGGTTAGGTGGCAAGTCTCTGGGTAGTGCTGTGAGGCTAGACGTTATGTGGTGAAATGCATCGTGGGTTAGGGGTCTTGTTGTATAGCTAGTCTCTGTGCTATGACATGAGGCTAGGTGTGGGGGGAGTCTGGCGAGGTAAGGTGAGTCTGAGTGTGGTGGAGAAAAATCTTTCTGTTATGGGGAAATCTCTTTGTACCTGTGGGTGGATGCTACATGTTTGGGGGTGATAAGTCTTATGTTGTAGGGTGAGTCTGTCTGAAGGAATGTGGGTCTAGGTGTTGTGGGGCAAGTGTATGGGTTTTGGGAAGTATTAGTAAATTGTAGGTCCTATGAGTGAGTTTCTTGTGATGTCAGTCTGCGACTAGTATGATTCATGTGTGCACTGGGAGGTTGGTCTCAGTGCACATTAAGGGAAGCATAGCAAGGGCAGACGAGGTGAAGCAGTGGATTATGGGTTGTCTCTATGAATTATGGGTCCTGTGAGTTCCGAGCTTCTGATTTGGAGGAACTGTGCTTTGTGGGAGTGATTCTGGGTGTTCTGACTTTCATGGCTGTGATTTTTTGGGGTGTACTGTCAGGAAAGTTGGGATTGTGGAACATGTCCTTACATTATAGGGCATGTCTAGGTGTTGTGATGTAGACATCGCAGTCTGTACATTTTGAGATATATCTTGGAGTAATGGGGTGAGACTATGTGTCATGGGTTGATTCTAGAGATTCATAGCAAATTGTTTTGTCATAGGGCCAGTCTTTGCATTGTAGGGTACGTCTGTGTCTTATGGGGAATCTGTGTGGGTTTTTTTTTTTAAAGCAGGGGGAGTCTCTCAGGTATGGGGTTGTGTCTGTACATGGTATGGCATTTCTAGAGGTTGTGGTCCAGTGCTGAGTATCGTGCAGCAAGTGTGTATGATACACACTGATTGCGGATGTGGTGTTGCGTGTGTTCTGGGGTTGTAAAGAGAGTATGGGTTGTTACAGGCAAGTCTGGGTGTGAGGGAGCTTGTGTTTGTGCTGTAGGACTACTCTATGTGCTGTAAGGCATATGTGCTTTATGATGTATTTCTGTGTGTGATGGGGTAGGCCAGTGTGTAACTGAGTGGGTCTTGAGTTGGAGATTTTTATGTTGGGTGATGATTCGTTTTGTGGGGTGAGTTTGTGTGGCGGGCATGTCTATGTATCATGGGGTGTGTCTCTCAGTGGTGTGGGGCAAGTCTGCATATTGTAAAGTTTATCTGTAGCATTGTGGGTCATGTATTGATTTTGTGGGGTGATGTGAGATTGTGATGAGATTTTGTGTGTGTAGGAGAATCTGAGTGCTATGGGGCATATCAGTGCATTGTGGGGAAAACCTGGTATGGGTTGAATTTGTATCCTGTGATTTGATTCTAGATGTTTAGGAGTGAATTTGCATTTGGGATAAAGTCTGAGCATGATGTGGCCATTGTGGGACTGTGGGGAGCATCTGTGTATTTTCAAGGTATTTTGTACATTGTAGGATGCATCTTTTCATTGGAGGTTTTGCCAAGGTGTTGTGGGGGTGAGTATGTGCACCATAGACCGTGTCTAGGTTGTGGATCGAGGGTGCCTTGTGGGGCAAGGCTATGTAGTAAAGCATGTCTGTTGAGAAACACAACTGTGGAATATGTCTTCATCTTGTGAGTTAAGTCTGTGTATCCTCGGGCAATTCTGCATTTGGAGATAGTTTTCCTTTGTGAGGTATTTGTCTTGTGGAGTGACTGTGTGTGTGTGTTACATCAGAATGCAATTCTGTGTTGGTAGGAGAAACCTATGTGTTATAGAGTACATTGGTCCATAGGAAGCTAGCTGCATCAATGTATCATGGAGCTATTTTGTGCATTACATGTAAAACATGTCTTAGTGTCGTATGGCAAGATTGTGAATTTGGGGGTGTGGCTGGATGTATGCCGTCTATTCTTACCACAGTGGAGTAACTTTATGTTGTAGAGTGAAACTGTGCATTGTAGGGAGATTTCTGCATTGTGGAACTTAACTGTGGGTTCTAGGGCATGTCTTGGCGTTATGGGGTAAGTCTGGGCATTGTAGTGCAAGTCTGTTCATTGTAAGTTCATTGTACGTATTGTGAGGCATTTCTGTAGTATTATGGTGCAAAAGTGAGTTTTGAGGCCAATCTAGGTGTTATGGTCATACTGAATGCCTATGGAGTAAGTCTTGGCATTTTTTGGAGAATTTCTACATTGTGAGGTAAATTTGTGCATTGTGCTGGAATTCCATGGGCTGTGGTAGGAGTCTTATGTCATGGAGCATGGGTGACATCATAAGTTGGTCTAAAAATTGAGGGGTGAGTGTGGAGGTTGTGGGAGAGTCTGGGTATTGTGAGGCTCATAGACATGTTGTGGAGTGTTTCTTGGTGCTGTGGCACATATCTGGCGGTTGTGGTATGTGATGGGCTAATTCTTTGCGGTTGTGGTATGTGATGGGCTAATTCTTTGCTTTGTGGTTGAGTCTGCATTGTGGGATAACATGCGTAGGGGTAAAGTCTGTGCACTGTAGGATGAATCTGGAAGTTGAAGAAATTTCTATACATTTGTGGGTCAAGTCTGTTTTCTGTGGTACGTTTTAGGGCTACTGGACAAGGATGCTGGTGGGGGTGGGGTTGAGTCTAGGCATTTGAGGATGTGACTGGATGTTGTGAAGGAGTCCACTGATTATGGAATGTATGTTTTGAGAAAAGTTTGTAAGTTGTTATGCAATACTGTGTGTTTCTGGGGGGTCCATATCTTTTGTGGCGTATCTGTGTATTGTGGGATGTATGCTGTGGGAGAAGCTGTCCATTTTGGAACAAGTGTGTGTTTTTGTGCAATTTGGGGTGCTGTGAGGTGGACATTATAGGGAAAGCTCTGCAGTGTTATTGGATTCTGTGAATTGCTTGGGGGGTATCTAAGCTGTGACTGTTGTCTATACATTGTACTGTGTGTCTGGGCATTGTGGGACAAATGTGAGCTGTCAGTTCGCTCTAAGCAAGGGCAAATCTATGTGCTATGCTGTGTTTGATGCAGGGTGGGTTTGTGTATTTTGGGCTGAGTGTGCATGTTCAGCACAAATTTGGAAATTGTGTGCTAAGTGTGTGATGGGGGAGCCTTCGTTCTCTGGGGTAGGTCTGTGAGTTGTCGGTCATGGTTGTGCATTATGATGCAGTTCTGTACATTGTGAGACAACTCAAAAAACTGTGAGCTGAGTTTGAGTGCCATTGTTCCTTTCTATTCATTTCAGGGCAACCATGGGCTTGGTGAGGGTGTTTCCGTGGGGGCATATTTTTATATTTTAATATGATTTGGCAGCTATTTTTAGAATCTGTGTGTCATATTGTGAGTTTGAAACGCTATGGGTCAAATCTGTGCAAGTTTGGGTTTTGGTGCAAGTTTGGGGTTTGTAGGGTTAGTGTGCTGTGGGGCAAAAGTGTGTCACGCTGAATCTATATCTTGAATCGTGAGTTGATGTGCTGTGATGTAATCCTATGTGCTGTGAGAGAAGTCTGTATCTTGGGACACATCTCCACATTGTAGGGTGTGTCTACGTGTTGTAGTGTATGTGTGTGCGGTGCTTGGGCATATCTTTGCACCATGGAGTAACTGTGTTAATTGTGAGGTTGTTCTATATATTGTAGGATGGATTGTGTCTTGTGATGCTGTTCCATGCCTTGCTGGGAGAGGAGGTTGAGTTTTGTCACTGACCCCAAACGTGTTTTGGGATCCGTCTTCTGCTGAGGGGTGTGTGTGTGTGTGTGTATTTTGTATCAACTCTGAGTATTGTGTGACACATCTATGTGTCATGAGTTGACCCTATACAACGCATGGCAAATCTATACACTCTGGGTGGTTTTGTGTGCTTTGGTGTGGGTCTATGAGTGGTGAGCAGAGTCTTGGCTTATATCTAGGAATTGTAAAGAATGTCTGAATGACCGTGTCATGGAAGAGATGCATGGGGGGGCATGTTTCTGCATTGTAGGAAGAGTCTTGGGACATGAGATGCATCTCCCCATTGTGACTTGATACTGTGCATTGTAGGGGGCATATCAGTGCTTTGTGATATGATTCTGTGCTTTTTGGGAAGAGTCTGAGTTGTGCATTTGTGTCTGTGCATTGGGTTTTTTGCAATTCTGTATGCTGCACAATGAGCTAGTTGTCGGTGGAGCTAGAAAGTCTGTGTAATGGGTTGTGGATGCACATTGTATGATGTGTCTTTGTCCAGCAAAACAGGTCTAGGGGCTCTTTTGCTCCTATCCTCCCTGTAAGCCAGGTGTTTTCGTGGCAAGGTGAGGGTATGTTGTAAGGCATGTCTCTGTTGTAGGGCACGTCTGTGCATTGTTGCCCAGCTAAGTGCTTTTGAGGCAAGTCTGCATGCTGTGTATTTCTGTCTGTGCATTAATGATATGGTGTTTCTGGGTACTGTGGAGTGAATCTGGGTATCATGAGGTGATTCTGGATGTTGTGACACATGTCTGTGCACTTTAGGATATGCCTTTGTGTCCGAGGACAAATCTAGGGTTGTGATATTAGATCAAACTGAGGAGGGTGGACCTGTGCTGCACGGGATGAGTCTGCACATTGTGGATTAAAAGTTATATGAGGCATGTGTGTGTCATATACGAAGTGTTCTGACATCTGTCTGGATTGTGGGGCATGTCTATGCATTGTATGGCGTGTCCAGGTGTGGACGGGCAAGTCTGTGAGTTGAGGGGCTTATCTATGTATTATAGGGCCTCTATGTGGTAGAGAAGTGGGGGTGGGGAGGATGCTTTGCTGTGAGCCTTGGTGTTGTGGTTCTAGTGTTTTCATTGTGAAGTGACTGCATACGTTGTGGAGCAAATCAGCTGTGTAGAGTGAGTCCATGCACTGTGATTCCAACCTCTGCATGGAGAGTCTGTGTTGCACGGCACACCTGTGTTATGAGGCAGGCCTATGCACTGTGGGGTTTATCTGGACTTTGTTGGGGTTTATACATGGTTTTGTGGTGCATGACTGTGCTGTGTAAAGCCTACGTATATCATGTGGCAGTGTGGGCTTTGTGAGGCATACCTTGGCACTGTGTGACTATTCTGTGCATTAGGGGGCAAGTTTGTGGATTAGGGTTATGTCCATACTTTGAGAGGCATGTCTGTATGTTGTGGGGCAAGTTTGTGGGTTGTAATCTGTGAACAGTGAGTTGACTCTGAATGTTATGATGTGAGCGTGGGACATGCAGGCAGACATCTGCATTGTGGGAGACATCAATGCATTATGGGACATGTTTGCAGATTGTAGTATAAGTCTGTGGTTATAGGTTGTTTTTGAGGTTTATGGGTCCTGCATACCTTTCAGGGGACTATGTGGAGACAACTGAAAGTGTTTGGGGCCTTTGCACTGTGATGTAATTGTTCCCTTGGGGAGCTGTGGGTTGTGTGGGTGCTAGAGTGTACAGTGGGACAAGATGGCACCCTGTGACGCCATTCTCTACTGTGTGGGAGGAATCCGCACTGTAATGCTGGGTCTGTACAGTGTAGGGCATGTCAAGGTATTGTGTGTTGGCTCTGTGTGTTTCCGTATGTTGTAGGTATTGTGAAATGAAGGTATTTACTGGAGCCAGTGTGTGGGTTCTATGCCTAATACAGGCATTGCCGGGTGCATCTGCTTGTCATATGATTCTGCATATAGAAGATCTGTTTGTGGGATTTGGGGCTATCCGTGTGCTGAGGCACAAGCTGGTAGGTTGTGGAGCAGGTCTGAATCCTATGGAAAGATAATCTGCATTATGGGGTGAGTCTGAGCATTGTGAGCAATTTGGGGTATACAGGTGATACTTGTGGGTTTTGACAGGGATGGCGTGATACAATTCTGTGTGTTGGAGAAGTCTATGCATTATGGATTGTTTCTAGGGATTTTAAAGTGATATATATGATAGGGTGCATTCAGCTGATGAGTCTGTGTGGCTAATTGGTCTGTATCATGGGTATGTTTATGCACTGCGATGTGTGTCTAGGTATTGTGTGATGAGTCTAGGCATTTTGCAGAGACTCTGTGTGGTGGCTGCTTCTGGGTGTTGTGGGCTAAGTGCCCTCATTATGGGAACTGTAAGCAAAGGGCAGTGACAGTGTGAGTTATGGTGTTATTCTGGGCTTTATGGGGATATACTCCATGTGTTGTGGGTTGATTCTAATGATTTTAGATTAAGTCTTACCATCATAGTCCAGGTCCTTGTGTAGAAACAACAACAATAATAGCAACAACAAGATCAACTAACATTGATAACACTAATGCTGTCCCGGCATTGTTCTAAACACTGTATAGGCATTCACTCTCTTACTCTTAACAGCCCTACTAAGCAGGTACCATTACTATTCCAATTTATACCTGAGAAAAATAAGGCACAGAGAGGTTACGAAACCTTGCCAAAGTCACACAGTTAGTAAACAACACATGTGGGATTGGAACCCAGGCAATCTGAATCATAAGTGTAAGCTTTTAACCACAATCTGTACTGCCCCTTTGTTTGGGGGTGCGCTGTCCTTGTGGCATGTCTCTGGGCCTTGTGGAGTATGTCTAGGGGTGGTGGCATGTCTTGGGTTACAGAACGGCTAGGGATTATAACATTCATCCAAGTAATAGGGGACTTCTGCGTGAATTGTGGGATGGTCTCGTTGAAAGGGCATTCTTTTATATGGTTAGGATGTCAAAGTGTTAACGTTTGCCCTGTGTGGAGAGGCTTTCTATTGTGGGCCAACTGTGTAAGTGGTATGCCAAGCCTCTGCTTTAAAGGAAACTTGTGAGGGAATGCGATTTTGTGATTGTCAAAGGATTTTGTGTGTTTGCATGAGTACCTATTTTGAAAGGTGTGCTTACTTGTGATTCGAGTCCCTGGATTACGGCACGTATCCGTGCCTTGTGGAGTGAGTCTGGGTGTTATTGCTCAAGTCTGCTTTATGGGGGAAGTTTGTATGTGGCAATGAAGTTCTGTGAGTCGTGGTGGGACCATGTGCGCTGTGCACAATGTGTCTATGTTGTCGGGGTCTCCAGGTATTCTGAGGCTCATTGCTACATGGGGGGGGAGGCGGTCTGTGCGTTGTAGGATGCCTCTGTGTGTTGTAATGTGTGTGTGTGTGCGCACGTGCATGGGTATGTCCTCATGGAATGCATCTATGCATTTTGGCGCTTTTCTGCACTCATGGGAAGTGTCTTCATGTTGTGGAACATGTTTGTGCAATAGAGGCCAGCAAGCATGTTGCAGGGGGATGAGTGTGTGCGTTGTGGAGTGAGGGTGTGTGTTATGTGATGGTGAGCACTGTGAGGCTTCTCTGTACATACTGAGGCACCGCTAGGTGTCTTGGGCTATGTAATCTGTATCATGGAGTGTTTTTGTGATTCGTGAGGCAAGCCTTAGTTTATAAAAAGGCCTTATGTTGTGGGTTTAGTCTGTGTGTTATAATGTGACTCCATGCATCGTATACGGTATATGTGTACATGCTGAGCTGTTCTGGAGCAAATCTGTGTACTGTAGAGCATGTCTAGGTGTCTTTGGATGAGTCTGTGTATTGTAATGAGTCTGCATCATGGGGAACCCCTGAATTGTTGGCTGTGTCTGTGTGTTGCAAGAGAAGTCTTTGGATCATGGCACAGTGTTGTAAATTTAGGAGCATGAGTTTAGGAGCATGTTTGTGAATAGAAGATATATCCACACATTATAAAACAAAAATCTGAGTGTGGGAGGGTGTGTTGGTGTGATATAGGGTACATCACTGAGTTGCAGGATGCATGCATGCGTGTTTGCGTGTGTGTTGCATTGTGTTGTGTTGTATTGTGTGTCCGTGCCTTGTAGGGTGAGGCTGGGTGTTGTGCATCTGAATATTGTGGGATGAGTTTGTGTAAAATGGAGCAAGCCTGTGCACTGTATAGCAAATTTCTTGATTGTGATACAGTTCTGTCTTGTATGAGTGGCATCTGGCTTAGGGTTCTGTCTGTGTTCTGTAGGGTGTGGGGGGGATTGTGGTGGGCTATCTGTGTGCTATAGAGTATTTGTACGTGTTCTGGGGCTAGTCTATGTATCACGTGGTGAGTCTTTGTGTTGTCAGGTTCTAGGTATTTGGGGTAGATCAAATACCTTTTCCCTTTAATAGTAATGGTGGTGGGGTGGGAGGGGTGATAGTAATATAAATTCACAACTGCAAGAGTTCCTATGAGCCAGGCACTGTACTAAGCCCTTAACATATCATAACTCATTTAATCCTCACCAACAACCCTTTTGAGTAGGTACTATTGTTATCTTTGTTTTACAGAGGAGCAAACTGAGGAACAGAGAAACATACTTACCCGAGGTGATACAATTAGAAAGGGGTGGAACCTGGATCCTAACCCAGGGAGTCTGTGTCCAGAGGCCTTGCTCTTAACCACTACAGAAGTTGTATCTCTGTCGCAGGCCAGAGTTGTAGCTCAATAATATGGTAAAGTAGGTCTGTAAACTATGATGGAAATACTTGCATTACAGGGGTAATATGTGTGTTGTGTGTCTGTCTATGTGCTGGGGAAAGTTTATGTGAATGGTCGGTTTTCCATTCTAGAGTAAGTCCGTGTTATGATGCAAATCTGTGCACTACAGAAGAAATCTATGTGTTTCTAGGCACACACATGAATTGTAAGTTTTGTGAGTGTGATTATGTTGTCAGACAAGTCTCTGCCCTGAAGGGCTTGCCTGCACACTTAGGGTGAGTCTCAGTGTTCAATGGTGTTTGTGTGCATTGCAGGACAAGTATGCATATGAATGCGAGAAGCTGTGCATTTTGATGTAATTCTGTGCACAGCTTGAGCATCTCTTGTTTACGGGCAGCAGTGAAACTAGTCTACGTGCTTTGAGGCAGCTCTGGGGGTTGTAGAGCAAATGGCTGCACATGTTTGGGGCACGTGTTCGCAATGTACAGCCACCATAAGGAGTGTGGGTTTGGGCAGATGAATCTGCAGGACAAACGCATGTTGTGACACAATTACGTGCACTGTGGGGGTGGAGCACTATGCTGTGGGATGTGTTTGTGTGTTGCATCTGTGTTGTGAAATGAGCGAGCGGCGTCTAGATCATGCCCGTGACTGTGCCCTGAGGGGCGAATCTGGACACTCTGGAGACAGATTCAGCGCGGCTGTGGCATGGGTGTGTCTGTCATAGAGCAAGTCTGTCCATTGTAGGGCCAATGTGCATGCTGTGGTGCGCTGCTGGGCACCATGGGCGGCGTCTATTTATTGCAGCGTGTCTAAGGAACTGGGGGCGTGTTTTGTGGACACCGGGCCACAGGGCACATTGTGTGGAGACCGCCTCATGGTGGAGGTCGAGATGCGGCAGGGCAAGTGAGTGCACCATGAGGCAAGTATTTGTATCGTGTGGGAGCTGCATGTGTTGTGAAGTGAACAGGTGCACAGTAGGATGAGCTTGGGTGTTGTGACCCAATTCCTGTGCACGCGGGGGGATATATGTGCTGTAAGATATACCACTGCATCTCTGTGATGTGGGGTGAGCTTGTCTGAGGGCTGTGGAGAGTGTCTGGGCTGTAGGTTAAATCTGTGTGCCATGGGGTAAGTCTTCAAAGCCGTGGGGTTAGTCTGTGTTCTTAGGGGCAAGTCCTTGTGCTGTGGGACAAGTCTGTGTCTTGGGGAGAAGCTGTGCACCCTGGGTCCAGTCTGCCTGAAGTGGGGAGGGCCTGTGTCCCGTGGAGAAAGTTTGTGGGGCAAATTTATATGCTGTAGGGAGTGTCTGTGTGCTGTGGGACATCTCAGTTTGTGGGGCAGACTGTTCTATGGGAACAATCTTTTGGCTGTGGGGAGAATCTGTGTGTTGTGGGGAGACTCTATGCCATGGGTTTAGTTTGTGTTTTGTGGGGTGAGTCTGTGTGATTTAGGTAATGTCTGTAACCAATGGAGCAAGTCTGGGTCCTTGTGGGATGGTCTGTGTCCTGTGGTGCTTGTCTATTTGCCATGAGGCAAGTCTGTTGTGGGAGAGTATGTCCCTCTGTGTGGGCTCCAAGCTGTGCCAGGAACTGTATTCTGGGGAGAGTCCAGGTGCTCTAGGGTGCATCTATGTGTTATGGGGTAAGGCTGTGTGCCCTGGGCGGGGGTAGGAATCTGCGTGCTCTACGGAGTATCTTTGGGATGTGAGGGGAGTCTGTGCCCTGGGGAGAATCTTGGCCATGGGTTTAGTCAGTGGGGCACTGGGAGAAATCTGTGTGCCGTGGGGAGAATCTGTGTGCCATGGGGAGTCTATATGCCATGGGCAGAGACCATGTTCTATGGTGGGGGTTTGTATCCTGCAGGGCCTGTGTGAAGTGAGTCTGTATTCGCTAGAGAGACTGTGCTAGGCAAAGGGCCTGTGTGATATCGGGGCAGTCTGTGATGTCAGGGACTGTGTGTGTGTCATGGATAGAGTCTTTATGGAATAGTGAGTCTGTGTCACGTGGGGCAGGTCTGTGTCCCTTAGGTGAGGCTTTTTGCCTTGCGGAGAATATGTGTGCCTTTGGGTAAATCTGAGTGATATGGGGGATGTCTGTGTGCTATGGGGCAAGTCCTGATGCTGCGGTACTTGTCCATGTGTCATGGGTAGAGTCTGTGTGTGTGTGTGTGTGTGTGTGTGTGTGTGTGTGTGTGTGTTATTTGACCAGTGGACAATAGAGGGTAAGTTTGTACATTGCAGCGCAAGTCTGTTTCAGGGCAAATTCTCCTTTAATAGCTACAAATGATACCAACACTTACACAGTGGTTACTATGTAACAGACACTGTTCTAAAGGTGCTATTATTAATCTCCTTTTTACGCCCGAGAAAATGGAAGCACTATGTACTATGGTCATGCAACTAGCAAGAGGTAGAGGTTTGAAACCAGGCAGTTTGTTTCCTGTGCCCCCACTATCATGAATCCCCTTAGGGCCCTGGGGGTGTCAGTGGCCTCAAACACTGGGAATACTTCGTGGTCACTGCTGGGTATATTGAGAGCAGGGAATCTGGAAGAAAAGGGAGTAGCTCAAAGCCTTCCAAGTACTAAAAAATAACACAATGCTCTATATACAATAATGATGGCAGTTTAGCCCAGAGAAACTGACATCACGACTGCAGGAGAACTCCTTCAGTGACGTCGGCCCCCACAACAGCCCCCCCCCCCACCGCCACAGCCACATTCAGCCACTGCAGAGGAGCAAATGCGCATGCCCTGGCAAGCTGCTGTTGCCAGGGAAACCAGCCTCCAGTCACAAACAAATCACAGCCTAAATGCACAAGTCAAGAAATGACCGGGGCTCTGGTTGTGAGCCAAATGAGCCCCTTGCAATAAGGGCGGGCAAGGCATCCTTCCACCCAAAATCCCCTATTTTTCTTCCTGAATCAGGAAAGCCTAGAGGCCAGAGTCCGAAGTCAATAGAGAAAGAAGGCTGTGGTGGGAGTGGGGATGGGGGTGGGGCGGTCAACAGTGGGTGGCAGGTGATTTTAATAATCAAAGATTTCTGTGAGCAACATTTAACTCTTCCCCCACTAAGAGTCTGTGTTTCATGCTGGAGCCTTCTGCCTACAGTGAACAGAGGTGAACCACTGGGGTGTGTCTACCTACAAGAGATGGTGGCAGTGATGGCATGGATTGGGACTCATCCTACCTTCTTTGAATCCCTAGATCAGACTACAGCCAGCAACAGGCTGGCAGACATTATTTATTTTTGCTCCTCATACATTTCTTACATTTCCTTCTTATACCATTCTAGAAAGTTCCAGGGAATGAGTCCAGACAGCTTTAATTCTCTGAGTACCTGAGAAGTAGAAAAAGAGGTTGAAGGAGGAACCTTAGGAGTAACACTAACCCCGGGGGGAAGTTTTAAACACACAATTAGGATGCCAACTGTGTCCAAGAGGAATAGCACATCTGGAACAGTGATTCTATATATTCAGATTCCTCAATTTTAATTTGTAAAAAGCATCTGATAAAAATACAATTTTGGAAAATTTAAAATTTAAAAATCCTGTTTGAAAACCACTGCCCTAAACTGCATGTGCCTAGAATTCCTGAAAGGCATGAGCACGAACATGATGTTTTAGAATGCTGCCAGAAGCTGCAAGAAGGTAGGAGTGCTATTGTGGAATGTGACCATCTTGGGTAGAAAGAAAATGGCCGACCTGTGGACACTATACCCTAGCTAATGGGAGAGCAGTTGTTGCCATTTCAAATCAGTGGAAGGAGGTTGGATTATTCAATAAATGATGCTGAAACAATTGGTGACCTATTTGGAAAAAAAACAAAATTAGATCCTACTTCATATTCATACCACATACCAAAATGAATTCCAGATGAATCAGAGTTAATTGTAAAAAATGAAGCAATGAAGTAACTGAAAAAAATACAGGTCAATATACTCATCAAAGGAAAGAAAGAAATCATAAAGTCAAAAATTGATAGCTGTGGATATCTAAAAATGTAAAGCTGCAACATGTAAAAAAAAAAAAAAACCAGCATAAATGATACAAAATCAATAGGCAAACCACTGGGAAATAATGTTTTTACCACATATGATAAATAAATTAGGTGATAATGTATAAGGTGTTGGTGGAGGAGAAATCTTAAACTGGTTCATACCATTTGATCCAGAAATTCCACGTCTACGAATTTATCCTAGGGGAAAAAAAAAAAACCAGAAAAGCACACAGAGGTTTCTATGGAAAGATATTCCTTAAATTATAACAGCAAAAATTGCACATATTAAACATTCAATAACTGGACATTTAGTGGGACAACTCTATGATCAGAAATTATGCATCCACGAAACATTGCCTTCTTGTGGAATGCTTAAAAATATGAGGAATTGCTCCCAATATATTGTTGAATGATTATTAAAGCAAGCTGAAAACTACATGTACATATAATTTTCATTTTGTATATAAATATATATTTCTATGCATTTATTTGTATGTATTCAGGAAAGAGGGACTGAAAGTAATTTTTCCAAATTTTAAACAATTAATGTGTGATTTTTTTTATGATAAAGGGGAAAGATAGCCTTTTTAAGAAGCTACTTTAATAAGTGCTAGAAAAGCAGTGGGAGCAAGATAAAGTCTAGGAATAAAGAGAATAAAAACAGCCTAAATGTACCTATGTACCAATGGAGGACCCAGCAAAGCAAACTCAGTACGTATTACATGAAGATTACAGTATTATTTGCATGTTAGCAGGTACAGAATTTCTTATACAAGATGGACTCCTGGAAAATTTTCTTCACTACACCAGAGAATAGTCACATGTCCCTGGATGCGTCAGTCATTCTCTTTGCCGCAGTGCTCAGTTCAACTTCCCCCTCCCTTTGCATTTAGCAAGCTTTCCCCCACTCCCCCTGCAAAACATGCTACCCGTAGACATTCCTGGCTTGGAAAATGGCCCATCTTGTGAGCTTTCTTTTAAGCGTTTCCTTCTTATTTTTCCTCCTTGATTGCTGTTTGTCATCTAACTCAAAAATCTGCCTTTTTTTCCTCCGTCCTCTTGAAGGGACAAAAAACCTGAATTTCAAAGAAATAAAAAGACCACCACTTCAGCTCTTTTTATTTCTTGCAGAAATGGATCTACTAATGTGATTTCCAGGTGAAAGGGGGCACAAAAGCTTACGCATTTTCAAGCACATTTCAGAAACAAACATAAAAGCTTTTCTGATAGGAATCTCTGCTATCCTTCTCACAGCCCTTTACAAATAAAGAAGCACTGAGACCATTCTGCCTTTACTGTACAAATTGATGTCCATGAATACAAATCAATTATTCAAAATAAAGGCAGTCACAATATTCATTATTTCTTTTTCATGATTTTTCATCCTAAAACCAAATTTTAATCTTTCCCATTCAACACATGTTCATCTCTCACATGAAGCAATTAAGCTGAACATTACAGGCTGCCCTCCTCATTTTCTCTCCTGTACAGACATCCAGTCACATGATTTTCTTCATTAAAAAAAAAAAAATGAGGTATGGTATCCTTCCCATTGCAAAGTAACAGTTTTCTCATGCTCTCTCCATATGGGGACAGGAACTCAGATCTGAGCACATTTTCAATCGTAACCCATTCTATCAAGTCTAATTCAAACATCGTAAGGCTGAGATACTGTTCCGAGTGCACTTTCTTATTTTAGTAACATCTTCATCAAGTCATGCGTTGGGAAATACCTTACCAGATTCACAAGGGGAGATCTCTATATTTCCTTCTAGCAACTCATCTGCCGTTTAAGAAACGAGCTTTAAACTAGTAAAGTGACCATGGAATATTTAGAATTTAAACTAATTCATTTTCCCAATACTGCTGATTAGAATCAGGAATTCCTACACAGTTCTGTATTATTCTATTCCATCAAAACTTGCCACTTTAAAAGCACATTTTGGGTATCTATTTTACAAAAGATTTCTCAGCTACTTACCACTGCCTGCGCTCTGCCTCTCCACCAGCTCTGAGGCCGTGGCGCCGAAGGGGAGGGGGGGAAAAGGAGCAGCAACCACTTGAAAATGAGCTGTGCTCTGAAGAAGGGATTCGCTCTATGGAAAGAAATGAAATGCCCTGGAATTATCCTCAAATTCCTCCGAAAGGATAAAATCATATTAAACGTTACATGCTAAAAAGTACATGTTCATCAAAGAACAGATTTTAATAGCAAAACCTCTGATCTATAACCTACTTAAATTGTCTTGATTTCCAGTGGAACCCCTACAACGTCATGGGCTTTTGGCTCTCCTGTCTCCTAGCAACAGTCTCATTAATATTTTTTTTTCTGCAGTGGTCCTACTAGGCATCAGAGAACATTGATAAGGTCTAGTCTCCGGGAGCATTTTGTTGTTCAGTATGTGTTTTCCCCAGGCAAGTAATAAGGAGTGTCAGGCCTTCAGTAACAATTTCTCCAGAGGAAGATTTTGGATTGGAATGACATTCCATTCAAATGACAGAGACTGTTCTTCTGCCCTCCCTTGGTGCAATACTCTCATTAGACCCCTGACCTAAAGATGGGCCTCAGCGAAAGATGCCTAACCCCTTCTGCAATTCCCAAATTACACACAGAAATTCAGGCCCTAAACCAGTGTTGTTATTATCCACTATGCTCAGAAAAAAAAAAATGCTCAGAATTCACCTGTGTCCTTAGCTCTGTCATCATGACTCCCACCCATCAGCATGGCTACTAGAGGTATATGGCATAAAAACAGTGGATGAAATATAACTAGATCAAAACCCACTTATCTGTAAATATTAACATTAATATGACAAAATATTGACTACATGTTAAGGAAATGAGAGCAGGTTATTATACAATATGTACAATGCAATCACATAACTTATGTGGATAGGAATAAACGTACGCAAAAAAGTCTGGAAGGATACTACACCAAAATGTTAAGAGTGATTATGTCTGGGTTTTCTATGGATGGTAGAATTTGATGAGAGTTTAGATCATTTTTCTTTTTGATGGTCTATTTAATAACTTTTCTGCAATTAACACATATCCCTTAGGTTATTAAAAAAGAACCATGCCCAGGGCGCCTGGGTGGCTCAGTCGTTAAGCGTCTGCCTTCAGCTCAGGTCATGATCCCAGGATCCTGGGATCGGGCCCCGAATCGGGCTCCATGCTCGGCGGGAAGCCTGCTTCTCCCTCTCCCACTCCCCCCTGCTTGCGTTCCCTCTCTCACTGTGTCTCTCTCTGTCAAATAAATAAAATCTTTAAAAAAAAAAAAGAACCATGCCCAACAATGTGAATGTACTTATTGCCACTGAACTGTACACTTAAAATAGTTACAATGTTAAATTTTATGTTATGTATACTTTACCACAATAAAAAAGAGCAAATCATTAATTCACTCCACAAACATGCACTGAGTCTCATACTGTGTGGTGGGCAGAGATTATAAAAATGAATAAGGGCGCCTGGGTGGCTCAGTCGTTAAGCGTCTGCCTTCGGCTCGGGTCATGATCCCGGGGTCCTGGGATCGAGTCCCACATCGGGCTCCCTGCGTGGCGGGAAGCCTGCGTCTCCCTCTCCCACTCCCCCTGCTTGTGTTCCTGCTCTCGCTATCTCTCTCTCTGTCAAATAAATAAATAAAATCTAAAAAAAAAAAAAAATGAATAAAACAGTCTGTTCCCTTCTAAAAGCTCATAATCTAATGAACGACTACCCCAAAAACTTCTATATGGGTTTTTATTATACATGACATATGGAATTGCTGCCTTTAGAAATGGAGAGATTTTATTAACATATTTTTTCTATTTCATCAATTTTGGGTAACATTTATAATTAGGGTTGTTACATTGTTTGCCTATAAAATACTGGACTCCCAGGGGGTGGAGGAAGTAAATAAATACATATTAAATATTTGAATATGCTATTACGTATTTTAATATGTAAATAAATATATACACCTATCTGTATAAAATTGTCACATTTTTTAAAGGATGGGAAGGGAAACTGTTCTAGATTAAAAAGATATCGCCAAAAAAAAAGTATGATGACCAAATGCACTATGTGATCTTTGATTAGATCCTGTATAGAAAATAAAACAGCTATAACAGACATTTCAGGAACAACTGAGACATTTTAATGCAGACTAGATAATATCAGATCAATGTAAAAGTTGTTTGGTACAATAATATAGGAGGATGGATCTGTTCTCATGAGATACATGTTAAGTACTGAGAGGCGAAGTGCCATAATGTCTACAAATTACTCTGAAATGCTTTAGAAAAAATCGTAGTGAGAGATAGATAAAGCAAATGTGGCAATATGTTAATAATTGGTAAATCTAGGTTAAGTATACACAAGTTTTTACTGTATTATTCTTTGGTCTAAAATCCAGAAAATAAAAAAATTTTTTAAAGATCTTTTTTTAAAGATTTTATTCATTTATTTGACAGAGAGACACAGCGAGAGAGGGAACACAAGCAGGGGGAGTGGGAGAGGGAGCAGCAGGCTTCCCGCGGAGCAGGGAGCCCGATGTGGGGGCTCGATCCCAGGACTCTGGGATCATGACCTGAGCCGAAGGCAGACGCCCAATGACTGAGCCACTCAGCACCCCTGGAAAATAAAATATTTTTAAAAATAATTATTGCAGGGGTGCCTGAGTGGCTCAGTCGGTTAAGCATCTGACTCTGGCTCAGATCATGATCTCAGGGTCCTGGGATCAAGCCCCACGTCAGGCTCCCTGCTCAGCAGGGAGTCTACTTGTCCCTCTGTCCCCCCACCCAACTCGTTCTCTCTCTCTCTCAAATAAATCTTTTAAAAAATTATTATTGCATAACAATTGTATTTAAAGTTAAAATTCATATACATTTTGGAATCAATGACAATTAGGTTTATAATCTCTCATTTAGGGGCGTCTGGGTGGCTCGGTCGATTGAGCAGCTGCCTTCAGCTCAGGTGGTTATCCCAGGGTCCTGGGATTGAGCCTCACCTCTGCCTCCTTGCTCAGCAGGGAGCCTGCTTCTCCCCTGCCTGCCATTCCCCCCTGCTTGCGCTTGCTCCCTCCCTCTCTCTCTCACTCTCTTTCTGTCAAATAAATAAATAAAATCTTAAAAAACAAACAAACAAAAAACTGTTTATAATCTCTCATTTAGAGAAAGCTTTCCATACTGACCAACTGGATGATGAATTTTGTCATGCGCCATCTAGTGGTAAAATTCTGACTTACCATCATTGAAGGATTTCTAGAGAGCACAATTTTGACAACTGATCCATTAAATATTACTATAATGTTACTGTAATAAACAAATAAAAGTAAAAGTATTTTATTACTGTTTATCGATACAGTTAAAAGTTTTCCTTAATTTTCATTATTTGTCTTTGGTTAGAGGGGAATGCCTCTGCTCAGGTGTCCTAACAACCTGGAACATCTCCATATCAGTCCCATCAGCAAAGCTCAACTGCAAGCTGACCTAAGTTTTGGTGAAATGCCCTGGGATCCTCCCTGGAACAGGGCAAGACAAGCAGTCTTGTGAAGACTGTTTCTCACTACCTTCCTATTTTGGGGGGGGCTGCCAAGAGGGAGTTTCTTATCCATCTCCCCAATTCTGGTGAGGTATGGGACTTTCCTCCTTGCTTCCTCCCTTAGGGTACAACTTCAGGCTATACAACCCACTAGATGTAATATGGAAACAGCTCCTCCATGATAGAGTGCCTCACTGCTCCTGTCATCTGTCATCTTGTCCCTCTGGTTATCATTCTGTGGGATCAAGTATGTGTAGAGCTGACACCATGCTGACCTTCTGATCTTGCTTTTGCTGTACTCGTAACAGACTGTCTGTGTCCATTTGGCTCACTGTCACCAAGCCTTCATCATTGCTTGGCAATAAAGTATCTACAGGGGCACCTGGGTGGCTCAGTCAGTTAAGTGTCCAACTCTTGATTTCGGCTCAGGTCATGATCTCAGGGTTGTGAGATGGAGCCCCGCATCGGGCTGTGCGCTGGGCGTGGAGCCTGCTTAAGATTCTCTCTCTCTCTCCCCCTCTGCCCCTGCCCCCCTCACTTTCATACACTGTCTCTCTCTCTCTCTAAAAAAAATTTTTTTTTTAAGTATCTACAAATGTGCATGGGGGCTGGGGTAGGGGTAGTGTTGTGTGTACATAGAAAAAGCACACAAAAGTCATACATTCTGTTGAAATGCCGAAAAGCTTTCTTCCTGAAATTGGAAATATGATGAGTGATGTCCACTTTAATAACTTCTGTTCAACACTGTGCCAGGGGGAGGGTGGGGTACGGACAGTGCTCAGTGTAGTAAAATTACATAGAGAGGTAAACGAAGAGTAAATATGAAGAGATAAACATAGGCACCCAAGTAATCACTCAGTCATAAATAAAAGAGTAACAAATCATGAAGAAAAAATTATATGGCTTCATTGTGAGTCCAACATATTGCTTCAGGCCAAGTAAGTAGAGTTGGCCCTCAGCAACCACCCCTTTTCCCTCCCAGACATCCCATTGTAGTAGCTCTTGATTTGACCTGCCTGCTTGGTTACCTGATGGAAACTTCCAGACCCATTCAAAAGCCACCATGAAGGGGCTCCTAATAAACATTAAAAAATGCCTGAAATGACAGCAATGCATCAAATATGTAAAAATCATAATTAACCCCTTCAAATCATTGGTCAGCATTGGTAGTTACTAAGGTAACACCCCCTTATTCTTAAAAGTTGATAACTAAAGGGAACTATTCGAGGATTTATCTTAACTCTCCTGTGTGGACTGCATTTCAAGAAAATCAAGTAGTTAATAAGGGGAAGCTCATTTTTTAAGCAAATTTCCAGCTAATATATATGGAAGGAATGAAAAAATTAGGAAAAAAATCTCATCATTTTGCAACCCTCAACAAAACAGTGGATCTAGGCAACAATTTTCAGTAGCTGCCAAAACCATTCAGTGAATGATTGATGAGAAATTTCTTTTTAAACAACAAAAATAACTTCTCAGGCCCAACCTCCCCAATATCTTTTATTATGCTATTACAATTGTGATATCAACTCTGGGAACAGATAGCAGGAGAAAGGGAAATTACAGTTTTATCCTGTGTTCTAGAGTGTTACCATTTCCAAGTAAGCTATAAATATATTCACTGGAGAGTTCTGGAAAGAATATTTACACCAAAGGAGTGACTCTATTCTAGGCCTGATCTAAATCATTTCCTGATTAAAATGCAATCCAATTTAAACAAAATATTTGAAATAAACTGTTTAGGAAGGATTGTCAAGAGAGTAATTTTGGACTCTGGATTGTTCAGGCAGGTCATCAACGGCATGGTGTGAGGTACATGGGTCTTTGGAGCTGACCCTTGGAACACACGAACAGACTCAGCAACAGAGCCACACTCGCCACGCCCACTACAAGGATTAGTCAGGACATATTTCAGTGGAAAAATAGGAACCAGTATCTGGAGCAGGACTGGCAGAATTGGAACTATATTCCAGTGAGGTTGTATCCTGTGTTGTTGATGTTCCCACGCCCGGTACTGCTATGAAAATGGCTCTAATTTATTTTAAATCAGGAGATATGAAAAAAGATGATGGTGTTTGCAACCTAATGCCTAGGAAATAGAATACACTTAACTACTTTTTTGCATAAAAGGAAATTCAACTGAATTTTCCAGTTATTTGCATCTATCAGAACACAGTCTCTAGCATGAGATCATACAGTGCAAGTACAGCATAAATAAAATCACAGAAGGCTGCATAGGGAAGCTCAACTCTTCTGCTGGGCATTTAGACAAAAGTGCACTTTTCATCTGAATTCAAAGGTTTTCATTATAAGGAGAAAAGAAGGCCCAGAATTGGAGTTTATTTTTTTTTAAAGATTTTATTTATTTGTTTGACAAAGAGAGACACAGCGAGAGAGGGAACACAAGCAGAGGGAGTGGGAGAGGGAGAAGCAGGCTTCCTGCGGAGCAGGGAGCCCGATGCGGGGCTCGATCTCAGGACCCTGAGATCATGACCTGAGCCGAAGGCAGACGTTTAACCACTGAGCCACCCAGGGGCCCCTGGAGTTTATTTTTAACCCAACTAGAAGCATCAATGACTAAACATTGGGGAGAAAGTAAGAGAGCAGAAATGAACAAGAGAGTAATATCACTGGTGATGAACCTGACATGGCTCTCCTCAGTCTGTCCTTCTCCAGACTAAACGCCGAAATTTCATGACCTGTTCCTCATTAAGTTTCCAAAATTTTCACCATGTTGAATATTCTTCTCTGGACAGAATATTACGGGATAGTGGGGAAAGCCAAGCATTGCTCTGGGTGCTGTGGTACAATAAATCAGGCAGACAAGGTCCATGCCCTCAAAAGAGCTTACAAGTTTAATAGAGAAGAGAAACAAATACAAGGAATCAAACAAATAATAAGATCATGATGAGTGGTAGAAAGAAAATGAAAGAGAATAACATGACAGAGCATCCTTGGGTGGTCAGGAAAGGCCACTCTGAGAACGTGTCATTGAGGTGAGACCTGAAAGGTAAGGAGTAAAGCAAGAAATTATATGTAGAAGTATTTTCTGGACTGAGAGAAGAGCTAATGCAAACGTCCTGAGAATGAATGTGCCAGACATGTCCAGGAACAAAAAGATGGGAAAAGGTAGGAAATAAGGCCAAAAAGGTGGACAAGGGTCTGATCACTCAGCGCCCTAATGGAAATGGTAATAAATTCAGATATCTAATTGCAATGGGAATCTATTGCAAGGACTTAATCAGGGAAACTGCATGATATGATTTATGTTTTTAAATTATAATTTTGGCTACTGTGCTGAGAACAGACTATATCTTGGCAAGTTGTGAAAGCAGGGAGATCTGTGAAGAGTATCTTTCAAAAGTCCAGGCAAAAGATATTGATGGCTTAATTCAGGTAGAAGCAGAAGGAGTGGTGAAAAGAGTTCAAATTCAAGACATATTTTGGAGGCAGAGTCAATGGGGTGCTAGCACTGTAATAAGGGAAAATAAAATCTAGGTAAAGGAAAAAAGAAATGTAGGATGACTCTTAGTTATGGACATAAGTAACTGGGTGAATGGTGGTGCCAGGTCATTGATGGGGAGACGGAGGAGGAAGAGATTTGAGGGAGGAAGGTATGAATCGAGAGCTCTCTTTCGGAAATACTGAATTTGAGATTCTTTTGGAGACGTAAAGGCTGGACAGAGTTTCACAGGAGAGGTGCAAACTAGAGATATAAACTGGAAGTCATCACCCTATAAATGATAATGAAAACCACAGGAGTATTTGAGGATACCTTGCGCGCCTTGGGCAAGTCACTGCACCTATCTGAACACCGGTATCTTCATCTATAAAAGGGAGTTGATACCTATTAATGTTTGTGCCATATTGAATTGTTGTAAAGATTAAAGAAAACCGATGTAGCCTAGGATTGCTTAAACTATTTTTAGTAGCTGTGCTGTTGTACGTACATAAGTAGATCTGTGTTGAACTCAAATTTCCAGAGCTTTTTCATGATACCCTTCTGTTAAAACAATTATCTTCCTCCATTTTGTACTAGTGTAATTGATTTATTTCATCAATCTATGATGATGCCTCTCCTCTATGCCACCAATGCCTCTCCTCCATCTCCGGCCTCAGTCTTAGGCCAGATCCTGCGGTCTCTCCTTTCCTACACGCCGCATGCTGCCATGAGGCACTGTCAGGTGTCTTGCCTATGGTCCCCCTACTCTGGCCGCAGAATGGACCACACTGCAGACAAATGCACTACAGTGGGCTCAGCCATAGCCTGGCAAAACACCAATAACCCAGGAGAGCTGGGCACATATCCAAAGAATTCCAGACTATAACGCTTAATCTGCTCATAGCAATTTAGTGAGGCACAGGTATGAATTAGTATTATCCTCCCATAGGACAGAAGGTGCAAAGATCATAGAAATAAGAGTAATAGTGGCAAAAAGAGGGTGGGAGCCAGATGACAGAGACCGAACAAGCAGAAAAGTAAGGAAACAGGAAGGAAGCAAGGCGAATAAGGAAAGAGTAGTGTTTAGGTCCAGCCATATGGACTTTAGTTCATGGGCAGGACTTCTGTTAAAGAAGAAGAACTTTTAGGAAAAAGGCAAAACCCTACTCCTGATGGTGGTGAAGCCGGGCCATGGATTCAGTTACTAGCACAAAGAACAGATAGGAGCTCGGTTAAAATAGCCAAGATTTATGGTCAAAAGCCGGATTGTACTGAAGCTAGCAAGTGTTGCATATGGGTACAGAGGCCCTTCTAGTACCCTCTCTGGGGGCCAGACTGGTCCGATTCTGAAATGCAGCTGAGACTGTTTGTGGGAGGTTGTAGCCCAACTGGAGAGAGTGAAGGAAAGGAAAATGCATAATTAATCTTACGGCAGAGAATTTACCCTAAAGGGAACCCTTTCCTAGAAATAAGAGAAGTGCTTTGAAAGACAGAATGGATAAGCTGCATCGATCAGTTGAAAGATTATTGTAAGAGTTTCCTCATCAGTCACACAAAGAGGCCAGACCATATCAGGGGCATCAAAATCACTAGGAAAAATATTTTTCAAGTGCATATATGCAGTATCTCCCTAAAGACATGGAATTAGTAGGTCTTGGGTGGTTGGTACCAGAGAATCTATATTTTAAAGTTCTCTACAGGATTAGGATGTATTGGCAGGTTCAGAAATCACTGGACTAGAAGATTCCCAACATACTAATATCTGCAGTGAACTGTTTTATATATCACCTATACAGCATTACCTTATCTCAAGCCTGTTTACTAAAGCCTTACCTCTGGGGCGCCTGGGTGGCTCAGTCGGTTAA
Source organism: Neomonachus schauinslandi (assembly GCF_002201575.2). Lineage (NCBI taxonomy): Eukaryota > Metazoa > Chordata > Mammalia > Carnivora > Phocidae > Neomonachus > Neomonachus schauinslandi. The sequence continues at coordinate 11,935,130 of NC_058419.1, forward strand.
GCGTCTGCCTTCGGCTCAGGTCATGATCTCGGGGTCCTGGGATCGAGCCCCGCGTCAGGCTCCCTGCTCAGCGGAGAGCCTGCTTTTCCCTCTCCCTCTGCCTGCCACTTCCCCTGCTTGTGCTCTCTCTTTCTCTCTGTCAAATAAATAAAATCTTCCAAAAAAATAAAGCCTTGCTTCTAACTACAGAGGGATTATAAAATGAGATAATAGAATTAAATGGCCCTCTAACCCATGCTTCTCTCTACCCCTCTGTCAATATCATTAATACAGAGTCATATCCTTGTAGGTAGGTAGGGCTAGCCAGCTAGGCTGAGGGCATGGCATATTAAAGCAAGGGACGGACCAAGTCTAAGGGGAGCAAGGTGCTCACTGGACCTCGGAGGAATTTGGAGAAACTGAGTATAATGTTTAGTTAGCTTTATGTGTCAACTTGGCTAAGCTAGTTATCTAATCAAACGCTACTCTAAGTGCTACTGTGCAGGTATTTTGTAGATATGATTAACAATCAGTTTAAGTAAAAGAGATTATCCTCAACAAAGTGGGTGGGCCTCATCCAATCAGTTGAAAAGCCTTACGAGCAAAACTGGGGCTTCTCTGAAGAAAAAATTACACCTGCGTAAGCCAATTCATAGATAGATAGGTACAGATATAGAAAATATATATGTGATATCTCCTATGTAGACAGAAGATACACATGTGTGTATGTGTGTATATATATATATGGCATCTGTTTCTCTGGTAGAATCCTGACTTATGCACTGATTAAGTCAAAAGGGAACAAAGAGCAGGATCAGTCCAGGTCTAAAGGCAAACCAGTGTGGAAGGAATGAGTCAGAGATGTAATTCTGAGAATTCAGGCCAGACACAGAGTTAGGACCAAGGCCTCACGCAGGTCATTCACAGCCAGAGAATGAAGGGAAGAAGACAGGAATGGGGTGTTGGAGGAAGGGTCCAAAGACCTACTGGCTCACTTCCTTCTACATGGCCTGAAACTGCTTTGTGCATAATGAGAACTTCTGGATGGGGCCAGGGTAAGGGCCAACAACCTCCTTGGGTGCCATCCACTTTTCATTTCCAGTTTCACATTTTGGGATTATCCAATTTGTTGCCACAAAATAAACTGGGAGGTAGCCACTTGGGTTTAGGTCTCTGAATAACACCTCAGAGGTTAAAAGTGCACGGAGTTGTTGATTTCCTATGCATGTAAGTACTTCCATATATAATAGAAACAGCTGACATGTGTTCAGTGTCAGACAGTGCTCTGTGAACTTCACATGGATTATCTTATTTAACCATCACAATAACCATATGCAGGAGGTACTATTTTTATCGCATTTTATAGATGAGAAAACTGAGACTCAGAGAGCAAATAGCTAGCGGAAGGTCAACTAATAAGTGAGGGACAAAGATTGGAATCCAGGCATTTTGAGCATAGAATCCATCCTCTTGACATTCTACTCCCTCTTCTATCTGATTCTTGTGATGTGTGTCATCGTGAATTATCACTGCTACCTGTCTGCCTTCTGTTACTGAACTATAATCTGAGGACAGTCTAGTCTCATTACCCTATATCCACAGGCCCTACACAACCCTTTAGGCCTGCCCCTTCATTCTCCCAGGCACCCCATTGGCTGGCTTGATTCTATGAGGTAATACTATTATGGTGATAGGAGCTGACCTCATATTAGTAGTGGCTGTACTTCAGAATCCTGAAGGGAGCAGAGCACCTTCGATCAAAGGATAGAGAAAGGGCAGATAACTGGACCACAGTTAAACTTTTTCTGATAGTAGAATTAAAATATTTAAATGATGGAGAAAATGCCCAAGTTATTTTATTTTTTTATTTTTGTGTTTTTAGTGGAATGCCAACTTCATTTACACTTGTCTTATTCCAGTAAGTGAAAATTAACTGGACAATAAGCTTAAAAAGTAACACTAGCGGGCACCTGGGTGGCTCAGTTGGTTAAGCGACTGCCTTCGGCTCAGGTCATGATCCTGGAGTCCCTGGATCGAGTCTCGCATCGGGCTCCCTGCTCGGCAGGGAGTCTGCTTCTCCCTCTGACCCTCCCCCCTCTCATGTGCTCTCTCTCATTCTCTCTCTCTCAAATAAATAAATAAAATCTTAAAAAAAAAAAAAGTAACACTAGCCACTGGGGAAGTAAAATTGTATCTTGGGGTAATTACATTTTCCTGGTAAAAGTTTTCAAAATAGTAAGCAGTCACAAATATTTTGCAGTACCCATAAAACTCAACGGATTGCCAAATGAATCAAATGAAAACAATGAAAGCTATGAAGACAGTGAATATACATCAAAATACTCACGTAAATCAATGCAATATTCACATCCAGTGGGATTATAGTTATTTCAAAAGAAAATGAAGGCTAACTCTTCTTTTGTATGTTATGTGATTCTGTCTTTGCCTGTGTATTGCTTATCAGCTTTGGTCATAAAAATTAGATGAGTATTTGCTCAGAAGTTAAATACTATAATCTTCTGTGTCTTTAAGCTGAACATTCTCTTTAGGGGTTACTGCTTTCCTTTCCTTTTTTTTTTTTTTTGGTTGGCACACACAAAATCTTCATTCCTAACCTGCCCATACGAACATGACTATAATTGTAATTTGATGCACATATTTTGGGAGCAGAGAATATTAGTCCAGACATAGATGATTTGCAAGTGTACAGCTTTCTTTAAAGTTATTTGTCTTTTGCTTTGCTTTGCTTTTTTTTGTTTGAATACTAGTGAGAATTCTGTTTATCTCAAAAGACAGGAATCAATACCCAAAAATCTGTACAGTCTGAAGGTGAATATTTGTTGGAGATATGCAGCATGCAAAAGTGATTCAATTCCTTATAAAGTAAATAATATCTACATGATATAACATTTAACTAGTGTTAGTCTTGACCCCTCCCTGAAACTGATTTTCTTATCTTCTGATGAAGAGGCTTCTTAACCTACAATAAAGCAGACCAGAAACCAAAAGGACTCTATCCTTACTGTTCTTTATTAATGATGGCAAATATTTGATGTGAATATTTGCAAATACCGTAAAATTATTCTACTGGACGTGGAGTAGATTCCATTAATTTCATTAACATTTAACATTTTAGCTACAGGAAAACATTTCCGGCTCCTTCTATGACTCCAAGTTATTTCCTAAGCTCCCTAAACCTATCTCTAACCTGTCACCTCCCTCAGATCTCCTTCCACAGCCTTCTAACTGGGAGCCCTGCCTCCCGGGACATCAGGGGAAGTTGAGGACCTGGGAGGGTGGGTGAGGACCCACAGCCATCGCCAAGATCACTGCCGCATGACTGCAGAGGGCACCAATGTGGCCACCACTAGCATACACAGCACTTTTGTGCAAATTAGAGAAACATAGCCCTTTAGGACAAATGGATTTGGGAGAAGGTGGCTGGTTTAACGAATGAGTCACACACACCCCTCCTCTTGTTGGACATTTAAGAAATGAGAACCCTCTCCGGACTTACATAGCCCTGTGCGCTCCTGGCATAGCAGACAGAACACAGGCTGGTTTTCAAGCCTTACTGTCCACTCTCCCCCACTAGGTACCTTTGTGCTGCACACAAATTACACAACCACACACAGCAGTCCTAAGAGCAGCCCTTCTGGCAGTTTCTCTTCTGTCTTGGCCTTCTCTCCTGAAACTCTAGAAGACCACTTGACTTGGAGTACGAAGAGCCAGGAAGCCACCACTGTGCCTGCCAGTTTGCTCCCCTCCTGGAAGGTGTCCTTTCTCTTTCTCCTTTGTGTATTCGCTAACTGCTGGCTACGAGCAAGCCACACTGCTCCTCATCCATCATCATCCATCACAAACACATGGGCTTGTTCATCTTCCTAAAGCTCACACGTGAATGGTTCACCACTTGCCTGCTCCGAAACCTTTGCCTTCCCCACGCACCAAGCACAGAACTGGACTGGGTTATGGTCCTTATTCTGACACTTACTTGTTTCTTGTGAGCTTAGACAAAACCAAACACCTCTTCTAAGATCTTTGTTACCCTGAGCTGCTGGGGGTCCCAGTGTAGGTTGAGTCATGGAGACAGAAAGTAGAATTGTTTGCCTCAAAAGATTGAGAGGTAGTTCCCTAGAAAAATCCAAATGTCTCTCGTAACTTTTGACTTGTAATCATATGAAAAGATGCTTACCTCGTGTATAATATTAAAATTTAAAAGTACACCAAAATAAGAGTTTTCAAATATTATATTGAAAGAGATCAAAATGTTTGATAATATACTGTGTTGGCAAAGGAACAGGGAAACAGGTGAGCTCATATTTATAAGAGTAGAAATGGGTCCAACTTTTATAGAGGTAAATTGTATCTTTCAAAAGAAAAGAATGCATACTATTTTTGCCCCAGCGTTTAAATTCTAGCACTTGTTTCCTAAGAAATATACTAGTCCATTTTCCCAGTCCATTTCCTCTCCTGATCTAGAATCCTCATGCATTTTCCTCTCCTCTCAAATCCCTAGTATATTTTCCAACAGCCTCCCACTCAAGTGACAGTCTTGTTTTTTTTTTTTTTTCTTTCACTAAGAGAGAGAACTTCCCCAGCTCCCACAGCTCCACCCCCCCCTTCTACCTATCCTCTGCCTTCCCTCCTGTTGTCACAGATGAGCTAGCCACGTTAAGGCCAACCCTTCCACCCGTGCACAAAATTCTGTCCCCAACACATTATCCTTTTCCTCTCTACTGGATCACTTCCATCAGCACATCTGCCATCATCCCCCTCCCTCAGTGCCCCTATATGCCCCGTTTCCAGTAAACTTGTTGTCCCTTTATGGTAAGGTTCCTCCAAAGTGCTGCTAAAACGTGCTACCTCATCTGTTGCTCTTGGGTTCAATGTTTACCAACAGCAATTCCTGTGTTTTTTTTTATTTCAGGTGGAATGAAAAATGAAAGTATTATCAAAGAGACAAAAACCCAGAGAGATGATGATATAGCATATGCTATACCAAAGCGATACATCAAATGGAATATAGGGAATATGGATTTGTAAAATTCAATCCAAAAGTGCCCTGTAATCCCCTTTCATATGGCACTACACAACTTGAAACAATAAATGCATCATTTAATCAGAAAAGTATGGCTGCTGTTTTTTCAACCAAATTTGTAGCAAGTGTCATTCTTTTTTTTTTTTTTTTTTAAAGATTTTATTTATTTATTTGAGACAGAATGAGAGAGAGAGAGAGCACATGAGAGGAGGGAGGGTCAGAGGGAGAAGCAGGCTCCCTGCCGAGCAGGGAGCCCGACGCGGGACTCGATCCAGGGACTCCAGGATCATGACCTGAGCCGAAGGCAGTCGCTTAACCAACTGAGCCACCCAGGCGCCCAGCAAGTGTCATTCTGAGTCAGGAATTCAGATGCTCAACAATGCAGGAGAGAGGTGCTTTGACTAGGGACAGGAGGCACATGAAATAAGGGAGCCAGGCATTAAGTGGGAATTTAATTTGTATTTGTTTATACTGACTGCAATGTAGTCTCCATTCTTTATTTGTTTAAAATGGTATTTTAAATTTTTATTTAAAATGCTCTCCCTCTCTCAAGTAAATAACATCCATCAATCAATCAAAATGGTATTTCTGATTTTTTTAGGTGTATCTGATTTTTTCTTCTCTTCCCCTGTGGGAATAACAATATGATTGACAAATACATCACTGATATACAAAGTTAAGACAAAATTCTGAGACGTTCTTCTTTTTTTAAGATCTATTCATTTGAGAGAGAGCACAAGCAGAGGGAAGGGCAGAGGGAGAGGGAGAAGCAGACTCCCTGCTGGGCAGGGAGCCCAATGCAGGCTGGATCCCAGGACCCTGGGATCATGGCCCCTGTTGAACGCAGATGCTTAACCAACTGAGCCACCCAGGCACTCCAACACTTTCTTCCTTTTAAGCAGTGGAACCACATAGACTAGCTCTCACTGAAGTCATTTTAATTGTGTATGTAGCTAGCCACCTACTTTCCTCTGATAGTTGGATTGACTATTTTTTGCAATATATAAATGTATACTGAACAGTATACACTATTCGATAAGCAATTGCATATTAACTAAGGTGCTGCTTAGTGTCAACTAATGATGATGATGATAATCACTAAATTATTACAGTCAAATAAATGTTTCAGATTAGTGTTTTCCAAAATGTGGGGATGTGCTCCTGAGTTGTTTCATAATATCAATTGTTTAAAAATGAATCATAACGTAACATTACTTAGTAGAATGGAAAATATCACATGTATTAAATTGTTATCACTGGGGCACCTGGCTGGCTCAGTCAGTGAAGCACAACCATGCGACTCTTGATCTTGGGGTCATGAGTTCAAGCCCCATGTGGGGTGTAGAGATTACTTAAATCAAACTTTAAAAAAAAACTATAACATGTACAGATATTTTATGATATTTTTCTATTATACCACACACACACACACACACACACCACGAGTTGTGATATAAAATGTATTTCCTATCATGGATCATGGTCAAAATTTTTGAAAGCCATGGGTCCAGAAACTGAACATCTTCCCAATGACCCACCCAAAATGTGGTGTCACGAAATGAACGTACTATTCCAGCTGAAGTCTTAACAGTGCAGACCAGAAAAGGATGACCACCTTCTCTTTCTCTAGATACTTATTAGCTCAGCCTGTGATAATATTAGGAGGGTTTTTTTGGAATATAGATCACACTGTTTGCATATATCAAGCTTGTGGCCAAGTTCAAGCTCTTTCAAGTAGTATTATCAAACTGAAATTAGCATTAGACAAAAGTGAGTCATGATGTCTCCTCATATTACCAGGAGGAAGAGGTAGAACTCTGAATACAACCCACATATTCTGATTCCTACTCCAGCATTCAAATATAATCACATCACAGGAGCACCTGGGTGGCTCAGTCAGTTAAGCATTTGCCTTCGGCTAGGTCATGATCTCAGGCTCCCTGCTCAGCAGGGAGTCTGCTTCTCCCTCTCCCTCTGCCTGTCCCCCCTGCCCCTGCGTGCTCTCTCTCTCTGTCAAATAAATAAATAAAATCTTAAAATTAATTAATTAATTAAAAATGTATATCGTATCTGTCCAACTAAAATTAAGTAGAAAAAAACAGAGCATATTGCCATGTAAGTGTAGCTATTTTTTCATGTAGCCATTTTAGGACTACTTTGAAGTAAGCAAATACAGACAAAATAAAATGGAAAACAAACTCAAAGAAACCCTGCTGTTGACAAAAAGTAACTGGAATGTTTGTTTCTGAGTTATCTAGTTTGATTATCTAGCTATCTGGATTATCTCAATCTACGTTGATTCAATTTATTCAAATGTACATTTCATTAGTGTGCACAAATATCAAAATAAATATAAAATTTTCAAAAGTAATTCCCTAACATTTAAATTGAAAGGGGGCGCCTGGGTGGCTCAGACATTAAACGTCTGCCTTGGGCTCTCGTCATGATTCCAGGGTCCTGGGATCGAGCCCCACATAGGGCTTCCCACTCGGTGGGGAGCCTGCTTCTCCCCCTCCCTCAGCCTGCCACTCCCCCTACTTGTGCTCGCTCTCTGTCAAATAAATAAATAAATCTTTAAAAAATAAAAATAAGGGCGCCTGGGTGGCTCAGTTGGTTAAGCGACTGCCTTCGGCTCAGGTCATGATCCTGGAGTCCCTGGATCGAGTCCCGCATCGGGCTCCCTGCTCGGCAGGGAGTCTGCTTCTCCCTCTCCCACTCCCCCTGCTTGTGTTCCCTCTCTCGCTGTGTCTTTCTCTGTCAAATAAATAAATAAAATCTTTAAAAAAAAAAAATAAAAAAATAAAAAAATAAAAATAAAAATAAAAAATAAATTGAAAGAACATTCCCCTGATCATTCAGTGCTCAAATAAGGAGGTGAGCTAAAGTAATCTCTTATAGTTTCCCTATTTGGCTTACCCAATTTCTTGAGTATTTTTTTTTTTAAAGATTCTATTTATTTGACAGAGAGAGACAGCGAGAGAGGGAACACAAGCAGGGAGAGTGGGGGAGGGAGAAGCAGGCTTCCCACTGAGCAGGGAGCCTGATGCGGGGCTTGATCCCAGGACCCTGGGACCATGACCTGAGCCGAAGGCAGACGCTTAACGACTGAGCCACCCAGGTGCCCCCAATTTCTTGAGTATTTTTTTTTAAAGATTTTTTTTTTATTTATTTATTTGAGACAGAGAGAATGAGAGAGAACGAGCACATGAGAGGGGGGAGGGTTAGAGGGAGAAGCAGACTCCCTGCCGAGCAGGGATCCCGATGCGGGACTTGATCCAGGGACTCCAGGATCATGACCTGAGCCGAAGGCAGTCGCTTAACCAACTGAGCCACCCAGGTGCCCAATTTCTTGAGTATTTTTAACAAAGTTTAATACAGGCTAAATTCTTCCCACCAACCAGCATGCTTCTGGAATGCCTGCCCTCCTCCCACTCCTAGCTCTTGGAACTCAAATAAGTTAAGTCAAAAATTTATATTTTTTATTACATAGCCAAACAGAATTAAGAACATAAGTATGTGAGGAAAAAATAAAAATTTCCATTATCCACTTAAACAGTGAATAATGAGAAACAGCTGTTAGATGATCCACACTTTGGGATTATCAGAGCCACTCCCCTCTTACTTAGCACATAAATTTGAGAACTGACTATAATGGTTTAAAGGTCCATTCCTACCCTCCTTCCCCACTAACCCACAGCCACAAGAGACTTAGAGATTCATACAGATGGTTGTACATCCTTCTGGTAAAATGGCCACATGATTAAGATGATAATTCCCAGTTAAAATTTATTCCTAAATTTATATATATTTATGTATCTAGTTGTCACGAACAGTTTGAGGAAAGACTTCCACCTAACTGGCTCTATCGAAATGTTAAAACACTATTATCAGCGGTGGAAGAAGATATCGAGGAAGACAAAGATGTAAAGTGCAGAAACTGAGAAGTTGCTAGAAAAGTTCTTTCAAGTAGTAAAGCTACCAATTTAAGTTATCAGATTCAAGTTTACATGAAAGCTAAGCTAGCAATGATAAGCTGATTTTTCAATGACAATGTTAAATGGGATTTATTGCAGTTAAAGGTAATAAAGATTAATATTAAGATATTCACAGCTACAGAAAAAGAACTGTTTTCATCAAGTTATACTGAGGGACAAACAGCTTATTGGGTTGCTTCATTTTGCAGGGAAATTCTAAACATCTAAAACAGGATGCTGTGAACAAACTGTTTCCTTAGACAAAATATTTCCCATAAACAGACATATGGAAGTTGTGTTATTCCTGCACATAGGAACACACACATGATGGGCCCCTCTTCCACCCATGCCAAATGCTTTGATCTGATGAAGAAATGTGACCCAAGCCCACCAAAGTGCATCCTTGTGCAAACAACATCAGAGAATGTTAGGGAAAACATGTGAATGCAACAAAAGATCAGTGAAAGACCCCTATTTTACAGGCATGTCATAATAAAAGTATTCTACATTATTAATAGCAATAGGAATGCAGTATGATCATATAAACCTGATTGTGTAAAAGTTCTAAGATTTCCAGTTACCTGTTTAAGAAAATCTAAAGTGAAAACATTTAAGTAGTGAAGTCATGCACAGGTTACCGCTGATAATTCAAGGCATACATAGAAGGGCATTCAAGGGGCGCCTGGGTGGCTCAGTTGATTAAGCAGCCATTTCTTGATTTCAGCTCAGGTCATGGTCTCAGGGCCCTGGGATTGAGCCCCTCAATCCCTCAGCAGGGAGTCTGCTAGAGCTTCTCTCTCTCCCTTTCTCTCCCTCTGGGCTCCCTCGGCTGCATGCGTGCTCTCTCTCAAATAAATAAATCTTAAAGAAAAAAAAAAAGAAGAGTTGGCCAGTTACTGATAAGTTCTACTGATGCCCTTTAGAGGGATAATGAGAGTCTGTGGGCCTCTAACAAGCAGTTAATGGCTAAGTGTGAGAACAAAGCCTAAGCAGTAGCTCACAAAGAGGCTGTTAGCTCCTGCAGTGAAGAGCAAACACAACTAAAAACTGTTAAAGATGCAGGGTCAGAGATGCTTGGCCAAGATAAGTTATGTAAATGTTAGGGACCTGGTGGGGGGAAAAGCTGGGACACTGAACTACGAAAATAGAGCATCTCTCTGAATGGAAGTCCCTGGAGATGTCAGCTCTGCAGCCCCCTGCCTTGAACATATGGGATTGCAGAGGTGGCCTAACCGTCCCTAGTACGTGCAGGTGCTTCTGCTGTGCTAGAAAATGCTGCAGAGGCTTCTTCCTTGCAAGATTACAGATGCTATGCTAAGGATCTGCCTTCACCTCCTCTCCTGACTACGTCCTGAGACCAATAGCTGGGGTTAAACTCCAGTGTAACCCAGATGATGATGTGCCAAGCCTGACAAGTGAGGAATGTGACTATATGCTGAAATGATGCAAAACTTAGCCTCTATGTATCTGTACGATCCATGAGATGCATAGAGGAGTATTCCTGAGATGGGATTCTGAGGCTATTTGTTCCAGGGGGCTGGAATATAAGACTTAATCATTGGAAATTCAGTGACTTGGGAGTACTTTCTTAAGACACAAGATTTAACACCCTAGTGAGGATCCTGTGGGTGCACATATGTTACTGGGGGTATTTTAGTAGCCTGGAGAAAGCTATGGCCAATATTTGACAAGAAGGAAACATTTGAGCTGGTAGAAAAAGGAATAAAGGGGATGTGGGAGGGAGCAGGACTGTGGGAATGGTACAGTAAAGAGCTCAGCAAATCCTCTCCCCAAAGGAAATGATAAAACTGGACAAAGTTGTCAAAAACAGTCATTTCAAAACTCTGTAAACTGACCAAAGGCACACAACAGATTGAAAAGCATTTATATAAGAGAACGCACTGAACTTTTGGGGCCTGGATGTTGAGCTCCTATCCCCAACCAGCTCTTGTAGAATTACTGCCCTGTGGCCAGAGGGCACTAACTTGAGAATAAGCCCACAGCCTGGGGGCGCTGACAAAAATAACAGACCTTAGTGGTAAACAACTGGGAAGGCCATTATCACAGCTGCTTGAGGCTGCCATCCTACATGGGACAGGCAACATGCCAGCCAGAAATTTAAAGAGAAACAAAATAGTCATAGTGAGCCTTGATAAGCTACCAGATATCTCTGGTATCCTGGAAGGCTTTATACACGTATGAGGCTGCTTGCCCTCAGAAGATACATATCCACAAAGCTCAATAAACTCCAAGTGGATAAACACAGAGATTTACAACTAATGCTTCATAATCAAAGTGGGGTTTTTTTGTTTTTGCTTTTTGAGAGAGAATGATCGAGAGAGAGAGCGAGCACAAGCAGGGGATAGGGAGAGGCAGAGGGAGAAGCAGGCTCCCCACCTAGCAGGGAGCCCAACACGGGGCTCGATCCCGGGACTCTAGGATCATGACCTGAGCCAAAGGCAGACACTTAACTGACTGAGCCACCCAGGTGCCCCCTATAATCAAAGTGTTAAAAGCAGTAAAAAAAGAAAAAGACTCATCACACATAGGGAAACACTTTAAGATTAACAGCCAAATTATAACTATAAAATTACATGGTTGGGTTTATAACATATAAAGATGTAATAATATATACGAAAAAAATACCACAAAGGAGTAGTGAGGGAATGGAACAACATTAAGGAAAATTTTTATATTTTACTAGAATTAAGTTAGCACTAATTAAAGTAGGTTGTGATACATTAAGATGCATACTGTAATCCCCAGAGAAACCATTAAGAAAATAATTCAAACTATACAGTAAAAAATCAATAAACAAATTAAAATGGTACACTAGAGAGTATTTAACACAAAACAAAATAGTAAAGGAGACAGAAGAACAAAAAAGATATGTGACATAGGGAAAACAGTAGCAAAATGGCAGTGGTAAATCCAATCCTATTAATAATTACATTAAGTGCAGAAGGATTAAACATAAATCAAAAGGCATATTCTCAGACTGAATTTTAAAAATACAGCCCAATTGTATTCTATCTACAAGACATTCACTTTACTTTTTTAAAAGATTTTATTTATTTATTTGAGAGAGCGAAGGGGGTGGGGGCACAGGGAGAGAGAGAATCCCAAGCAGACTCCATGCCAAGCACACAGCCCAATGCAGGGCTTGATCTCATGACCCTGAGATCATGACCTGAGCCGAAATCAAGACTGACTGAGCCAGCCAGGTGCCCCCAAGACAAGCACTTTAAATTCAGACACAAACAGATTGAAAGTAGAAGTATAAAAAAAGATATACCATACATACAGTAAGCAAAAGAGAACCGGAGTGGCTATTCTACCATAATACAAAAACAACTTTAAGACAAAAATTGCTAGAGATAAGGAGGAACATTTTATAATAGTAAAATGTCAATTCAGCAGGACGTTATAACAATTAAAATAAATATACATACCTAACAACCCAATATACACGACAGAATTGAAGGGAAAAATAGACAGTTCAATAGTAATAGAGACTTCAGTACCCTCCTTTCCTCTCAATAATTGATAGAAAATTAACAAGCATATAGAAGATGAGAATAACACTATCAATAAACTAGACCTGGTATCTATAACACCCCACCTAACAAGAGCAGTTTGTTGAGATGAAATGAAAACCGAATTTTCAAGTGCACACAGTACATTCTCCAGGACATATCAAATACTAGACTATGAAGCAAATTTCAATACATTTTAAAAGATGAAATTGGGGTGCCTGGGTGGCTCAGTCGGTTAAGTGTCTGCCTTCGGCTCAGGTCATGATCTCCAGGTCCTGGGATTGAGCCCCACACTGGGCTCCCTGTTCAGTAGGGAGTCTGCTTTCTCTCTCTCTCTCGCTCTCCCTCCCTCTGGTCCTCCTCACCGCTTGTTCTCTTTCTCTCTCAAATAAGTAAACAAAATCTTTAAAAATAAATAAATAAAAGACTGAAATTACACAAAGTATGTTCTTCAACTAAAATGGAATTAAATTAGAAACCAACAACAGAAGAAAATTTGGGAAATCAACAAATATTTGGAAATTAAATAATACACTTAAAAATAACCCACAGGTCACATGTCAAATCATAAATCATAAGGGAATATGGATATATATATATATTTTTAAAGATTTTATTTATTTATTTGACAGAGAGAGATAGCGAGAGCAGGAACACAAGCAGGGGGAGTGGGAGAGGGAGAAGCAGGCTGTCCACTGAGCAGGGAGCCCGATGTGGGACTCGATCCCAGGACCCTGGGATCATGACCTGAGCCAAAGGCAGACGCTTAACGACTGAGCCACCCAGGCGCCTGGGAATATGGATATATTTTTAATTGAGCAAGAACAAAAACACAATATATCAAAATGTGTGGAATCTGGCCAAAAAAGTGCTTAGAGAAAAACTTATGGCTTTAAACATCATATTAGAAAAGGAGAAATCTCAAACATTAAAGTAAGTTTCCACCTTGACAAATTAAAAGAGAAGAGTAAGGCAGAGAACCTGACTAGACATTTCTCCAAAGAAAACATACAAATGGCCAAGAGACAGATGAAAAGATGCTCAACATCACTCATCACGGGGAAATGCAAAAAAAACTACAATGAAATAACACCTCACACCTGTCAGAATGGACAAAATCAAAAACACAAAAAACAACAAGTGTTGGCAAGAATGTGGAGAAATGGGAACCCTCTTGCACTGTTAGTGGTAATGCAAACTGGTGCAGCCACTGTAGAATACAGGGTGGAGGTTCCTCAAAAAATTAAAAATAGAATTACCCTATGATCTAGTAATTCCACTGCTGGGTATTTACCCAAAGAAAACAAAAAAAATAATTCAAAAATATATGCACCCCTATGTTTATTGCAGCATTATTTACAATAACCAACATATGGAAGCAACCTAAGTGTCTATCCATAGATGAATGGATAAAGATGTGGTGTATATATGTACAATGGAAAATTACTCAGCCATAAAAAAGAATGAGATCTTGCCATTTGCAACAACATTAATAGACCTAGAGGGTATAATGCTAAGTGAAATAAGTCATTCAGAGAAAAGCAAATACCATATGATTTCACTTATACATGGGATTTAAGAAACAAAACAAATAAAGAAAAAAAGAGACAAGAAAACACTCTTAAATACAGAGAACTGGTGGTTGCCAGAAGGGAAGTGGTGGGGGGCATGGATGAAATAGATGAAGGGGATCAAGAGTACACTTATCATGTTGAGCACTGAGTAAGGTATAGAATTGATGAATCATTATCTTGTACACCTGAAACTAATATAACACTGTATGTTAATTATAGTTCAATTAAAAAAAAGAAGAGAAAACTAAACTCAAAGGATGCAAAAAGAAGGAAATAATAAGGAGGAAAGTAGAGATCAATGAAATAGGAAACAGAAAAATGATAAGAGAAAATCAATGTAATCAAAACAGGTTCTTTGAAATGATGAACAACAACTGACAACTGTTAGTAAGACTAAACAGGGAAAAAAGAAGACGTGGATTACCAAAATCAGGAATGAAAGAGAGGACATCGCCTCTGACCTTAGAGAAATTAAAAGATTATGAGAAAATGCTATGAGAAACTGTATGCAAATAGATTAGAAAATTTGGATAAAATGGGAAAATTCCTAGGAAGATACAAAATACTGAAATTGACTAAAGAATAGGAAGTTTGAGTCAACCCATAACCAGAAAAGAGACTGAATTAGTAATTCCAAAACTTCCCACAAAGAAAAGTCCAGTTCCATGTGGCTTCACTAGTGAATTTCACCAAACATTTGGAAAGAATTAACAGCAATTCTGCACAAACTCTTCCAAAAACTAGAAGAGGAGGAAACGCTTCCTAAATCATTCTGTAAGACCAATATTACTCTGATACCAAAACCAAAGACATCATAAGAAAAGAATACTACAGACCAATATCCTTTATAAATATAGATGCAAAAATCCTTAACAAAATACTTGCAAACTGAATCTAGAAGCACACAAAAAGGACTATCTGCCATGGCCATGGGATTTATCCCAGATATGAACGTTGGTTCAAAATAGGAAAAATCAGTCAATGTAATACACCATATTAGTTGAATAAAGAAAAAAATCACATCATGTCAACAGACATAGGAAAAACATTTAACAAAATCCAAAACCCTTCCATGAAATAAAAAGAAAAAAACCTCATGATAAAAACACTTGTACAAGTGTAAGACTTGTACATTAAAAACTACAAAAAAAAAGAGAGGCTCCTGGGTGGCTCAAGTTGGTTAAGCATCTGCCTTTGGCTCGGGTCATGATCCCAGGGTTCTGGGATCGAGCCCCACGTCGGGCTCCCTGCTCAGTGGGGAGTCTGCTTCTCCCTCTCCCTGTGCTGCTCCCCCTGCTGTGCTCTCTCGCTCATTCTCTCTCTCAAATAAATATATAAAAACTTTTTTAAAAACTACAAAACAATGCTGAGAGAAATTACAGAAGATCTAAATAAATGAAATAACATTCAATCTTCATGGATTGGAAGACACAGTATCATTAAGTGGAAATTCTCCCCAAATTGACCAATAGATTCAATGCAATCTCTATCAAAATGTCAATAGGCTTTTTTTTAAATACAGAAACTGACAAGCTGACCCCAAAACTTATATGAAAATGTAACAGACCCATAATGGGCAAAGCAGTCTTGAAAAAGAACAAAATTGGAGGACTTATACTTCCCAATTAAAAAATTTACTAGGAAACTATACTTATTAAGTAGAAAAATAACTTTATCAGTTGACATTAGCTATCCATTGTCACTGGCCAGCCCAGAATTGTCAGGATGGGCACAGGAACGGAATAACCACAGTGCAAAGACAGAGCCTGCGTATGGGCCCAGCAGCATGAACTCCCACTTACCAAGGCCAAACTAGCTTTCACTACCTCTCAATGTCCAGACTGTCAGCAACAGAGACCAACTCTGTGCTCCTGGGATGGTACTATTCCTCAAAGAGAGCAACTAGCCACTTGGTTTTAAATTGACGATAATCTGACCCTCCCGTCCTGGAAGGGTTGACAATACACATTCACACGGATAGATACTTATTCTGGCAATGAGTTTTCCATTCCTGCTAGCAGAGCCTCAGCCAGCACCACTATCCTGGGGCTTACAGAATGCACAGGCATGGACCAGAAGACCCAATTCACAAGGAAGGAAGTGTGGGAGTGGACCCCATAACCATGGGACCTACCGGTTATATAATATACCATACTTTTCAAAAGCAGCCAGCCACAGAGAGCGCTGGAATGGCTTTCTAAAGACATAGCTGAAACACTAGCTTAGAGACAATGCTCTGAAAGGATGGTGTGCCACCCCGAGAAATGCAGTGTATGTATTAATTAAAGACCTCAATATAGTGCTGTGTCCTCACTAGGAAGAATAAATGGATCATGAACTAAGGAGTAAAAGCAGGTCTGGCCCCACTTAATATGACTCCCAGTGACTGAATGGGGAACTTAGTACTTTCTATTTCCTAAACTCTGAACTCTGCAGGGTTGGAGGTCCTGTTTTCCAAAGGGGACACACTCCAGGGAACACAGCAAAGGTCCTGTTGAACTACAAGACAGAGCTGATGCCAGGGCACTTTGGATTGGCCAAAGAACCAGACAAGAAGAGTCACGATACTGGCAGACATAACTGACCCTTATCGGCAGAAGGAGGTAGGACTGCTTTTACACAAGGGGGCCAGGAGGAATTATGTGTGGAACTCACGTGATCCCCTTGGGTACCCTTGCCCCACTATAACTGTGAATGGACAAGTGCAGGTTGAGACGGGTGTGATTTCCAAGGTCTCAGAGCCCTCATGAGTGAAGGTTTGGTTCACACCACCAGGTAAGCCACCAAGATCTGCTGAGGAAATAACTAAGGAAGAGGTGAATTTTGAATGGATAGTGGAGGAGGGTGAAGATGGGTGACAGTTACGGCCCCCAGATCAGCTGCAGTGGGTAGGGCTGGAGGTCATCCCACTAACCTCCCTCTTTTGAGTTCTCAGAAAAAAGTACGTAAGAACCATAGAGCAGGTTCTCCCTGAACCTGTGTGGAGAAGTAGATTTGGGCGAAGCAACAGGAGGACTCCAGCAGTCATGAAAATGCACCATTCACATCACCAGAGAGTGAAACTGACAAATGGCCCCAGCTGCTATGCTCTGAAGCCAATGCTACATTTAGGCCGAGACTACACTTCCAATGGCTGAGAAGAGCAGGTGTACTAACGCAGACCCATTCCTGGAAGATGGAGGCCTCCTTTTTTTTTTTAAAGATTTTATTTATTTATCTGACAGAGAGAGACACAGCGAGAGAGAGAACACAAGCAGGGGGAGTGGGAGAGGGAGAAGCAGGCTCTCCACTGAGCAGGGAGCCCGATGCGGGGCTCGATCCCAGGACCCTGGGATCATGACCTGAGCCGAAGGCAGACGCTTAACGACTGAGCCACCCAGGCGCCCCGAGATGGAGGCCTCCTTAAGGAAACCCAGTGAATAACCTGAAAAATATCCTAGGTCCCTGATGCTCCAAGTGTTTATAGACCCACTGCACTGTGTCAGAATGACTGAGTCTTTCAGGGCTTACAATCAGCTCAGCTTTAAGAACACCCAGAAACCAGTCCTACTCTTCCCTCTCAACCTCAGAAAACACCACCACCGCCACCCCAACACATATACACATAAATTATTTAAATCACTCAGAGATGACATCAAAATTATATAGAGATATATCTCTGGGATTTAAAATTATAATAATTTTATTTTAGTTCCTTCCCTTTTTTCTGTAATTGTAGGAAATCGGCAAATGGAACATGATATAGTAAAAGGAATAATAGGCAAGAGGTCAGAAAAATTGATCCCAACTCTGTTAGTAAGCAGATGTGTGAGCTTGGGAAGAGTCTATTTGCTCTCTGGGCCTCACTTCCCTCATTTGTAAAACAAGAAAATTGGATTAGATTATCTCTAAACCTCTCTTTTAGCTCTAAATATGATTCTGTGGACAATCCATATGCCTTCAGTTCAACCAATGGAATTACAACATCACACATACCCCTAAATGACCACAAGGTGTCAGAATGCGCTCATCCAACACTTAAACAGTCCTCAAGTAACTATTCTGGTAATTTTGCATTAGTCTAGACTAATTTCCATATATATCACACATTTCAAGAACCTTCGTAAATGCCCTATCAAGGAGGTAACATAAGTATTATCAGTAAAATTTATCCTGGAGATAATAGGGACCCACCCATATAGGTTCTACCACCCAATAATTAACCCTTAACATTTCCCAGACACTACATGTTTATTTGCTTCGGTAAACCGTCAGTTATGCTAATTTTGCTTCCCAAATCCAAATTTTACCCACCATTCAAAAGCTAGCTCTACCTATTCACAATAGCAATAATAATTATCTCCAGAAATAAACCTAACACAAAATGCTTAAGACATACATGAAAGCAATGATAATAATTTGCTGAAGGACAGGAAAGATGATAAGGATAAATGAAGACATCTACCATGGTCTGGAAAAGTCAGTTCTCCACAAAGTAATCTTAATTCAATGCATTTTTCCCCATTAAACTTGAAAATCTCAGTCTAATTATTCATCCAGAAGAGAAAATGGGCGAGAATGGCCTGTATTTTTTTAACCTCTAGAAATAGTAAGAAAAAATAAATTACACATGCCTTACAAAATATCAAAACATTTTAAGCTAGTCATTGAAACAGGGAAATGGCACAGGACTGGAAGACAGATCAATGGACCAGAATAGAGTCCAGGAGCAGATCCTGGATATTTAGGAATTTAAGCATATGATAAAGGTTGATTTTAAAATCAGTGATAAAAGGATTCAGTCAACAGTAATCACAGAATCAACTTTAATTGGAAAAGTAAAATTAACTGAAATCCTAACTGCATGCCATGGCAAACTGTAAATGAAGTAAAGATCTTGTTCTAAAAATTCTAAAATAATAGGAAAGAACAAATACCTTCTCTATATACCTCTTTTTCCTTTTATGAAAGAAGAGATAGTAATACCTGCACCTAACAGGGCCACTATGAATATTTCAAAGGCTGATGAATGGCATATTTATAAGTACTGAATACATTTTAGCAGTATAATGGAATCTCAGTAAATATCTATTAATAATGATTTTTTTTTATTAGACTGGGAAAACATAGGACTGGAGAAGAACTCACTTGTTCCACATCACTCAGTATATGATGGATCCAGAGGGCGGGGAAAAAGAGAGAAGGAGAGAGGAGCAGGCATATCATAAGTGACACTTAATGACAGAGAACAAACTGAGGGTTGCTGGACAGAGGCGGGTGGGGGAGGGGCTAGATGGGGGATGGGTATTAAGGAGGGCACTTGTGATGATGAGCACTGGGTGTTCTATGTAAGGGATGAATCACTAAATTCTACTCCTGAAACCAATACTGCATTATATGTTAACTAACTAGAAAGTAAATAAAAAATTGGAAGAAAAAAAATAATGAATCCAGAATTTATAACTAAACCACAATTAGAAACTGAGTCCTCTGAATTCCAGCTCAGTTCTTTTCGTCTTTTTGCTTTAGATTTTCTCTCTCTCTGTCTTTTCTCTCTCCTCTCTCTCTCTGTTTCTCTTTTAATATTAGGATGTCATTTTAACAGTGAAATGTTTCATTGTCTTCCACATAATAGTGGTACCGATTCATTTAGAAACTCTTAACTGATAGACTGCTACTATAAAGTCAATAATAATTTTTTTTAAAGATTTCTATTCATTTATTTGAGATAGAGAGCAAGCGACCAAGAGAGCAGGAGCAGGGGCAGGGGCAGAGTGAGAGGGAGAAGCAGGCTCCCTGCTGAGCAGGGAGTCTGACGCGGGGCTCGATCCCAGGACTCCGGGATCACGACCCAAGCCGAAGGCAGACACCCAACCGACTGAGCCACCCAGGTGCCCCAAGTCAATAATATTTTTTTGAAGTCAATTTGTATTTAACTAAGCATGACAGTACTTATATACATTAAAAAAAACTACAGTATGTTTATTTTCTGCGATAATATTTATTCAGTCCACAGTAAATGCCTGGTATAGCCCCGAGAGTGAGAACCACCAAACTAGGTCCAATGCTCTAGTTCATTACTGCAGAGAAAGCACTCAATCAGAATAATCAAAAGACTGATTGCAACATGTCAAGGAACAACCTAAGAGCTATATTCCTATGCCACCTCTCAATAGAGACCTTAATCCTACAGGTAGAGAGGAAGCTGATAGCCATTAGGGAAAGGGGGCAAAATCTGACAGCAAAAGTAGTTTCACTTACGGCAGCAGCACAGCATTTTAATTATCAAGAGAGTCATTTCTCATAGGATAGAAGCAAGTCTTTGAATTTCACCTCAAAAGAGGAAGAGTATGGATCCAAACCTGGAAGGGGCCTGTCATGGCTCCCTGGGCTCTGAGTAGTCAGAGTCAAGGGAAGAGCCTGTCGTGGTTGCCACAGAGAAGCAGGATGAAAGGCACTGGCCAGAAATTTGGGGGACAGAGTAGGAGGGTGGTAAGGGAAGAAAGGAACAAAGGGATAGGGGTGCCAAGGAGAGAGATGGTACTAGCGTGTGACATGCATTTCCCGAGGATCTCTTACTTCAGAATCCTCCCAGGTCTAAATGTCTTTTTGAAACCTTTGAAGTTGTGGGTTCAGGTTCTATTTCACATCTGGCAGGTTTACATCCAGGGACTTCTATCCATGTCCCTTAATTTCTGTACCTGTTCGCCGACCTGTGAAACAGGCCAATAACTACCTCGGCCAACACTCCACAGGGTATTTGGGGGATCCCTGTAGACCGGGAATATTACACAACAAAATGGACTGCTGTGATTCAAGGCATCTGTCCAGCCTGGGTTAGGCAGAAACAGGAAAAAGAACCACACCTATCCTTACCCTGTGACAGGATTTTGCTTCTGTGGACAAGAAAAAAAGCAACCATCCTTAGTCCTTCTTGGCATCTGGAAATGTGGGGGTTACTGACATGATGGACGCTGCAGAGCATTCATCCAAGAACTTGCCCTGACTTTTCATCACCCCGACTTATGAGTGCTTCCAAGTTTCACAAGCAAGTAGACTACAGCCAGAAAAAACTTCACCTGGAGAATTTCAGAGAGAAAGGAAAATATAATTCCCTGGGATCATAACTATAAGGAAATACACCTTTCACCTTTGTCAGACAGAAATCGGAAGTCTCGCAGTCCCCCAGCTACTCAATCGGAATAATCACCCCAGCCACTCCCACAAGCTATACTTCTATTTCTGCCTCTTCTCTTAGAGACTGATTTTACCTGGAGGACCCTCTCATCATAAAACCATCCCAGCATAGATATTATTCTGAACCAACGAGATATTGGGAAATTTTCTCACAAAGATCTTGGGGAAAATGCCACAAAAGGATAACACTGCCTGTATGAGAATTCCTGGCCCCAAATTTTGAATGATATTTGTGAAAGGTGCATGAGCTCCACTCTCGGGTGAGACTGAGATCATGTCCTTCTGATACTATCTACATGCGCTCTGGTAGTCCTTCTGGTACTATCTATATGCGCTTGTTATCCCAACAGCACTTTTTCTTTCCAAATTGTGATCAGCAGCTTCTCGGTAGAATGAGACACCCAACAGTGCCTCAAAACAACTCTGCAGCAAGAAAACCTACCACTGCCTTTAAAAATAGACAGCAGAGGTCAGCAAAGCCCAGTCTGCTCATATACCCCTGGAAAGACTTGCAGACTCCGACATTCATATTGCAAATTTCAGGTCCATTTGCTAATGGACCAAACCTCTCTTATACGGACCCACAAAATAATCAAGAGAAGGTTTCTCCTAGATATATAAAGTGAACATCACTAATCGCTTCAGTATTGGTATAATGAAGACGAACAAAGCCATGGCTGTTGTGATTATGCAGTAAACACAAACAACATAACAGGCTTCAGGAGACATTATTTTCAAATGAATAGGCTCCTCTCAGAATTGGTCAGGAGCAGGTGATATAATATACAAATAAACACAAAGCATACATATGATATGTATCACACTTGAATAAGAAGGCTGCAATTAAGGAAAGCCATTTAAAACTATAATTGATAATTTTTAAGTAAATATACGCTTGTAACCGAATGCAGATGGCAAACCCACTATACAGCTGACCCCTGGACATGAAGAAGAAATAAACAGGAGGTGCATTACATGCTATTAATTATTTTCACTGCTACAGTTGTTTGCTATATAATATAGGTCAAGGGGTTAGCCTGAAGCTTCTCCTAATATATTAGTAAATAAATTTGAACAGATTTTAATTTGCTAATGGAAAGGTCTGGGCCAGTTGCAAATAGGAGTGAGGCTACTTTGTCTCCCTCATTAGCATGCAACCAGGCTTATCCTTTCCATTCATACAAAATGTTACATTTCCATAAAGTGTAGTGTAATTTGTCAGGAAAAAAACTCTGTAAACTATATTAGAATAAAGATAAATTTGTATCATGTGGTCATCCTCCTCATAGAGTCTTTATGATAATTGCATGTCTAACACCTGCCTCCAGATAATACCGCCTGCCAAATAATACCACTCTGAATCTTCATAGTATGTAAAAATGACAGGGAATAGAATAGATATTCCTCTTACTTACTTCTAAGCATCCACACTTACAGCTATAGCCTTTCTTGCTGTTCACTAGCGTGTCCCAGGTTTTGTTTTGTTTTGTTGTACAGAAGATTCTTAGCAATTTTAAATACTTAGTCTAAATTATCGATTTATGATGTTTTCAGAAAGCTAACATGAAAATAATGTAACAAATCACTGCCTGCTATGTGACAAAAGCCACAGTCTGAAATGAAATGACCGTTTCAAGTTATGTATTGTAGACAATTTAATCTAGCTGTAGTTTGTACTTTTCAGCAACTCCTGTCCCCACGCTCAATCATTTATTTGACCTGCTAAAAATAATCACTAAAATTTATGAGCTTTAAGTCCCAAATAAGGAAGAGCCAAAATCTACAACCTTAATCCTCCATTCTCATTTTCATTCTTGCTCTCAGCCTGGACAGCAGGCAGACTATACACCTGCCACCCTTCCCCAGCTGCAGCCCCAGTCCCTGAGCCGCCTTCAGTGGGATGGCATTCTCTGCCACTCTTACTCAAGAATGACTGGGAGTTCCCTCAAGTTCCAGCCCTTCTTTGGTGCCTATGTTTCTTTCCCTGGTGCCCCACACTGCTGGGCAAGTCCTTTCAGGTATCAGGGCAGAGAAGGCCAGCTGGGCTAGCTGGTTCCTCAGCTTAACTTTGGAGGCTCAAGAAGAGGTGTCTCATACAGCAAAAGGACAGAGAGGCAGGGCCAAACAGCAGAAATCTCTTTTCGAACCGATAAATGTAGAGTCTACCTGCCAGGATTATGGCTTTATAAGGCAAGGGACCAAAATCACCGTCAAGGGGAAAGACTATTAAGGAAGGTCAACAACACGAGAAGCAAAACTGATAGAAGAAATCTGGTTTTATAAAATCTGATAATCTAAGGATTTAAAATGACAGAAAAAGCTCATAAGACTGCCCTCAGGCTTTCATTCTTACATTTATATTGATGGCTCAAATGTACATTTCCAGTCCTGAGCTCTCACACAAAACATTAATATTGGTTTAATGTTTAGTGGTTTTAGAAAATGTTTTGCAGGGGGTGCCTGGCTGGCTAAGTCGGTAGAGCATGTGACTCTTGATCTCAAGCCCCACCTTGGGTATAGAGATTACTTAAAAATAAAATCTTAAAAAGCGTTGAAGTTTATCGTTGGATTAGATGTTCATCATAGCACTGTGAAGTTAGCGGGCTCAGAGAGATGCAGTGACTTGCTTCAAGTCACTCAGGAGGGATTTGGGTACTGGCCCAGTGACCTCAAATCCCAAGCCCTTTCCACAGCTCCGTGTGGCTTTCCCCCAACCTTCGGTCTCTAAGAGCTGTGCCATGCTCCACACCAACTGCCATGAGAGCAGCCTAGGTGAGTGCAAGAGGACTTTCTGAACTCCTTCACCACATTTCCCCCCACACCTTATCAGGAGTCTTGGCTGAGTCTTGAAACAGAATGCTTAGGTAATCTTGACCCAAGAGTGACCTCCCACCCCACACACCTCCAACTCTGGCCCTCTCCTTGCAGAGTGACAAACACCCTCTCTCAGCAAGTGGCAAGTGTCTTTTGCATCTGGGATGGGAAGAGACACTACTGTGCACAGGGCTGAGCTTGGGAAACAGATGGGAGGTGGACAGGTAGCACATTCTCCAGAATTACTTATAGCTGAAGTGAATTAAACTGATTTCCCAACTTGGATGGCACAACAGACCACAAGATTCCCAGCTCTATATCAAGTAACCTACGCTACATCTCCCCCTCATACTGAGGAAAAAGGAAATCGTGACTTCAGTCCTTGCCGAGAATCTCCTAAAGGGATGTGAAACTTCTGGACAAACCACCTCACCCACATCACTCTACAGCTTTGGTGTCCAAATAAGAGACAAACCAAAGTTTGTCCAAAATATCTGGACTAAATTTGGGTGGGGTGAGAAAGAAAAAATAAGACAATGATTCTATCATGTAATATCTGCAACAGAGACAGGAATAATTAAGTAAGTCCAGGTAAACAAAACACTATTCTACTCAACAAGCACAGAGTCCATTTGCCCCTGAGTACTCATCATTTCACCTGTTATTTCATATGAAGATTGAGAAATAGAGGAGCTCAAGAGTCAGT
Source organism: Neomonachus schauinslandi (assembly GCF_002201575.2). Classification (NCBI taxonomy): domain Eukaryota; kingdom Metazoa; phylum Chordata; class Mammalia; order Carnivora; family Phocidae; genus Neomonachus; species Neomonachus schauinslandi. The sequence goes on from NC_058419.1 coordinate 11,959,930, forward strand.
CCCCTTAATTAACAACAATGCCTCAAGGATGATTCCAACATAGGCCACAGTCAGGCACTTTTCATTCTAAATATCTGCACTATTTTGTATGCTACGGAATAGAACCAAACCAAACAGAAACAACAGCACTTTGAACTTTAAGGAATCATTGTACAGGTTGCTTTAAAATACTAAATGTCTGCTAACTGTGTATTTTTCCTAGAAATGTAGGCAGTTATTATGAACTTCACTGGTATTCCCACTATACAGATAAGTACTGAAATCAAGCTAGGAAAGACACTGAATTCAGAGAGCATAGCTGAATACTTCACTTTATACTTCAGAATAAGTAAACTTGGCCTTGATCAAGGGATCCCAGATCATGACATTCAAGGAAGGAAGTTAGCCAGCCTTTCAACAAAATAATTGAGGTAAATATGGGACTTCTCCACTCTTAGATAATTGTCTGAACTTTCCACCTCACTTTACATAGAAAGATGAAAATGATGCCATCATCTTAATAACCAACACTTGGAGTTCTAAGTCTCCACTCCATTTATAAAATATGGATGAATTTTCTGCCTTTGATTGTCTCCCTTGCGAGAGCTATAGAAAGTTCGAAAAGTGAAGAAACTTGCAGTCTGGAAGGAAAAAATAAAGTATCACATAGTAAATTTGACATCTTGGTTGGTGGTTTATGTTATTCAAAACCTAAAAGAATTGTTCTGAAACCCAATAAAATTAAAGATAGTTGGAATTTAAGCCAAATGAATTTTGCCAGTAGTTTGCCTAATACAATTCAGTAGTGTACAAAAACAGAGTAGGTTGTAATTACAAATACCACACATAACCAAACAACATTCCAACTGCTTTTATTAGGAGGAAAGAAAAAAGCTTAGAAAACTCCACTGCTGGAAAAAGTGGTAACATAAACCCTCCTCCTGAGATAATGTACACTTTGTCAAAACATCCTTGTGCCCACTCCGATTTAAATGTTATCTGCCATACAAATCTGAAGGTGCCTATTAACCAACTGTCTTTCCAAATCTAACAACTATCTGCCGGAAAAGGAAATTTACAGATATTAGTGACAAGGACAAAATCAGCAAGGGAGGCCTAATGGTTCTTCTGTTTTACTGTAGGATGTCAGAAGTTGTGCGTTTTACACAGTTCCCAGCACACTAGCTGCTACCCCACTCTTTATCTTCTCCTGATGCTCAGCATTCCCAAAGTGACAATTCTTGACTTATTCTACAAATACCTCTAAACCTTCTATAGATATTTTTTTTTTTTTAAAGATTTTATTTACTTGACAGAGAGAGAGACAGCGAGAGAGGGAACACAAGCAGGGGGAGTGGGAGAGGGAGAAGCAGGCTTCCTGCTGAGCAGGGAGCCCTATGCGGGGGGCTCGATCCCAGGACCCTGGGATCATGACCTGAGTCGAAGGCAGACGCTTAATGACTGAGCCACCCAGGCGCCCCCTTCTATAGATATTTTAAACATTTAACCAATTTAATGGAACCCTTACTTTTGAAGGGGAAACTGCATTGTGTGCCCTTTCTTTCTTGAGGCCACTTTACATTGGCGAAAATATGGGCACATTATTTTATTTTCAAAATACAAATGTTAAATATAAGTTTCTTTGTCAACTGAAACCATAAAAATTATGGTCATCATTTCTGCTCATTTTTCTTATCCCTACACCTACTCTTAAAAGAAAAAACCCCAACTTGAAGAGGCCAGTATCCAGTGCGGCAAAGGTTAAAGCTGCATATTCATGTTTAGAGAAAGATAGAGAAAAATTCCCTTATGACTTACAGTACCAGTCATGAGGGAGAGGATTCCCTCCTTAGAGATGAACGGAAATAAAAATTACTTCAAATCATAAGTGGTTCAGTTACCACTTCAGCGCTAGTTATAATTTATTGAGAAGAGCTAAAGTTTATTGGGTATTTACCAAGTGCCAGGTACTGTACTAAGCACGTATACGTATTGTGTCATTTTAGCCTGTCACTAACACAGGAAGATACTATTATCACCCCTATTTGGCAGATAAAGGAACTGAAGCTTAAATAGCCTAAGATCACACATCCAATAAGTGGCTACAATGAGATTCAAGGCTGGAGAGTCTGTCTCCAGAGTCCATCCCCTTTCCTGCCGTGCTCTTCAGCCTCTTTGATGGCAAACGCGCACCCAGTACTCTCTGACTTGTAAAGTATTTTCTACATTCATCAAGTGTTTCACAGCCACTCTGTCGATGCTCACATCACCTCTGGTGGCCAAGAGGTTAAGCAGCCTGTTTGAGTGCTTCGGAGACTCGGAGACAAGAGCCCCTGGAATCTGGAGTCCAATGTGCCTAGACTCACATCCTTGTTCCAGGATCTATTGGCTATGTGACCTTGGGCAAATGGCTTAACCTCTCTGGGCTTCATTTTCTTCACCTGCACTATGGGTTTCGCTGTCCAGCCTTATTTTCCCCAGAGTGTCACTACTCCTGAGATAATGTACATGAAGGTGTTTTGTTAACTGTGAAGTGATGGAAATGGGATTCTTCACATGGGGTCCACAAACAGGCTATGGGAAGTCGGCTGAACCCTTTGATATTATCTGCAAGCTTTGCTTGTACATGTGTACGTGCATTTTTTTTCTGGGAAGACTGACCACAGGTTTCATCAGACTGCCCCCAAAGAAGGTTAAAAACTGCTCCAGTACATAAATACTGTTTTATCTTTAGGTGACTGGGAAGATAAGGATTCTCTTTATTGGAGACCACTCTATCTCCCTACAGTTTCTTTCCATACCTACTGGGCCTCATTCTCTGGCTCCGTGTGCCAGCCTCCCCAAGATCCACCAGCAGTTTGCACTCCTCGTCTCCACCTCCATGCCTCAGGCTCTCGTTCCCCCAGTCACTCATTCAACACCTATTAAATGCCAAATTTCAGCACAAGCGGTGTGCTGGGTGCTAGGGATACAGCGGGGAACAGCACTCGCTACCTCATGAAATTTCAGAATCTAGTGGAGAAGACAGATAAAACTTGGGTCTTGAGAGCAGCAAGAGAGTGCCGCGGATGGATGAAGTGTGGAGTACACAGGAGCACGGGGGATGCCTGCATCCTTTTCATCTAGGAAATGCTAAAGTCCTTCCCTAGTCTCGTCACTCTTCTCCCCATGCACTTAGTTTGTCCAAATGGTCCCTTTAAAATGAACCAGAAAAGACACACGGGGGTATTATGATCCACCAACAAGCACCATCTCCATCATTACAGACCCTAAACTTCAATTAATTCACCCCTACATCAAACCACATATTCCCTCAATTCTGAGGTATTGTTTTTACATTTTAATGTCTGAGAAGTAACTGTATACAATTAATGTAAAGCACTTTTCTTTTCCAACACAGATCTTTTTGGATCAGGGATGCAAGTTGTAAGCAACAGATAACATCTTTAAACAGTGGAAATTGGATAAATTCTTGGGCAATCACATCTTGCACTCTCGACTCATGTATGATGAAGCATGAGCCCTATAATGTTGGACAAGGCCCTCAGTGATTGAGCCCTATGCTCCAGGCCTTCTAATTACTTACCAGTGACAGGTGATAGTTTCCCAACTCTAACGGCTATTAGCATATCTTCCCCAACTAAACTGTGAGCACCCCCACGGCACTACCATGCCTAATTCAGCTCCCAATCTCCAGCACGGTTCCCCCAATATAAGTATGCTAAAGTGTTAAGGAATATATTAAACCATGGTCTTACTATGGACGAAAAAACCCCAACCCCTTTTCACATTGGTTGCTAGGCCCATTTCTTCCATCCTGTACTTGTGCAATGGGTTTCCAGATCTAGCTCAGATCTCAGCCTGTCTATGAAGCTTTCCTAATTATCCCAGCCAGAAAGCACCTCTCTCTTCTCTGAATTCACTCCTGACACTCCATGAGGCTTCAACAATAGTTCATCAGCAAGCAGAAGCAAGCTTCACTAGAATACTGTTTCCCGGGGGTTCTGTGAACAGGGCACACACAAATACTGTATTTTATACAGCACACTTAAAAGATTAAAAGATTCAAAACAGCCCCAAGTGGGTGGGTGATGACCTTACAGACACAATTGCTCTGTATAGGAAGGCATCCACAACTATTGTGCGTCCATGTAGCTGTTTGAGTCAAACCATTTACTGCCCTGATAGCATATGCTCTCTCAAATATTCTCTAAACCAAATTCATACCTTCGGAGGAGTTCTCCCCTCCTTTGACGTTTTAAGCATTTGGGGTGCCCCACAGAGTTCAGCAACGATGAGACACTGTGTCTTGTTTTGCTCCAGGTCTTGTAAATTCTTACATTTACAAATTTAAAGATAGGCATCACAATTGTTAAATGACATAATCTTGCAGGGTCTTCCTAGTTTAGGCAGAGACTCATGCCTTCATCTTCTAGATCCCCATCCCCTAGCTGAGGCCTGGGGCCAAACACATGTATGGTGAATGAATAAATGAGGTGATTTATTTTGTATTTGGCATTGTTTTGTTTTATAAGATGCATGTCTTTGACATTAATAACTGATCAATACAATCTTTAGGAAAGTATCAGAGGTAAAGGAATCATTCAAGCCCGGCTTAGTTAGGTTCAGGCCCCAGGAAGGACTCACACAAACTCAGCTGATTTGTGAGGAAATCATCTCATCACTGACCAAGAAACCCCATTATTCCTCAAGGTCTCAGGGGAGCAGGAAGTACTCAGGAAGAGTCCTGAGTAGGTGAAGGAAATCCCATCTTACATTTACAAATGTAAAGTCCATGGTTTGGGTACCTGGTATAATAGGAAATTCCTTTAAAATAACAAAATGTTATCTGTGACTTCAATAACCCTAAGTGTGAGTGCAAAAAGCAAAAAGACTTTAGGAGATTGAAGAACAAATTAAGACTTCTGTCCCTATCTTCAGCCAGATATCAGCTTGAAGTTATCAGGGAAGTTTTAATTTTATAGTAGCTAGAGTGGGACTTTCTTTAATTCTTGTTTTTAAAGATTTATTTATTTATTTTAGAGAGAGAGAGGGAGAGTGCAGGAGTTGGGGGGTAGAGGGAGAGAATCTTCAAGCAGACTCCCCGACGAGTGGGGAGCCGGATGCAGGGCTTGATCCTACAACCCATGAGATCATGACCTGAGCCAAAACCAAGAGTCAGATGCTTAACCAACTAAGCCACCCAGGTGCCCCTAGAGTGGGACTTTCAGTTTTACTCAATTAAGAAAAAATATATACGTTTTTGGAAAATAATGTAGAATGGTCCAACTTATCTACCTGTCTCTGAAAAATAATCCTGGGGCTGGAATTCAAGGGAACTCCTGGTTCAAGGCCATTGCGCTCGGGTGGAGATAATGGATCATGGTAACTCACTGTACTAGGAGAGCAGTGATGAGGCTTCTTCTTCTAGTAGAATATGAAAATCGATAACCTCCTCCCCTGGATTAGAAGGAGTTTGTGATATAGTATCTTACAAGGGAAACACTTAGCCTCCTTGAAGATGTGCCCTGCGCAAAAAGATGTGTCCTGAGATTCCTGGTAAAATGAAATGACAGCACCTGCAGCATCACAGAAGACCAGTTTCATATACAGAATTCTGAAATTCCTAGGAGTGCTGAGTCAGAATGTGGCAGTGAGTGGAGCACCAGCCCCTTGTCCCCAGACCACCAGCCCCTTGTCCCCAGACCAC
>NC_058419.1:11965628-11975646 GCF_002201575.2 Neomonachus schauinslandi
CACCAGCCCCTTGTCCCCAGACCACCAGCCCCTTGTCCCCAGACCACCCCCTCTTCTCTTCCCACTCCTACCCAGGCTGTCCCACTTACATGAGGATCCTCATGTCCTCCCATGTGGAGACCCCAGACTGAATGTTCAAGCTCCAACCATTATGATCCAGCAATTCTACTTCTAGGTATATATATGTTGAAAACATATGTCCACACAAAAATGTCTACACAAATGTCCACAGCAGTACTATTTACAATAGTCAAAAGGTGGAAACAACCCAAATGTCCATCAACTGATGGTTGAATAAACAAAATGTAGTATATCCATACAATGGAATATCATTCAGCCATTAAAAGGAATGAACTCCTGATACATGCTACAACAGGAATTAACCTTGCAAACATGTAAGTGAAAGAAGCCAGTCATAAAAGACCACAATACTGTATGATCCCACTTACATGAAATATCCAGAATAGGCAAATCCATATAGACACAAACCAGATTAGTGGTTGCCAGGGATTGGGGGGAAGGAGGGATTAAGAAGTGACTGCTTAGTTGTTATGGGGTTTCCATTTGTGGTGATAAAATAGTTCTGGAATTAGCTAGTGGTAACAGCTGCACAACACTGTGAATATACTCAGTGCTTGTCTTAGTCCATTCAGGCTGCTATAACAAAATCCCAGACTGGGTAATTTACAAACAACCGAAATTTATTTCTCACAGTTCTGGAGGCTGGAAGTCCGAGCTCAAGGCACCAGCATGGCTGTATTTTCAAGAAGGCCCTCTTCCTGGTTCATAGTCTTCTCGCTGTGTCCTCACATGGCAGAGGGGATTAGACATCTCTCTGGAGCCTCTTTTACGAGAGCACTAATCACATTCATGAAGGCTCCATCCTTATGATTGAAAGTACCTCCCAAAGGCCCCACCACTTAATACCACCATCTTTGGGGTTGGAATTTCAACATCTGAATTTTGGAAGACACATTCAGAGCATGATGTCACTTTAAAATGGCTAAAATGGTAAATTTTATGTTATGTGTGTTTTTATCACAATTAAAAAAAAAGAATACCAAACTCATTTATGCAAAAGTACTGATGACTGATATCTAACAGCTTACATGTTTAACATTTTAACATATGGTGAAAGCAGCTAACATTTGCTGAGGTGTTTTTTTTTTTTTTAAGATTTTATTTATTTATTCATGAGAGACAGAGAGAGAGAGAGAGAGAGAAGCAGAGGGAGAAGCAGGCTCCCAAGAAGCAGGGAGCCCGATGCGGGACTCGATCCCAGAATCCTGGGATCATGACCTGAGCCGAAGGCAGATGCTTAACCGTCTGAGCCACCCAGGCGCCCATTTGCTGAGTTTTAACCATATATTAATTACTTGATATCTATTGACTTTCACAACCACCCTGTAAGATAGCCATTTTTATCCCCATTTTAAAGATGAGAAGCCTGGGGCACCTGGGTGGCTCAGTCGTTAAGCATCTGCCTTCGGCTCAGGTCATGATCTCAGGGTCCTGGGATGGAGCCCCGCATCAGGCTCCCCGCTCAGCGGGAAGCCTGTTTCCCCCTCTCCCACTCCCCCTGCTTGTGTCATGTCTCTTGCTGTTTCTCTCTCTGTCAAATAAATAAATAAAATCTTAAAAAAAAAATAAAGATGAGAAGCCTGAGAAGTAAACTGTTTTATCTAAGGTCATATAACACTAAGTAACAGCACTGGAATTCAAGTCCAGATGTGACTGACTCCCCAGTCCATACTCCTGACTATACTAAAGAAAGAGGTAATGTGGAAGAATTCAGGGCATCTGTCAGCGGATTAGGAAGGTTTGGAGGGCAGTGTGCCTCCCACATCAGGAATCTAGCCTACTTGCACATTCTACAACGAAAGCAGTGGTCTCCAAACTTCTGTAATCTCTACCCTTACCAGTGATGAAATCTGAGCATGTGCTCCCAATATGGCCATATTTCATTATACATATTAAATTATAAGCTCGGACTACTAGCAAATCACATATTAACTATTACTGAAGATCCATTTATTTCTTGTTAAGATCAAAATAAATGCAAGTTTTAATATTTCCTTTCTACTTCCTGGATGGATTATCTTGCACACTCTGGAGACCACTGCTCTGGAGAAAGCAAAGTCTTAGCTCTAGCCACATACTAAGCAGTTTGAGTAAAGAACCATTATTGACGACTTACTCGTCTCAGGACACCTTGCTTACTTCCACAGATGGTGCATAAACAGAATACTCGCCCCATTCTCAAGTTACTCACAGTCTAGTAAGGAGCCAATTGTGTACCTGGATTAATCCCATCTAAGGCAGACTGGGATAAGTATTAGAGATACAGGTTAAATTCAAAAGCCCTTTAAAAACTGATTATTAAATAGTTTAAAAAATAAGTTGGTTATAAGATTTTTAAAAAACTGACATGGATAGAGATAGCTCAGATGTTAAAATAATCATTTATCCAAAATTTAAAATATAACACTTTTGGGTACACACTACATGGAATGTGTGTATGTGGGTGTACCCATGTGTGTATAAGACATACATAAGATAGGCACCAAATTCGGGGAAACATTGTTCACAAGTGATAGGATGCATGAACAAGAGAACTTGACTTTAGAAAAGGGTTGTTAGCATTCATACGATTTTTATCCTCTGGAGCTTTTGATCATAAAGTTAGGTAGTTATTTGAGATGTGGTTTTTATCTTTCTCGTGTACCTGGTAAATAAAACTCTTTTTTAAAAAATATGATTGGGCAATCACTAATGTATTTTAAATAAATTGAACATACTATGTCCCATTTACCACTTCCTCATGGAGGTAATTTATAAGTTCTTGGAAATTTAGTAGACTTAAAAGAAAAAAAAAATTTCCCAAATAAATACTTTATCTGCTCTGGCTTAAAAATAAACTCCAACATGATTTATGAAATGTTCTTATTTCTGCAAGGTATTGTGATTTCTGAAATAATGAAGTGTAGTACTTGAAAATCACATTTAATTTACTCTGAGGGAAGCAAGCTAATGCCTTCGGAGGTTGCTGGGGAAACAGAAAAGCTTCTTTAGGTCAGTGTTGTAGCAGAGAAGTAAGCTGATATTTCACAATTTATTCATGGTCATAGCTCTAAACTCTTTCCTGATTTTTAGCAACATATTCCTAATTTTACATTAAATATTCACATACCCCTTTAATCTGGTCTTATTTTTGGTAGCTGATGGAGATTTGTAAAGCAAAAAAAAATTTTGAGAATTTAAGCTGTTCTTTAGCACAATCCCTGTACATTTTAAGTTATTTTCCTAAAGCCCAATTCAATAAAAAATTACATCCGGTTTCGGCACCAGAGAAGCTCATTTTGGGCAACAGAAGCCCATTTATCATTAAACTTTTAGATGAAATAAAATAAGGGCTCTGGGCTTACAATGACTCTAATTATTCAGATAATTCACAAAAGCCCTGATTTATGCTAAATACCTAGCTTTAATTAGCCAGCGGCTACATAAAGGAAGGGGGGAGGTGGTAATAAGGTAAGTGTTGGAAAAAGGACATATGTGGTAGTCACTATTAGTTGCTTTCCCAACACCCATTTTCCTCCCCCTTTCTCCTATTCAGGCAGAATTACCTCTCACTATATACCCACATTCTAATCCTCTCTTGCAGCTAAGAATGAGTATGTGACTATCGCTTATCTGGCCAATGGAACCTGAGGGAAGTTGGCTAGGGAAGGTTTTCCTGCATAATACAAGAAAAAATAAGAAATGCCCCCTCTTTCCCTTCATCAGACATAGTTTTTTTCTGCATATGATATCTGGAGCTGCTGCAGCCATTTTGCAACCAAGAGGGGAGACATCATCACCCTGAAGATGCTGAAGATGACATAGAGTCAGAAAGATTGTAGAAAGACTGGAAGAGTAGAAAGATTGAAAAAAAAAACCCCACAGCTCTGAGGACAGTATTGAGCCACTGAATTAAGTAATTCTAGAACAACCTACCTCTGGATGTGACATAATAAAATGTCCTCATTCTTTCAGCCACTTTTAGATGGGTATTCTGTTAATTGCAGCCAAAAGGATCATACCTTTTAAAAACAGGACTCATTTTTTATCTATACTCTCCAAAGTCACCAAATAGATTGCTTTTTTCATTAACTAGAACTGTATATCGGAAATGCCCAGCTGGGAAAAACTTTTATAATTTATGGAGTCTAATGATTTTAAAGTTGGTAGGAGAATCATCTGCAGGATTTGTTTTCCCAAATGACACGTATCTTCCCACTTGCACACAGGGAGGTGATAGCTGCTTAACAAAGACACAGACAGATTGACTGAGAGTGAATCATGACCATCTGATCTACTCTCATGCCCTCATTTTACAGATGAGGAAACTAAAGTCCAAGTGAGTTTTTTAAGGTCACCCAAAGCAGTCCTCAAGAGGGGTCAAAGTGCTCAGGGAGTTTTAGAGGAGGGAAAAAACACATCATCCTCAAAGAATAAACAAAACCAACTGATGTGACCGGCACTAGACCAGGACTTAATATTTAATGCTCAGCTTCTCTGAGAACATCTATACGCAGGCAGCAGAGAGCCCTGATGAATTCTTTTGTCTGCTTATCAAGTTCAAACTCCTCTGCCTGCCATTTAAGGCCCTCAGCAGCCTGGCTCCTCTCCAAAAGCCCTACTGCCTTTCTCCCTACTCTCCACCACTCCCTTGCTCTTTGGTATTTCACGAATATACCAGCCTCCTCCCCAATTTCAAATGCCTTCCATTTTTATCTATTGGTCTTCCAAATCCTATCCATCCTTCAAGGTGTCACATAAACATCACTGCGTGTTTCATTTGATGGTGACAACAACAAATTATTCTTGTAATTTCTGCCTTTATACATGTAGAACATAGTACTTCACTCAAAACTTTAAATTAAATTTAAAAACCAAAATAAGATAGGAGGGATAGCAAGTAAAATTGAATCCACTTGAAGCTGTGATCAATCTACCTAATCATGAAGCATGAAACAATTTATATCTCTCTGATTTTAAGGGCATCAGAAAATATCTCAGAGCAAACTGTATTCTGCTTGGATATATCATATTTCATATGCTATATATCATATGAACCAAATCACAGGGGGAAATTGAAAAGGGCAGGGCAGCAACAATCTGCTCATTTATATCATCATATAATAGCAGAGCTGAAAGTTCTAAAAGACCACTTCACCAACAGCCTCATCTTACACATAGGGAAACTGAGGTCGAGAGAGGAAATGTGGTTAGCTCCTCATCTAGCGACCTGTATGTTTTATACCCAAAGGTGGGATTTAGGACCTCAATAATAACGACTATCTACAAGTCTTAGAACTTGTCACTGTTCCAACTAGCTAAACTCATTGCTTTGGCCAAGTGCACAATGCCTCAACCAGAAGCCATGATCTTTTTTTCCTAACCTGTTTTTCTTGCAGAAACATTTCCTATTATCACCTGGCCCTCATACTTTGAATACTAATAGCATCAACATAAAAATAAGACATCAATTCTATTGCTACAACAAATACAACTTCACGTAAAAAGCAGCTAACAACAGTAAACAGACTAAACTTCGTGAGTCCCTAAGTGATATAAAACTCCCAGCGTCAGGGGAGATAACGCAAAGTGGTGTTATTCTGACTTTACCCTTAGATACAATAAATTTAAATTATACAAATAAAAGCAGTATTGCTTTGCAGAAAATTTACTGCACCAGGGTCGGGAAACTGGTTCAGTTCTAGATTCTGGTTCCAGGTCTACTTCTGGCTTGTTTATGACTTTGCTTAACAGTTCTCCTTTTGTAAAAGAAGAGGACTGGTCTGGGTTGATGTTTCTCAGACCAGGCTCTGCAGATGTATTAGGGGTGATTGTTGCTATTAGAATATTCCAATTTTGTTTTTCCATTACTATGATCATTTATTTTAAAGTTTCCAAAGCTATAGTCTTATAATGAAGTACTGCCATGCTATTTTTCTGCCCATTTATGTGTTTGTGTTAGCAGTTGAATGGTAACTGAGTAGAGTGTTGTTGTAATTGTTAAAAGCCAGACAAAAACCCCACAAAGGTGGGCGTGTTAGATAAAAGATATGTTCCTGCCAAACAAAGGCCCTATATATGATGCAGGTGTCCTCCTTTGACTAGAAGAAAGGAGTGGGAGAAAGTGATTATCACACAGGTTCTAAGTTTATACCTAGTTTTATGTGCATTACCAAAGATACATATTTATATGTATCAATATATTACATGTTAAACTACAATTTCCTTTATATTATTACATTCTTACTTTAATAGCATTCTAAAAATAATTTAAGTGACACTGGGGGTCAGTCAGAATTTTTCCTCTTTTAAAAGTGGTGTCTACATTACTCAATTGAGAAAAACAGGCTTAGATGGTCTCTCAGCCCCTTGTGGCTATGACATCCCATGCATCCATTAGAACTAAATCAGAGATCTTATTTACAGAACCCAAGTGAAGTGAAGTGGAGAATTAAACAACATCCAATGAACATTCCCTCTTTTTTTTTTTTTTTGGTGTATCATCCCAAAAAAACAGATGAGAAGAATGGCTTTCCTAAGTTTTCCAATTAGAAACAATACCCCAAAATGAAAACAAAATGGATAGACCAGTTTCTTGGGGTTGGTCGAAATTTCTTAAGCAGTCTTCTTAGTGACATTTTTCATGAAGGACAAATGCTTGACACACTGTAGCTGGCAGAGAAAGCATTAAAGAGGCTGAGAAGGAAGCAAGATGTTTCCCCTCCCCATTTCAAAATCTGCAATGCTATCTCACAAAGTACTTTTTAAAATTTTAATGGAAAACTCAATATTAGAAATCATGGAAGAAACACTGTTGTTTGCAAATTACTCATTCATGTGGGTAAGAGTGTGCCCTGCCCTTTTCCTCCTCATTCGTCACACAGAGACCCCCAGTCTGGCTACATCCTTGACGAGTAATATTTTTTATAATGTTCTTATAAGTGATTGCTTGCAGCATCTTATAGTCTTATCTCAGCTTGTGCAGCTTCTCATTAATATTCTGTACATATGGAAGAGTTTTCTATATCATTGTCCATTAACAAGGAGAATAATCACTCATTCAGTTATCAAGCAGTCAGCAAAGACCTGGCCTTGTGCCCTTAGTGCAAAGAATCATGGGATATCAAGAAGGTTAAATGTGGTTGACATTATGATAGTTACATTTTTTTATATAATTAGAGTTCTATAACCAAGTTGATCAAAGATAAGCAAAGAAGTATTAAAGTCTTTTAGGACTTAGAGACCATATTAGGGACTCTTTACCTCTTAGTAGAATGACAAAAACCATATTTCAGCTGATACATACCAATGAGCATTCTTTTATTGAAAACAAGAAAAAGTCATAAGTTTACATATAAATGACATATTATTACAAAATAGTTTTTTTTTTTTAAAGATTTTATTTATTTATTTTGAGAGAGAGAGAATGAGAAACAGAGAGCATGAGAGGGAGGAGAGTCAGAGGGAGAAGCAGACTCCCTGCCGAGCAGGGAGCCCGATGCGGGACTCGATCCCGGGACTCCAGGATCATGACCTGAGCCGAAGGCAGTCGCTTAACCAACTGAGCCACCCAGGCGCCCCTACAAAATAGCTTTTAAAGAGAAGTGAGTTAAGTGATATTAAGAAAATTCAAAACTGAAATGGGACCGGGCATAAGGAGAGACATAAAACAGCTAAGTGACTGAACCACTATCAGAGGCCAAAGGTTCAGAATGGCCGAACTCAAATCAAAATACTCGCTTCTGCACCTCTGTGGTTATGATTTAGCCATTCAAGCCTTTTTCATTTCTACAATCACAGAATCTCTGTATGAACATCTGGTGAATGAAAATATTACATCTATGTGTGTGTATACTCAAGTGTCAGCAATACCTGAGGGAAGAGAAGGGCAACCAGACTTTTAGGCCTGATGCCTCTAAGGAGGTGATGTGAACCATTCCAGATATAGCGAAAAGTCAGATTTCAGAATAGAATGGTTGCATCTCAGTGGTCAATGTCCTCCCAAAGGAGCCATTGAGCCCATACAAATGAGGTGCTAAAGAATGGGGAAAGGAGTGGCCGTGGGAAATGAATAGGAAGGCACAAATCCAAAAGTTAGAGCAAAAGAAAATTTGTGATAACTATATCACTCTGGGTTAGGAATCAGATGAGTTAATATAAATGAAAATACTTTTCAAAGTTCACAATATTAAGCAATGTAGGGGAGAGAATTTTGGTGACCCCACAGAGTTTAGGGTCTAAGGTAAGTTGATAAGAGGAAACAATTTAGATGTGGAAGAAAAGATGAGTTTCAAAGTACTGGTGGGAAAAGTGTTCTCTATCACCTATACTCCTATTTGGAACTGGAATTCAACACTTTACATAAAAGTTAAAAGCTAGAGAAGGGTTTTTCCGTGTAAGGAAGGTCTTTTTCAGTGTTTTCAAAATTAAAAGAAATTGGTATTTGCCAGAAGAGGGGAGACAGTGAGTATTATATGGCCAGATGGCCCTAAAACCATACCATGTGCACAAAAGCCTTCTTGAGCCTGCTACCTAGGCAATGCTGGAGTTTTTGTCTCCCAACCATCTTGTTTCTGAGTCTTTGGAATTTCTTTCTGGGTTCCTTTGGTATTACCAAAGTAGAGCACAATATTATATCTCAGACACAGTTTCCCCAGAAGTAACAACATAGACAGAGAAAGGCAGGGGTGGGAAATTCCTGAGACCCAGGCCACAGTGCATTTCAGTAAATGGCATACTTCCACAAAGCTTGTCATATGGCAAGGGGAGACAGCAGGAATACTCCATATCACTTCCCCAAAGCAACTGGACTACAGAGCCATTTCTACTCTATCAAGAGGACTCAGACTGGCCTGTTTCCTTTCACAGGGATCTATCAACCACCCTTTCCCCTTACAGCCACATGGTACCTTCTGTGACATGAATCTCATGTATCATAAAGCACTGTGAGCCAGAAAGAAAGAAAAAGAAAGAAAGAAAGAAAGAAAAGAAAAGAAAAGAAAAGAAAAGAAAAGAAAGCACTGTGAGCCAATTTGGCTATAGCAATTACACTCTAGATGTGAAAATCTGAGTGTGCACACCACATGGGCATCATATGGAGAGCATTTGAACACACACACACACACACACATACATTTCAGTAACATGCTTTTGCACACAGCACTTCAGTTATATGATTTTGTGCATAAAAACAACCTTGTAAAGAAAGCAAGTATTATTATCCCATGTTATTAGGTGAAAAAAAGAGCACCAAACTCTTTCCTGAATCTCTGAGAAGGAAAATGATTTGCCCAAAGTGACTCAGATATTGGTGCTCTAGGACCTGAATCCACAGCCATGAGCCATAGTTGTAGAATTTGGTTTGGGCTCACAAACTCTCTTCAATTCTTGGAATATCCCTCATTCATCCACTCCCCTGAAGGAAGCCCACTAGTCCCCTATCAGAATATTTTTGGGAACTATTGTCCAGAGATAGAATATGAACCCTTAGGAATGTGTTTTAGTAAGAAGCCCGAATTTCAACATTTTATGTCTCAGAATTTGTTTTTATTTGTTTTTAAGTTTTATTTAAATTCCAGTTAGTTCGCATACAGTGTAATATTAGTTTCAGGTGTATAGTGATTCAACACTTACATACATCACCTGGTGCCCATCATGACAAGTGCACTCCTTAATCCCCATCACCTATTTCACCCATCCCCCACCCACCTCCCCTCTGGTAACCATCAGTTGGTTCTCTATAATTAAGAGTCTGTCTCGGGGCGCCTGGGTGGCTCAGTCGTTAAGTGCCTGCCTTCGGCTCAGGTCATGATCCCAGGGTCCTGGGATCGAGCCCCGCATCGGGCTCCCTGCTCCGCGGGAAGCCTGCTTCTCCCTCTCCCACTCCCCCTGCTTGTGTTCCTGCTCTGGCTATCTCTCTCTCTGTCAAATAAATAAATAAAATCTTGAAAAAAAGTAA
>NC_058419.1:11975746-12019105 GCF_002201575.2 Neomonachus schauinslandi
AAAAAAAAAAAAAGAGTCTGTCTCTTGGTTTGCCTCTCTCTCTTTTTTTTCCCCTTTGCTCATTTGTTTTGTTTCTTAAATTCCACATATGAGTGAAATCAGACGGTATTTTTCTTTCTCTTACTGACTTATTCACTTAACATAGTACTCTATAGCTCCATCCATGTTGCTGCAAATGACAAGATTTCATTCTTTAAAAATATAATTTAAGATGAAATTGAAACTGGATAGCTGAACAGATTGATACCATAGTAAAAGCATAAGCTTGTCCCCTGTTTCAAGAAAAAGATGCAGAAATAGACAAACAGAATCGAGGGCCCAGAAATAAATCCACGCATATATAGTCAACTAATATTTGACAAGGGAGTCAAGAACACTCAATGTTGGAAAAGATAGTCTCTTCAATAAATGGCACTGGGAAGACTGGATATTCACATGCAAAAGAATGAAAGTGGTCCCCTACCTTATACCACTCACAAAAATTAACTCAAGTTGGGTTGAAGACTTAAATGCAAGACCTAAAACTGTAGAACTCCTAGAAGAAAAGAGGAAAAAAGTTCCTTCACATTGATCTTCACAATGATTTTCTGGATATGTCACCAAAAGCACAAGCAACAAAAGCAAAAATAAACAAGTAAGTCTACAGCAAACTAAAAACCTTCTGCACAGCAAAAGAAATGATCAACAAAATGAAAAGGCAACTTACAGAATGGGAGAAAATATTTGCAAATCATATATGTGATAAGTGGTTAAAATCCAAAATATATAAGGAACTCCTACAACTTGACAGTAAAAAACAAACAAACAAATCTGATTTTAAAATGAGTAAAGGACCTGAACAGACATTTTTCTAAAGCGGATAGACAAATGGCCAGCATCGCAAATCAAGAAAATGCAAATCAAAACCACAAAGAGATATCATCTCACACCTGTCAGAGTGGATATTACCGAAAAGAAAAGGGATAACAAATGTTGGTAAGGATGTGGAGAAAAGGGAACTCTCATGCACTGCTGATGGGAATGTAAATTGGTACAGCCACTATGACAAACCATATGGAGGTTCCTCAAAAAATTAAAAATAGAACTACCATATGATCCAGCAATCCCACTTTTTAAAATTTTTTAAATCTAAATTCAATTTAATTAACATATAGTGTATTATTAGTTTCAGAGGTAGAATTTAGTGATTCATCAGTTGCATACAATATCCAGTGCTCATTATATCAAGTGCCCTCCTCAATGCCCATCACCCAATTACCCCATCCTCCTGCTCCTCACCAACCTCCCCTCCAGCAACCCTCATTTTGTTTCCTAAAGTTCAGGGGCTCTTATGGTTTGCCTCCCTCTCAATTTTCATCATAAAATGAAAATACAACCTATTAAAGTATGTGGAATGCAGCTGAAGTAGTACTGAGAGAGCAATTTATAGAACTAAATGCTTATGTTAGAAATAAGTAAAGGACTCAATTCAATAATTTAAGTCCCTACCCCATGAAACTAGAAAAAAGAAAAGCATAATAAACACAGAGCAAACAGAAAGAATGAAATGATAAAGACAAATGCAGAAATCAATGAAATTGAAAATAAGAAAATAGAGAAAATTAATGAAAAAAGGTGATTCTTTTAAAAAAATCATTAAAATTGATAAACTCTAACAAGGCTAATTAGGTTTTTTTTAAAAAAGAGAAGATAGGGGCACCTGCGTGGCTCAGTCAGTTAAGTGTCCGACTCTTGATTTCGGCTCAGGTCATGATCTCAGGGTTGTGAGATCGAGCCCCATGTCAGGCTCTGTGCTTGGCGTGAAGCCTGCTTAAGATTCTCTCTCTACCTCTCCTTCTCCCCCTCCCCCCGCCACTTGCACTCTTTCTCTCTCAAAAAGCCAGAAACAAAAAATTAGGGACGCCTGTGTGGCTCAGTTGGCTAAGTGTCTGAAGCTTGATTTCAGCTCAGGTCATGATCTCAGGATTATGAGATCAAGCCCCGTGTTGGGCACTGTGCTGGGCGTGAAGCCTGCTTGGGATTCTCTCTCCCTCTCCCTCTGCCCCTCCACCTCTACTTTCTCTCTTTGTCTAAAAAAAAACTACTAAAAGTAAATTACAAAAAGAGAAGATACAAATCAGCAATATCAGGACTAAAACATGGGGATATCACTACAAATCTTGCAGCCAGTAAAAGGATAAGAAGGGAAAATGAATGACTTTACACTCATAAATTCAGGAAATAGAACAGATGGTTTTGAAAAAACCGAGATGAAATAAATAATTGGAATAGTCCTATAATCCATTAAAGGAATTAAATTCATAATTTAGAAGCTCCAAAAAAAGGAATTGCCATAGGTAAGACAAACTTTGACCTAAACCTCACATCTTATACAAACATTAATACAAAATGGATCATGCACCTAAATGTAAAATTATAAAACTTTGAGAAAAAAAACATAGGAGAAAAACTTTGATACCTAGGGTTAGACAAACAATTCCTAGATTTGACATCAAAAGCATGAACAATAAAAGAAAAAATTAATAAATTTGACTTCATCAAAATTTAAAACTTTCATGCTTCAAAAGATTCTGAGAAGACTGTGAAAACACAAGCTACCCATTGGAAGCAAATATTTGTAAACTACACATCCAACAAAGTCTTAGATGAAGAATAAGTTTAGAACTCTCAAAACTCAACAGTAAAACAAAAAACCAAAAAGATAACCTAATTACAAAATAAGCAAAAAATATGAACATACATTTAACTGAAGATGACAAAAGCAATGAAAAGATGTTCAACATCTTTAGCCATCAAAGGAATGCAAATTAGAACCACAGTAAGATATCACTGCACACCCATCAGAATGGCTAAAATAATAAAATGTGACACCAAACCCAGAACACAAAAATCTAAAATGGATATGTCTTGATTAGTCAATGGTAAACCTTTGGACAACAAACAAACAGGGGTATTTGAATCAACCATAGTTAAAAGTTATGGGTATAATTGCAATGGAAGCTACAATTACCATTCTTTGAATTGATGATCTTATTAAGTTATACCCAGGAGGCAAAGATGATAAGCATGGAAGTTATGAAGATGCTGTTCACCCAGGAGCCCTTGATGACTGATCCGATTTCTCTTTTATTTATAACAATGTGAGATGAAATTGTCTTGTACCTCAAGTATTACACATTAAAAACAATGAGCTGTCAAAAAAATAGGGACATCACCTAATGCTGTCAAGGATACAGAGAAACTAGATCATTCATACATTGCTGGTAGGGATATAAAGTGCTACAGCCACACTGGAAAAGAATATGGCAGTTTCTTACAAAGCTGAACGTGCCATTATCATTAAACTCAGCAACTGCACTTCTGGGCATTTATCCCAGAGAATGGAATATGTGCTCACACACAATGCTTAATCAAATGTTTGCAGCAGCTTTACTTATACTAGCCCCAAACTTGAAACAACCCAGATGTCCTTCAATGGGCGAATGGTTAAAGGAACTGTGATGCTGTGGAATAATACTCAGCAATAAAAAATGAATAACTACTGGGAGTTGAGGAAGATGGTGGTTGAGTAGGAGGACCCTAGGCTCACCTCATCCCAAGAATACAACTAGATAACTATCATATCATCCTAAATACCCCAGAAACTGACGTGAAAACCAGCAGAACAAACTACAACTAAATGTAGAGAAGAGTCCACATTGAAGAATGTAGGAAGTATGAAGACATGATTTGGGAGGGAAATGGATCATAGCCACTGCTGTGGGAGGGAGCCGTGGTCACAGAGAAGGGTGAGAGACAGACTAGCACACAGGGGAGTGCATGGGGAAAATGAATCTCCATAGCAATTTGTTTTAGAAAGTGAAAGGGCCTGAATTTCCTGAGTTCCGGCAACTAGCAGGGCTTAAAGCCTGGGGTTCTAAGGTCAGTCGTGCTTGGCTCTGGGAGAGCTCAGAAGGCACTAGGGCTGCTCTCAGAGAAAATGGAGGGCAAACAGCCCATGGAGACACAGCACGAAGACAGAGATCTAAAGTGAGCCTGGGGCACACAGTGGGTAAGTTATTTGTTCATCTCTGAGCGTATCCCAGAGAGACAGCATTCACAGAGGGACCACCCCCCCCAAAACAAGGAACTGGCTAGGGCCATTTCCCTCCCCCACCCCTCAGCATAAGCACAGGGCCACCTGTGGGGTACCAGCGCAATGCTGACACTCACTACTTAACTTGTTTACACCAAGTCTTGCCCCCACCCCACCCCCCAAATTCCAGAAGAACCACCCTTCCAATCCATGCTTGTCTGAGGCCTAGCATGGCCAGCCCCCTCCTCCAGAAGACTGGCCCAAACCCCTGCCAACACCATGTCTCCCAATGTGGTAGTTTTGTGGAGCATCACCTCCAGCAGTGGTGGTGATGGGTCTCATTTCACAAACAGACCAGAGCGCACCTAGTTAAAGCATGCCACATTCAACAGGGATCTAACACTGTCCACAACAGGCAAAGAGAGCCTCTGCAGACGACTGGCCTAAAGGACAAAGCAGCCAGGACATAACAGCAGAGCACACGCAGCACACACTGGAGACCCTCCTGGAAGCACCAGGCCCTAGGAAGCAGAGGGCACTACACAGCAGGGCACTACAAGACCTCGTCTTCATAAGGCCATTACCCTCAAGAACAGGAGACATAGCTGACTTTTCTAACACACAGAAACAGGCACAGACAAAATGAGAAAACAGAGAAACTTATCCCAAATGAAAAAACAGGACAAGGCCACAGCCAGAGATCTAAGCAAAACAGATACGAGTAACATGCCTGATGGAGAATTTAAGGTAATGATCATAAGGATACTCACTGGGCTTGAGAAAAGAGTGGAAGACATGAGGGAGACCTTAACATGGAGATAACATAGCAGAGATAAAGAGCACAATAAATGAAAGAGAAACACACTTGATGGAATGAACAGCAGGCTGGAAAAAGCAGAGAAACAAATTAATGATCTAAAAGACAGAGTAACAGAAAGTAATCAAGTGGAACAAAAGAGAGAAAAAAGAATTATGCAAAATGAGAACAGATTTAGGGAACTCAATGGCTTCATCAAATGTAATAACATTCATATTATAGGAGTCACAGAAGAAGAGAGGGAAAAGGGGGCAGAAAATTTATTTGAAAAAATAACAGCTGAGGGTGCTGGGTGGCTCAGTTGGTTAAGTGTCTGCCTTCAGCTCAGGTCATGATCCCAAGATCCTGGGATCGAGCCCCACGTCCGACTCCCTGTTCAGTGGGGAGTCTGCTTCTCCCTCTGCCCCTCCCCTCTGCTCATGCTCTCTCTCTCTCTCTGGCTCTCTCTCTCTCAAATAAATAAATAGGTAAAATCTTAAAAAAAAAGAAAAAACAACAGCTGAAAACTTCCCTAAGCTGGGAAAGGAAACAGATATCCACATCCAGGAGGCACAGAGAACTTTCACCAAAAACAACAAAAGCAGACCCACACCAAGACAGGTTATAATTAAATTGGCAAAATATAGTGATAAAGAAAAAAATTTAAAAGCAGCAGGACAAAAGAAGACAGTAACTTACAAGGGAAAATCCATAAAGATGGCAGGAGATTTTTCAACAAAAACTTTACAAGCCAGAAGGGAGTGGCATGATGTATTCAAAGTGCTGTATGGGAAAAATCTGCAGCCAAGAATATTCTACCCAGCAAAGTAATCACTCAGAATAGAAGGAGAGATGAAAGTTTCCCAGACAAACAAAAACTAAAGGAGTTCATGACCACTAAACCAGCCCTGTAAGAAATAATAAAGGAGACTCTTTGACTGGAAAGGAGAGACCAAAAGTGACAGTATAAAGATAGGAAAC
The DNA here is from genome assembly GCF_002201575.2 of Neomonachus schauinslandi. NCBI lineage: Eukaryota > Metazoa > Chordata > Mammalia > Carnivora > Phocidae > Neomonachus > Neomonachus schauinslandi. The sequence goes on from NC_058419.1 coordinate 11,981,599, forward strand.
ACAAAAGCAATAAAAATGAATACTTCTGTAAAAAAAAAAATCAGTCAAGAAACTTACAAAATAAAAGGATATAAAATATAACAGCATATACCTAAAACGTGGGGAGGAGAGGAGGAAAGAATGGGTTCAAACTTTAACAGTCATCAACTTAATGTAGACTGCAATATGCAGAAGATGTTATATACAAACCTAATGGTAACCATATATCAAAAAAACACCAATAAATATGCAAAGAATAAAGAGAAAGAAATCCAAATATGTCACTAAATAAAAAAACCATGAAAGAGAGAAAGACAAGAAAAATCAGAAAACATCTTCTGAAACAACACAAAGCAAATAATAAAATGACAATAAATACATATCTATCAATAATTACTTTGAATATAAATGGACTACATGCTCCAACCAAAAGACATAGGGTAACAGAATAAATAAGAAAGCAAGACCCATCTATATGCTGCCTACAAGAGACTCATTTTAGACCTAAAGACACCTGCAGATTGAAAGTGAGGGGATGTAGAAACATCTATCATGCAAACATATGTCAAAAGAAAGTCTGAGTAGCAATACTTATATCAGACAAAGTATACTTTAAAACAAAGACTAACAAGACAAAGAAGGACACTATATAATAATAAAGGGGACAAACGATCCAACAAGAAGATATAACAACTGTAAATATTTATGCACCCAACAGAGAAGCACCCAAATATATAAAAGTTAATAACAAACATAAAGGATATAATTGATAATAATGGAATAATAGTAGGGGACTTTAACACCCCATTAACATCAATGGACAGATCATCTAAACAGAAAATCAACAAGGAAACCATGGATTTGAATTAGACACTGGAATAGATGGATTTAACAGATATGTTCAGAACTTTCCATCCTAAAACAGAATACACATTCTTTACAGTGGCACATGGAACATTCTCCAGAATAGACCACATATTAGGCCACAAAACAAGCCTCAACAAATTCAAGAATATTGAAATCATACCATGCATATTTTTTGACCATAATACTATGAAACCAGAAGTCAACCACAGGAAAAAATCTGGAAAGACCACAAATACATGGAGGTTAAATAACATGTTAACAAAATAATTAATGGGTCAACCAAGAAATAAAAGAAGAAATAAAAAAGTACATGGAAACAAATGAAAATGAAAACAAATTGGTCCAAAACCTTTGGGATGCAGCAAAAGTGGTTCAAAGAGGGAAGTTTATAGCAATACAGGCATACCCTAAGAAGCCCAAAAAAAAAAAAAAATTTCAAATAAACAACCTAACCTTACACCTAAAGGAGCTAGAAAAAGAACAACAAACAAAACCTGAAATCAGCAAAAGGAAGGAAATAATAAATATTAGAGCAGAAATAAATGACAGAAATTTTTTTAAAAATCAATAGAACAGATCAATGAAACCAAGATCTGGTTCTTCAAAAAAAATCAGTAGAACTGATAAATCTCTAGCCAGACTTATCAAGAAAAAAAGAGAAAGGACTCAAATAAAATCACAAGTGAGAAAGGAGAAATAACAACCAACACCACTGATATACAAGCAATTGTAAGAGAATACTGTGAAAAGTTATGCCAACAAATTGAACAACTTAGAAGAAATGGATAAATTCTTAGAAACATATAAATTACCAAAACTGAAATAGAAATAGTTGATTTGAATAGACTAATAACCAGCAAAGAAATTGAATCACTAATCAAAAAACTCCCAACAAACAAAATCTAGGACCAGATGGCTTCACAGGCGAATGATACCAAACATCTAAAGAAAAGCTTTTCCCCAAATGTCAGGAACAAGACAAGATGTCCACTCTCACCAGTTTTGTTCAACATAGTACTGAAAGTCCTAGCCATGGCAATCAGGCAACAAAAAGAAATAAAAGGCATCCAAATTGGTAAGGAATAAGTAAAACTTTCACTATTTGCAGATGACATGATACTCTATATAGAAAACCTGAGGGGCACCTGGGTGGCTCAGTCAGTTAAGCCTCCAACTCTTAGTTTTGGTTCAGGTCATGATCTCAGGGTCGTGAACCTGAGCCCTGTGTCAGGCTCTGTACTCAGCAGTCTGCTTGAGATTCTCTCTTCCTCTGCCCCTCCTCCTACTCTTGTGTACTCTCTCTCTAAAAATAAATAAATACAATTTAAAAAAAAGAAAACCTGAAAGACTCCATCAAAAAACTGGTAGAACTGATAAATGCATTCAGTGAAGTCACAAGATATAAAATCAATGTACAGAAATCTGTTGCATTTCTATACACCAATAATGAAGCAGCAGAAGGAGCAATTAAGGAGTCAGTTCCATTTCTAACTACACCAAAAATAATAAGATACTTAGGAATAAACCTAAACAAAAAGGTAAAAGATCTGTACTCTGAAAACTATAAAACACTGATGAAAGAAATTAAAGATGACACAAAGAAATGGAAAGACATTCCATGCTCATAGATTAGAAGGACAACTATTGTCAAAATGTTTGTACTACCCAAAGCAATCTACACATTTAATGCAATCCCCATCAAAATACCATGAGCATTTTTCACCGAACTAGAACACACAATTCTAAAATTTGTATGGCACCACAAAAGACCCCATAGAGCCAAAGCAATCTTGAAAAGAAAAACAAAGCGGGAGGCATCACAAGCTATATTACAAAGCTGCAGTAATCAAAACAGCATGTACTGGCACAAAAAATAGACAATAGGTCAATAGAACAGAATAGGAAGCCCCCAAATAAACCCACAACTATATGGTCAACTAATCTTCAACAAAGCAGGAAAGAATATCCAATGGGGAAAAGACAGTCTTTTCAACAATGTTGGGAAAACTGGACAGCAACATGCAAAAGAAAGAAACTGGACCACTTTCTTACACCACACACAAAAATAAATTCAAAATGTGGCAACTGGGTGGCTCAATTGGTTAAGTGTTCAACTCTTGATTTTGGCTTGGGTCATGATCTCGGGGTCCTGGGATCAAGCCCCCCACCGGACTCTGCTTAGCAGGGAGTCTGCTTGGATTCTCTCTCTCCCTCTCCCTTTGCCCCTCCCCCTGTGTGCTTCTCTCTAAAATAAATAAATAAATCCTTAAAAAATAATAAAAAAATAGGGGCACCTGGGTGGCTTAGTCAGTTAAGTGTCTGTCTTCCACTCAGGTCATGATACCCGGGTCCTGGGATTGAGCCCTGTGTCGGGCTCCCTGCTCAGCCCCTCCCCCCTGCTCATGCTCTCTCTCTCTCTCAAATAAATAAAGTCTTTAAAAATTTTTTAAATTAAAAAAATAAAATAAATAAATTCAAAATGGATTAAAGACCTAAACGTGAGACCTGAAACCATAAAAATCCTAGAAAAAACACAGGCAGTAACCTCTGACATGGGCTGTAGCAACTTTTTCCTAGATGTGGCTCCTGAGGCAAGGGGGATAAAAGCAAAAATAAACTACTGGGACTACATCAAAATAAAAAGCTTCTGCACAGTGAAGGAAACAATCAACAAAACTAAAGGGCAATCTATGGGATGGGAGAAGATATTTTCAAATGACATATCCAATAATTAGTTAGTAATTAGGGTTAGTATCCAAAATATATAAAGAGCTAATACAAATCAACACTCCAAAACTAAGTAATCCAATTAAAAATGGGCAGAAGACATAAACAGACATTTCTCCAAAGAAGACATTCAGATGGCCAACACACACATGAAAAGATGCTCAACATCACTCATCATCAGGGAAACACAAATGAAAACAACAATGAGGTATCACCTCACACCTGTCAGAATGGCTAAAATCAACAATACAAGAAACAACAGGTACCAACAAGGATGTAGAGAAAAAAGGGCCGTGTTGCATTGTTGGTGGGAATGCAAATTGGTGCAGCCACTGTGGAAGACAGTATGGAGGTTCCTCAAAAAGTTACAAATAGAACTACCTCATGATCCAGCAATAGAACTACTGGGTATTTATCCAAAGGATACAAAACACTAATTCAAAGGGATACATGCGCCCTGATGATTATAGCAGCATTATCTACAATAGCCAAGATATGGAAGCAGTCCAAGTGTCCATCGGTTGATGAATGGATAAAGAAGAGGTTGGGGGGCACCTGAGGACTCAGTCGGTTAAGCATCTGACTCTTGATCTCAGCTCAGGTCTTGATCTCAGGGGTCATGAGTTCAAGCCCCATGTTGGGCTCCATGCTGGGTGTGGAGCCTATTTAAGAAAAAAAAAAGAGGTGATACACACACACACACACACATACACACACTGGAATATTATTTAGCCATAAAAAAAGAATGAAATCCTGCTATTTGCAACATGGATGGAGCTAGAGAGTATTATGCTAAGTGAAATAAGTCAGTTAAAGAAAGATAAATACCATATGATTTCATTCATATGTAGAATTTAAGAAACAAAACAAACAAGCAAAGGGAAAAAATAAGAGATAAAGAGAGACAAATCAAGAAACAGACCCTTAATTATAGGAACAAACTGATGGTTACCAGAGGGGAGGGGGGATGGGTAAAATAGATGATGGGGATTAAGGGAGTGCACTTGTGGTGATGAGCTCCGGGTGATGTATGGGAGTGTGAATCACTGTATTGTACACCTGGAACTAACTTAACACTGTATGTTAACTAACTGGAATTAAAATAAAAACTTAAAAAAATGAATAACTACTGATAAACACAACAGCCTAGATACATCTCTAAGGAATTATGCTTTTAAAAAATCCCTTAAAGGGACAGTTGGGTGGCTCAGTCAGTCGGGCATCTGCCTTCAGCTCAGGTCATGATCCCAGGGTCCTGGGATCGAGCCCCATGTCAGGCTCCTTGCTCAGCAGGGGGCCTGCTTCTCCCTCTCCTGCTGCCCACCCTGCTTGTGCTCTCTATCTCTCTCTGACAAATAAATACTCTTAAAAAATAAAAATAATAAAAAATCCCTTAAAGGTTATATACAATATGATTTCAACTATAGAAATTTCTTGAACCATCAAAATTCTAGAGATGTAGATTAATGGTTGCTAGGGGTTACAAAACTGGGAGGAGGGGAAAATGAGTGTGGATTTAAAGGGGTAAGAGGAAGGATCTTTGTGGTGATGACACTCTTCTAAATCTTGATTGTTGTGGGCTTCATGCAAATCTACACATATGGTAAAACACGTATAACTAAATACACACACATATATATGAACCGCATGTAAAACTGGTGAAATCTGAATGTTGTGGGTGTATCAATATTAATTTCTTGATTGTGATGTTGTACTACATTTTTGCAAATTATTGCCATTGGAGTAACTAAGTACAGGATACACTGGCATCTTTCTGTTATTTTTTTTTTTTTTAGATTTTATTTATTTATTTGACAGAGAGACAGAGCCAGAGAGCACAGGTGGAGGGAATGCCAGAGGGAGAGGGAGAAGCAGGCTCCCCACTGAGCAGGGAGCCCGATGCAGGGGGACCCTGGGATCATGACCCGAGCCAAAGGCAGACGCTCAACCATCTGAGCCACCCAGGCACCCCTTTCTGTGTTATTTCTTAACAACTGCATATGAACCTACAAAATATATCAAAATAAGACCTGTACACTAAAAACTACAAATATTGCAGAGAGAAATGAATGAAATAAACGGAGATATATACCTTGCTCATGGATTGGAAGATTCGATATTGTTAAGATGTTGATTCTTCCTAAAACACTGAAGATTCAATACAATCTTATTCAAAATTTCAGAGAAACTTTTTAAATAGAAATTGAAAGCATGAAAGAACCTAGAATATTCAGAAGAAATTTTAAAAATAAGAACAAAGTTGGGAAGTCGATATTACTTCATTTCAAGGCTTATAATTAAACAACAATAATCAAGACAGTGTGGTATTGGCATAATGACAGAAATATACCAGTGTGGGGTGACTGGCTGGCTCAGTTGCTGGAGCATGTGACTCTTGATCTTGGGGTCATAAGTTCCAGTCCCATGTTAGGTGTAGCAATTACTTAAAAATAAAATGTTTTAAAAAAAGAAATATACCAATGAAACAAAATAGAGATCCACACATTATGTATATGCAGACAACTGACTATAGATAAAGATTTAAAGGAAGATTATGGGGGGAAAAAAACTTCTTTCAACAACTGAGTCTGAGGGCGCCTGGGTGGCTCAGTCAGTTAAGCATCTGCCTTCGGCTCAGGTCATGATGCCAGGGTCCTGGGATCCAGCCCCGCATCAGGCTCCCTGCTCAGCAGGGAGCCTGCTTCTCCCTCTCCCTCTGCTGCTCCCCCTGCTTGTGCTCTCGCTCTCTCTGTCAAATAAATAAATAAAATCTCTAAAAAAAACCCAATTGAGTCTGGAAAAATTAGATACCCATATATAAAAATAAATAATTACATTTTGATCTATACTTCACACCATATAAAAAGTTAAACCAAAATGGATCACAAAACTAAATGTAAAACCCAGAACTGTAAAATTTCTAGAAAAAGGAGAAAATATTTATTAACTTGAGTTATTCATCAATTTTTTAGATACAATAAAAAGCACATTCTAGTAATGAAATAAAATTGATAAATTAAACTTCATTCGAATTAAGCTGATCTCTGAAAGACACTATTAAGAGGTGTGTGGGTGGCTTAGTTGGTTGAGCGTCTGACTCTTGGTCTCAGTTGAGGTCATGATCTCATGGGTCATGGGATCGAGCTCCTGTTGGGCTCTGCACTCATCAGGGAGTCTGCTTGAAGATTCTCTCCCACTGCCCTTCCTGTCACTCTCTCTCTCTCAAATAAATAAATAAATCTTTTTTGAAAAGGGCACTATTAAGAGAGTTAAAAGACAAGCTACAGTCCTGGAGAAAATATTGGCCAGTCACATATCTGATAAAGGACTTGTACTGATAATGTATAAAGAGCTCTCAAACTCAATAATAAGGAATCAAACAACCCAGTAAAAAATAAGAAAATGATTTAAACAGTCACATAATCAAAAGACATACACTAGCAAAAACTCACATGAATAGATGCTCAACATAATTTGTTGTTAGGGAATGCAAATTAAAACCACAATGAGATACTACAACAAGTCCATAAGAATGCTAAAGTTGAAAAGGCTAACCATACCAACTGTTGGTGAGGATGTGGAGCACTGGAACTTTCATACACAACTAGTGAAAATGTGAAATGATACAGTCATCTTGGAAAATAGTTGAGCATTTCTTAAACAGTTAAGCATATACCTACTATATGATCCAGTCATTCTACTTCTAGATTTTTACCAAAGAGAAAGGAAAATGTATGTCCACACAAAGACTTATACATAAATGTTCATAGAAGCTTTACTTATAATAGCCTAAACTGAAAATAACCCAAAAAGGAGGTGTATGGGCCAACTGTGATATGTCCACATGATGTAATACTATTCAGAAATAAAAAGGAATGAAGTATTGATGCACCTACTAAAGACTTAGCTCCCCATTTGCTGATGACTTTCACCTCTCCTAAGAAAATTTCCTCCTTGGGGTGCCTGGGTGGCTCAGCTGGTAAAGCAGCCAACTCTTGATTTCAGCTTAGGTCATGATCTCAGCGTCCTAGGATCAAGCCCGCACTCAGCAGGGAGTCTGCTTGAAGATTTTCTCCCTCCCTCTCCCTCTGCCCCTCCCCTTGCACTCTCTCACACATTCTCTCTCTCTCTCTCTCAAATAAATAAATCTTTTTTTAAAAAAAAAAGAAAATGTCCTCTTTAACCCAATCCAAAATCAATTATTTCTTTACTCTGGATCTCTCAGCACTTGTATATTACATGTGCACTTTTTAAAAAATTGCACACAGTAATGTATTGCTCATTAATTCAGTATAAAGCCACAAATCTGTACTCCTCTGTCATGTATACTGATTCACAAGACAACAAAAGCTAACTACAGAATAAGCACAGAATTGATTCTGACTTATAATAGCATTTGGCTGACAGCTGTTAATAGAGCTTCTCCCAATTTTCCACTAAAAGAACAATTGCTCTTACTAGATATCAAATATAAATCTAGAGTAATTATATATATATATATATGCAGAAAAATATTTGAGGAAGTAATGTCCCTAAATTTTCCAAATTTGATAAAAACCATAAATCTATAGGTCCAAGAAGCTCACAAAACCCAAGCAAGATAAACATAAAGAAATCCACATCAAACACATCATAATAAAATTCCTTGAAAGCCGATGATAATAAAAAAATTAAATGCAGGCACAAACACAAAAAAAATTTAGGTACAGAAGAACAAAGAAAATAATACAAACTTGTCACCATAGAATATTTCACCTAACAACTGCAGAATATATATCCCTTTCAAATATACCGGGAACATGCATCTAGGTAAACCATATTATATGCTGTAAAACAATTCTCAATAACTTTAAAATGATTCAAATCATACAGAGGATATTCTCTGACCAAAAGAATGAATTTAAATTAGAAATCAAAAACAGAACACCTATGTAGCACACTAAATATTCAGAAATTAAGCAACATAGATTTAATAATCTGTGGGTCAAAGAAGAAATCACATAAGATATTAGAAAATATCTGAACTGAGAAAATGAAAATATATCAAAATTTAGGGTTTCAGGTAAGGCGCCATTTGATGGAAGATATATAGCTTTAAATGCTTATATTAGAAAATAAAAGGGATCCCTGGGTGGCTCAGTTGGTTGAGTGTCTGACTCTTGATTTTGGCTCAGGTCATGGTCTCAGGGTCGTGGGATCAAGTTCCTGTCGGGTTCCGTGCTCAGTGGGGAGTCTGCTTGGGATTCTCTCTCTCCTTCTCCCTCAGCCCCTCCCCCAACAGTTGTGCACACACTCGCTCACACTCTATCTCTCTCTCAAATAAATAAATAAATATTTTTTAAAAAGAAAATAAAAAACGTTTAAGAGTCAGGTTTTAGAGCTTCTTTGACCTTAAGAAGCTAGAAGAAAAGAGCAAATTAAATCCAAATTAAGTAGACTCGAGGAGATAATAAGTACATAAATCTATGAATGAGAAAAATCATTAAAAAAGAAAACTTAGATGACAAAAAAATTGGTTCTTTGCAAAGAATACTCAAACAGATAAGTGTTTAGCAAGAGTGATCCAGAATAGAAAAAGAGGAAATACAAATTTCCAATAAAGGAATGAAACAGGAGACATCACTATAAAACTTACAGACATTCAAAGGCTAATAATTCAAAATTACAAGCAACTTTATACTAATAAATTCAATAACAAAAGAAATGGACAAATTCCTTAAAAAACACAACTTCTCAAAACAGACTCAAATACAAAATCTGAATAACCCTATATCCATGAAAATGATGGCATTTGTAATAAAAAAAAAAATCTCTCCATAAAAAAGCAGCTCAGGTCCAGATAGTTTCACTGGTAAGTTCCATCATTTAAGGAAGAAATATCAATCTTACACAAATTCTATCAGAAAATAGAAGAGGAGGGAACACTACTGAACTCATTTTATGAGGCCAATATAATGCTGATTCAAAACCTGACAAAGACATTCCAAGAAAGGAAAAGTTCCCTCGTGAAAACAGATGTATATATCATTAATAAAACATCACAGAGGTTTGCAAAATATGGCTCATGGACCAAATGTGGCCTGCCACTTGTTTTTGTAAGACTCAGCATACTAAAACCATCAATTCTTAAATTAATATATATGTTCAATGTAAGTCTGTAAAAATTTCAGCAAGGTTTTTTTTTGTAGAGGAACACAGCCATGTCCATTCAATCATGTAAGGTCTCTGACTACAGAGGCAGGGTTGTATAGTTGCCACAGAGGCCATATGGTGTACAAAACTGAAAATATTTAACATCTGATCCTTTATAGAAAAAGGTTTGCTGACCCCTGGCATATTGAATTCAGTAATATATAAGAAAGATAATACATCATCATCAATAGATATATATATGGAATACAAGATTGGTTTTACTTAAAATGTTAAGTAATATAATTCACCACAACAAAGGAGAAAACACACATGGTCATTTCAATAGATACAGAAAATTATTTGACAAAATTCAACATCCATTAATGATAAAAATTCTCAGTAAACTAGGAATTAAAGGAAACTTCCACATTCAGATAAACAATATCAAAAAAGGTTTTACATCGAACATCACATTTAATGGTAAATATTGAACATCAATCCCCTAATACCACTAACAAGATAAGGAGGTATGCTCCCATCACTTCTATTTAAAATTATACTGGACATTCCAGATATTGCAATAAAGCAAGTAAAAGAAATAAATGGCAGACAACATAATCGTTTATGTAGAAAACCCTAAGGAATCCAGAAAAAAATAAGTAAATAAACTAAGAAGTAAATTTATTAAGATCATAGTATACCAGGTCAATATACAAAAATCAACTGTATTTTTTATATAATGTAGTAGCAGCACACAATTCAAAAATAAAATTGAAAAATTTCTATTTAACATAACATCAAAATATTGAATGTTTAGGAATAAATTTAACAAAAGATATGCAAGATCTCTATACTGAAAATTACTAAGATTAGGATAAATGAAGATTTAGTTATGTGGAGATGTATACTATAGTCATGAATTAGAAGATTCCATATCATTATGATGTCAATTCTCCTTAAATTGATTCATAAATTCAATACAATCCCAATGAAATCTTCATAAACTTTTCTGTAGAAATTGTCAAACTGATTATAAAATTTATATGGAATTTGCAAGGGCTTAGAATAGCCAAAACAATCTGTGGAGGGAAAAAGAATAAAGTTGGAAGACTTAAACTATCTGATTTCAAGACTTACTCTAAAACTATGATAATCAAGATAGTATAGTAAGAGTTTAAGAACTGACAAGTAGGTCAATGCAACAGAATAGAAGGACCACGAATAGACCAACGCATATATGTTCAATTGTTTTTCAACAAAGAGGGCCAAGTATTTAATGTGGAAAATGTAGCCTATTCAATAAATGGTGCTAGAAAATCTTCATGTCCATATAAAAATGGTAAACTTCAACCTTTACCTCACATCCACACAAAAAGCCAAAATGGATAGCAGGAATTAAATGTAAAAGAATTCAAACTATAAAGCTCCTTAAAGAAAACAAAGGTGAAAATCTTTGTGATCTTAGGGCAGGCAAAGATTTCTTAGACAGGACATACAAAACACAAACTACAAATGGAAAAAAAATAATAAAATAGACTTTGTCAAAATGCAAATCTTCTGCTCTTAAAAGCACTATTAAGAAAATGAAAAGGTAGGGCACCTGGCTGGCTCAGTCAGTGGAGCATGCAACTCTTGATCTTGGGATTGTGAGTTTGAGCCCCACGTTGGGTATAGAGGTTATCTTAAAAAATGCATTTATAAAAATGAAGATGAAAACTAAGCCAAAGACTGGAAGAAAATATTTTCAATGCATATATCTGACCAAGGACTTGTATCAAGAATATGTAACAAGGGCGCCTGGGTGGCTCAGTTGGTTAAGCGACTGCCTTCGGCTCAGGTCATGATCCTGGAGTCCCGGGATCGAGTCCCGCATCGGGCTCCCTGCTCAGTGGGGGGTCTGCTTCTCCCTCTGACCCTCTTCCCTCTTGTGCTGTCTCTCATTCTCTCTCTCAAATAAATAAATAAAATCTTTAAAAAAAAAAAGAATATGTAACAAATGCTTATACATCAAATATAAGACAACCCATTAAGATAGCAAACCTAAATAAATGGAGAGAAATACTGTGTTCATAGATTGTAAGACTCAGCATACTAAAACCATCAATTCTTAAATTAATATATATGTTCAATGTAAGTCTGTAAAAATTTCAGCAAGGTTTTTTTTTGTAGATAATAGACATATTTATTGTAAAATTATTTGGAAAGGCACAAGCCTTAGAATAGCTAAAACAATCTTGAATAATAAAAGAATCACGAAGGACTGTGGCGCCTGGGTGGCTCAGTCGTTAAGCGTCTGCCTTTGGCTCAGGTCATCATCCCAGAGTCCTGGGATCGAGCCCCGCATTGGGCTCCCTGCTCCGCGGGAAGCCTGCTTCTCCCTCTCACACTCTCCCTGCCGAAGGCAGACGCTTACACGACTGAGCCACCCAGGCGCCCCTCGGTAGCCTCTTCTTAAAGAAATTTTCCATTAGAAGGAGAGCTGGTGTGCTAAAATTTGGTCCAAGTTTAATAAATCAGTTTGGAAGAGGAGAGAAGGGCATTATTCTAAAAATATCACTGTGCCTATCACTCAGATTATCCCAAGGCCCAGCCCCTGCAGACTTGAGTCATGGAGTGATGGGACTACCATAATAGGAGAATCAGGAGGAAGAGGAAGAGGAAGAAGAAGTGAGGAAGGGGAGCTGAGACCAAGGCTCCTAACTTCCTGGCTAGGATACTTTCTTTACCACGTCTTGGAAGAAATGCCCTCCTCTTGCCTTATGACGACTTTATAGCAACTATATCTCAAATAATGAAGATACTTCATTTTCTATGAAGGCTTTGCCGTTTAACCTAATTTTAAAGGTTTTGGGATGGCACGTGTTGTTATGTCATAGGGGTTTTGGCCATGGTTGAGTGTTGTCCTAAGAGCTTACAGTTGGAAGAGAAGCCAAATGTGCTCACTGCCAGATAATTAGGACAAAGGTGGAAAATGAACGTGGGCAAGAAAAAGTCAGGGTTTGTTAACAGGGTAAGGTTTAGGAATCACTATAGTAGCTGGCCCAGGACAGGACAGGAGAAACTAGCAGATGCCATGCAGTTGTTGGGAGAAGTCGTTCACAAGCACACTCAAACACTGCTTGACAATTCCTGGGACACTGGAGAAGGAATTCAATGGGGATTGGAATCCCTTTTAAAAAATGGATGGAATCTAAGCCAAATAAATACTATACATTTTCATCGGTGTAAACAAATTTTTACTCTCAGCCACCATGATCAGAGAGACATGGGATGCTTCAGCAAAAATCCTACATTTATAAGATGAAAGGTTATGAGGCTGTCCATCCCCAGAAAATAAATCATACAAAGCACACAGTCAAAGGCCTCAGGGGAGACAGGAAGAAAGCAGAAATTTGCCATTGATTTTAGCTTCTTAGCACACTGCTAAGTGATCTTTCTCTCCAGTCCCTCTAAAGACAGAGAACCATAAGTGCAAGTTTTACAGAGTGGCCAGAGAGAGTGTGGTGTCACCATGGTATCGGGCCACAGGAGGCAAAGCTGACTGAATGGTGGTTCGGCTTCGTTAATGATGTTGCTAGGAAACCCACATTTGCCAAGGTTCTACCCACTCTGCTCTCTGTGCATCATTTACTCACCACAAATAACATGGCAGCATCACCCACAAAGTTGGAAGGATGCCCATCACAAAGCAGACTGGGCAAATCCCCTGCAACCAAGGCAGGAGGCAGCCTATTGCTACTCTCTACACGCTGGCCATAGAGCCAGCTGTCCTTCAAGGGAGCTCAGCCACCTCCCCGTGCTACCCACCACCGGGCTGCATACCAGAACTGCTACCGGATGGGCTGCAAGCAAGGTAAGGGACGGCCCTGGATGAAACCTCACCAGAGACACTGGAAGTCATGCAACACTAGGACGAGACTGCTAGGAGCCACCAGCAGCAGGGAACACAGCCTGAGAGTGTCCTGCAGTCCCTGCAGTACTTAATAAGTACACAGTTTCTGCAAGATGCTACCCTGGTCACTGGGGACCACAGGTCAACTAGACACAGTACAGGCCTTCAACGAGTCTCTAAATCTCTAACTAGAAACCAATGTGTGCAATGCTGAAGCAGAGGGATGAACTAAATGCTGTGAGGAGACCAAGAAGGAAAATCCACCAATAGCCCAGGAGAAGCCATGGGCTCCTTTCGCTGCTCCTTAGGGCCAGGGGATTATGGGAGTCAGCACAACTTACAGGTATGGGGTCAGGACAGAGTAGGAGGGATGGCTGACTGTCTGCTTGAAACAAAGAGGGAGAGAAGGGGAAAGAGTCACTGGCAAGAGGTCTAGAGGGATGAGAAGAATCTCATCAAACACCATGCTGCTGAAGGGGAAAGTGAGATGGACCCAGGAAATGCGGCTTCTAGATCAGTGCTGTCCAATCAACTACAATGTGAGCTACAAATCCAAGCCACACATGTATTCTGAAATTTTCCAGCAGTCACAGTGAACAAAAAAAGTAAAAAAGAACAGATGAAATCAATAGGATATTTTATTTCAGAAAATACATCCAAGAATTATTATTTCAATGTATAATCAATATAAACAAATTATTAATATTTTATGAGGTCTTTTACATTATTTGCATGCGAAGGACCAGCCACATTTCAAGTGGCTGCTGACCACTGTAGTGGACAGCACAGTTCTAGACAAAGGGGCTGGGATCCAAGAGAATAGAAGGAAAAAGAACTAACTCTAAGAGCACCTATAAAGATCCAAACTTTGACAGTGATGTCTGTACCAGCGCAGAAAAGAGTCAGGTAATGATGACATGTCTCATAAAGGGGATTACAGCTACAATTCACCAAGTTCCTGCTGTGTACAATCACTTTACATGCATTGGATTATTTCATTCTTAGAGAAACCCCAGGAAGTAAGTACTGCCATCATCCCCTTTCTAGAGATGAGAAAACTGAGGCTCAGAGATGTGAAATAGCCTGTCCACGGTCACAAAGTTGGTAAGAAAGAGAAAGGATTTGAGTTCATGTTTGTCTGAGTCCGAAGAAAGTCCTCTCAACCACTCACTAGATTTAGATTGCTCCTCACCTGCTGCTTGGCCTCCTAATATGCATCGGCCTCCTTAGATCAAGAGCTGCATGCGTCAGGACTATCTTACTCATCTTTGCATCTCCTCCCACAGGTAGCACTTCTAGGGTGACCAGAGCTTGTGAATGAAGGAATGGTGGTCACTCTTAGTCTCATTTGTTTGTTTACATACTGACCTAGTCGGATCCTTAAATGTATCCACCGGGCTGAGTGCTGAATGACTTCTGAACATCTCCCCCCTCCCCTAACCACCACTACCAAAATCCTAGCCACCCTGAAAGAAAATAATAAATGCCACCTTTGAGGTCATGGAAAAAGAATGTACAAGCCACTGCATTTGGCCAGGGAGGAAGTCATCAGTGACTTTGGAGGGCACAGGTTCATTAGGAAAATGCAGGAGAGAAATTTGGGGAGCTTGAATCCTCCAGATAAGGGGAGGGCCTCTGCTGAAGGTAAGGGGCAGGGGGAGACTGGGGCTTGAGAAGAGTAGAATGGGGGAGAGGTGGAGAGGGCTGCAGGATCAATAGGAGGGAAAGGTAGGATGGCAGGGCAAGAGGCAGCCTTAACTGACAATGCCCCACAACCTGTGATTATTTATCATCAGGAAAGTGGAGGTTGGGCAATATTTAGTCAAGGATTGGATGAGGTCACTGAAATAGACTGTGTTGATAGAGAAGAGATAGAGGAGCAGATGTGGGGCATCCCGCCACTGATTTACAGGTGGCAATATGAAGGCAATATGGAAGTCACCAGTGACCCTGAGCACAGTATTTTCAGTGGTAGGAGTTAAAGCCTTGCTAGAGTAGGTTCAAGTGTGAAGGGGAAAAGAGGAATTGGAAACCACGAATCCAAACAATTCTTTTGAGGCATTTTACTGTAAAAGGAAGTTGAGGAAGGGGATGATGAAGATGCTGTTGAAGCCCTGAAGAGTAGGAGCAGAGGGAATAATCTGGAGGCTTTTGCAAGGTTGGGGAAGGGCACATTTTTAACTAATGCTCATTATTAAAGAAACACTCACACTTTTTAAGGAAGTAACTAAAATGGGAGAGTAAAAAGTCCCACTGCTACTTTTGATTTGTATCACTATATGGGATAATATATTGCTTTGATGAAGATGATGATAATGACAGTAATCAATAACAGTAACATTGATGATAAATAATAAAATCCAGCAGTTGAGTGACTGCTATGTGCCAAGCTCTGTGTTATGTATTATGAAATTAGCTCTTTGATCCTCACAACCATATCAGGTAGGTTTGACAGACAAGAGAACAGACGCACAGAAAGATTAAGTAACTTTCCCAAAGGTGTACTCTGGTGAAGTCAGGATTTGAACCCAAACATTCTGCTTCCAGATCCTTTGTGAGAATTAGGAGGGGGGGTTGCTGGCACAGTGAAGGAAATAACAATTCTTGCCTCCCAGAGTGAGTGCTCATCTGGGTAGGCAGGTACACAGTGGAGATTTTCCAGCTCTCCTCTACCTTGCTCAAACTATAGGCATACAACGATTGTGGCAGACCCTCAAACATTCCAATACTCTTCCCTTCAGGTCCAATTCAGACACTATCCAGCTCCTTGGAGAACGTTAATAAAATACAGACCCTCTACTTCGTGCACTTGGCTATATTTTGTGCTTAATGCACCTATTTCTCTGAGTTTCATAAATTTCAGGGAAGCTACAGTTGAAATCAACACACAAGAAGTTTCTGAGGAGAAATAAGTTAGCATTTCAATAGGTCTGGGTAACACTGGTAAAACTACTGCTATTTTCTGGCTGAATAGTCACCGATATGAAATGACTTGAACTCTCCATCTGATACAGCAAAGGAAAAAGAGTAGGATGTTCCCTTACAATGTCTACTGCTGGCTTTGGCACATGGAGCAGAAGTGGAAGGCGACCCCAGCAGCGGCTGCTCCAGTAGATGCCAGGCCAGGCATGGCTCTTGCAGTTACGTTCTGAGTTGGAGGAAGAAGTTTCACTAGATCTCCTCCTCCTCCTTCAAACAACTCAAACAGCCAAGCTGGGGCAAGAACGGGAACGGGAGAGCAATGGAAACATTAAAAATGAGGGGCACTCAAGTCCATACCTTGGGCTCTGCACCTGACCACATAAGAGCTATCAAAGGAAAGGACCATTAGACCTTCCCAGGAGACTGTTCCAGGGAACTTAAAAGGACCACCCCTACTGAGCTGCAGATATCATCCTAGGACATGTTGACTAGCTTGATGTATGAGAAGGAATATTAGATCATGAATCCAAAGACCTCAGACTCATAGTGGTAGAGGATTCCACTTTGGACTAGTACTTAATCCCTCTGATCCCCATTTGGAAAATAGCAATAATAATGGTACTTACCACCTAGGGGAGATATGAGGACCAAAGGAGACAACATCTATGAAGGTGGTTTATATATCAGAAAGCAATACACAATATGTAAGTCATCCTATAATTTAGCTTTTTGTGTGATGTTTGCTTGCTTTATAGTATCTGGAGGGGTATATGTTCTTATACCAAAAGATCATTATTACTTCGGAGTCAAAGCCTAGTGAAGAACTTGGAACCGGGACCTGCTGGCTCAAACACAAGCACTCTAACCATCTCACACATTTTTGAAACTATCTAAAAACAAACTGATTTACAAGAAATCTCACAGAAGGAGGTACATATCACCTGCTTCCGCACATGAACTTCAGGCAGATCCAGGAATATAATTCCCATTTTACTGAGAAGCCATTCAGGATAGAGTTAAGAGAATAGAAAACTTAAACTATCTTACTGTTAATGTTGGTAGTGTTATTTTTAAATTACCTTATGTAAACTGTAAGATAGAGCAAATAAGTATGTTATCACTAGGAATCAAAAATCTCGGCATAAGAAAAAAGAGACTCAAATATAAAATCAAAAAAATTTAAGTAAAAATCCTGAAATCTTATACTTAAATTGGAAATATCAAAATGAACTCAGGGGTGCCTGGGTGGCTTAGTCACTTGAGCGTCCAACTCATGGTTTCATCTTGGGTTGTGATCTTGGGGTGGTGGGAATGAGTCCTTGCCTCAGGCTCCACATTCAGTGTGGAGCCTGCTTAAGAGTCTCTCTCTTCCTCTCCCTCTGCCCCTCCACCCCCATGCTCTCTCTCTAAAAAGAAAGAAAGAACTCATGATTTATTATTCTCTTTCTATAAAGTACATATTTCTTAGCTTTATCCACTGAAAAGTCTAGAGCAGTGACCATCCAGTAGCATGAGTAGCACTAAAACTGTAATTTCTAAGTGACATTTCCCAGCAAAAGGAAACAGAACTTCCTGGGGAAATGGCTGATTCTGGATTTGGGCAATGAAATGTACCAAATGCCTTGGTATATCTTGTTGGGCCAGAAAGCAAGTATGCTTTCAAAGATTCCTGGTCATGTCAAAAAGATACAAGAGCCCACTGCAGCTCCCCCAGGCCAAAAATAGGGCAATTAAAGCATCAAAAACATTTATTATAATCTATTGAAGCAAAATATATTTAAAAATCCACACGTTTTTAAATAATACCAAAATAATCAGTGGTCACTACTGGAAGCTGCTAAGATACTAACCTATCACAATAAAAAATTCATAAATAAAGAATAAAAATTAAGCATTTATTCTGCTTCTCCTTTATAAACTGTACCTCAGAGCAGCCAAATAGTTGAAGAGGGAACATTCTTATGGAAGAATAAAAAAAAAATCCAAAAATTACCATTTTGCAATTCTCAATGAAATAATGGATCTAGGAAACAATCGCTAACTGATGATAAAACCACTAGGAGAAAAGTTGATGGGGAAAACTTCATAGGCTGAATTGGGCTGACACCACCTGAACCCACTGAAGAAAGCTTGCATCACTTTTTTTTAAAGATTTTATTTACTTATTTATTTGAGAGACAGCGAGAGAGCAGCAGAGGCAGAGGGAGAAGCAGACTCCCCGCTGAGCAGGGAGCCCGATGCAGGACTCGATCCCAGGACCCCAGGATTATGACCTGAGCCAAAGGCAGCCGCCTAACCGACTGAGCCACCCAGGTGCCCCAGCTTGCATCACTTTTTAACAATAACAACCAGACATTATATGACTCCTAATATGATACAATAGGAAATACACATCAATAACTATGAAGAAGTCCCAAAAATGTGCTTGCATACACACACACACACACACACACACACACACACACACACACCTCTTAATTTAATCAACCACCTAAATCTAGTCGTGAGTATAAAAAAATTTCCAGAAAGAGAGGAACAAGTTAAGCTGCACCAAAAAAAGCAACTGCTCAAATTCAGAATGTGGGACATTCCATAGTTCAAATGAATCCATTTTAAAAAATAAAAAATGGCAGGGGTAGGGGAAGAAAAAGGTAGGGGCCATTATATAGTAAGAGAAACATAGTAACGTAATTTCTAAATGCAATGAGTAGATCTTTGGTGATGATTTAAACAAATCAACTGACAAAAGAAAAACTTCAGACAATCAGAAACATTTTAATATGGACTGGATATTAGATGATATTATGGAATTATTGTGAATTTTGTTAGATATCATAACGGCACTTCGGTTACATTTTTTAAAGTTTATCTGGTAGGGCAGTAGGGTGACTGAGTGGCTCAGTGGGTTAAGCATCTGTCTGCCTTCGGCTCAGGTCATGATCCCAGGGTCCTGGGATGGGCCCCGCATTGGGCTCCCTGCTCAGTGGGGAGTCTGCTTCTCCCTCTCCCTCTGTCCCTGCTCATGTGCTCACTCTCTCACATAAATAAGTTTTTAAAATCTTTTTAAAAAATAAAGTTTATCTGGTAGAGATACATATTGAATTATTTGAAGGTGCAATCAAATGATGTTTGAGATTTGTTCTACATCCATTAAAAAATATTTGGGAGGTATGGTGAGGGATAGTAGATGAAACAAAAACAGCAACATCTTATTAATTATTGAAGCTGAGTGATGAGTACCTAGTGATTCATTACACTCTTTATTTTTATGTATGCTTGAAAATTCCATAATATAAATTAAAAATAAAAGGAGCATAAGTTCTTAAGCCAATTGTCCTTGACTCTGCCATTCACTAGCCAAGTGATCAGGGGGACATGTCACTCAATCTCTCTGTTTCTCCTTTCCCCTATCTGCAAAATGAGGATAGTGAGAATGCTGTAATATTGGGTTGCTGTGAGGGTTAAGTGAGTGTATGAATGCAAAATGTTTGGGACAGTATCTGACACAGTCAGTAAGTGCTCAGTACATATTAGCTATCATCATCACCACCACCACCAGCACCACCAATGAAAAGTGAGAAGTAATCTGCCCAAGGCCTAAATCAGGGGTCTGCAAACTTTTTCTGTAAAGAGTCAGATAGTAAATATTTTAGACTTTGTGGGCCATATGGTCTCTGTTCCAACTTCTCAACTCTGCCATTGTAGCATGAAAGCAGCCATGACAATACATGAATAAATGATTGTAGCTATGTTCCAGTAAAGCTTTATTTATAAAATCAGACAACAGGTCATATTTGGCCTGTGAGCTGTGGTTTGATGATCTTTACAGTCTGTGATGGGAAGGAAAGAAAAAGCTAGGTCTCCTGCCTCTCTGCATTATCCAATCCTCTTCCCTCTAAACCAAGCCACGTCATGAAGGAGATATGTAAAAAAAAAAATCACGGTTTGGACAAAGGTTGCTATCTCTTGCAAATTACAGAGCTAACTTTTTGAGTGGTGTATACATTTGCTTAAAGGCTAAAAACCTTTTTAAAAATAAGCATGTGGAAGATAACTTCTTAAACCAACTTTCTCCATCACACCAGAAAGAGCTCATTTCTGTCCTGATACCCTCAATCATTGCATTGTTACAGATACCCACGTTAATTTTTGAAATTATACTACTTTATTCATAGTCGCTCTCCAACTCAATTATCATAAAAGAAATAAATTAGCCACTCCCTGAAGGTGTCTTCCTTACTGTTGATAGAGGGCTCTCAGGTCCAAAGCTGTGTCTCAAAGAGCTCAGTGTTATGGGGGAGGGCACACCTAAGGCACGGCTTTCTTCCACTTCATTATCAGTACTCCTAGCTCCCAAAACATACCGTCATGAACTTCATAGGCACCTCTTACTTTTCAAACTCACTGCATGGGGGTGCTCCCATTTTTCAGAATGTTATGAAAGCAAGACAAGCTGATGGACTAGTCTTCAAATTTGACTTCTGAAATGTTAAAAGTTAAGAAACATAATTAAACTGCAAATGCATTAACATTTATATAAAATATAAACCAAATGCTTATCCTGATTCACCAAACAAATTACACTTTGAACATTATAAAAAACCAGCTACTTATCACCGGCACCATTTGAAATTATTGCTAGTACTACAACTCCAAATGCCTAAGATGCCTTAAATACAAACCCTGAACATTTACATACTGATTTCATGAGCAAAGCAAAAGGTATTTGCCGGTAACAGTACAGGACTCAGCAATTTTATTGTCTGAGTAATCCTGGTTCGTTCTGATATGAAAATTCAATTATTTTAGAACGGGCCCTCTCATTAAATTTTGACAAGCAGCACGAGCTCGGTACCAGTTATAGCTCGAAGAGACCGGGGGTGCCTGATAGCACCACGCTGAATTTTAAAATGTAGTATTTTTGCAGGACAAGATTATCTGACAATTTTGTATTAAAAGAAGAAAAAATTAATCAAATACATTGTAATATTCAACATTGGTATATTTGGTCTTCTTTTTACAGATATTTTACTAAAATTTGCTGCAAAAAATGTTTATTACATGCTTTCCCCCTGATTTCACAATTGAGCAATGTACTAGAAAAATATGTATATGTCGGTAGTGAACAGGAAGTATCTGACTACACATTTTTACCTACTGCTTCCTTTATCAATTGAAATGTATTTGTGGTGCTTATAAACGTGACTTCCAGAAACAGAAATGACTTTATTTGCATATAGCTTGTTTTTTATTAGGACGCTTATTGTCCAAGAAAAAAAAATCTTTTAAAGCAACTTTTGAGCAAGACTATTGTCTTTTAAAGTGGAGCTTACAGCTAATCACAACATGGAAAAAAAAGAAACAATTTCATTTATTCCCCATAGAGTTGAAAGAAGAATAACAAAATCTCTAGCTCTGGGTTTGTTTGGTTTATTTTTGCCTAGTTTTTTGTTTTGTTTTGTTTTTTTCCTGTAGGTTGGGGGTTTCTAGGTGCTGTGAGCTCTCTGCCAAGAGATGCTCTTTCACACTCCAGTATGGTTGTCCACACACAGCCTGTCATAAAGAGAGGGACACAAATAGTTCCTATGACATGTCGCTTTAGTGACCAAACATTCCATGTAGGAAAAGGAACCACCAGCTCCACAGTACCAAAATATGACTAAAGGGGAGAACAGTCATAGTTAAGGTGAGCTGTAGAGGGAAAGACTGCAGAAAGGACATGGCTCCCTGCAGGGGCCTACTCTGAAATCAAGCAAGAGGACCCAGAGCAGCAATGACTGATGATGGTGATGCTCTGGGCATGTCCCACCTCCTCCAGCCCCACTATTAACTCTCCTCTTCTGCTGTCTTTCTCTCAGAACCCTTAACCTCTCTGAGTCTTAAAACTCCATCTTTGTGTGGTCAGTTGCTCATAAACTCCTTCTTCCGCTACACACACACACTCCAAATGGTATTTAACATACTTTATTGAATTAATTTTGATTTTGAAAAGTTTTTGAGAACACTGGATTATGACACAGACTTCCAAGTAAGTTTCTGGGCCTTGATGTTCTACCTTAAGGTCTGAGCTTGGTAACTCATATACAGTTGTTTAGAAGAATAAAATCATTGAGAAAATAGCATTATATATTTTTTTTGGAAGAAGGGATAAAGGAGGAACCAGACAAAGAGTTTCCAATACAAACTGTCTCATGTTTTTGTTGCTGAGGAGAAATACTAACAAAGATCAGTTTGGTTTTCTCTTCTCTGGCCTACAGTCTTTATCAGTAGTGCCAGCTGAATTAGAAAGTGAAGTTCTCTAGCTTGGAATACTCCAGAAAAACATTATTCAACTTTAAGAAACTGTCAAAAGATGGCAATCTAAGAAGTGAGCCTAGGGGAAGAGATTTCAACAGAAACCCAGGGGAATGAGAAGCCAGGGATCTGTAGACCACCTACAAGGGCAGCTGAGGCCAGACCCAGGCATTAGGCTTGAACACCAGGTCAAACAAACTTCATTTCCTCTGGTACTAGGAAGAGAAACAGCCTGGAAGCCCTGAAAGAATGAAAATAGAACTAGACTTACGTGTTAAGCTGACCAAAGGCTGTAGACTGTAAATTTAAGTCAAAACTTAAACTCCTTTAAAGAAGAGGTTAGTTCATTAATTTTGGCCTCCAACAACAATGGCCATGCTAGCTTACAGACTAAATTCAAGGGGTCCAAGGGCCCCACAAATAAAATAACATGTTGTAACTGATGCATCCTTCTGCAACACATGGTCAATATAATAGAGAAACCATCACATACGTTAAATACAAAACAGACTCACATGTGATTTCATGACCAATCACACTCTATGAAGCAAGATCAAGAACTGAGCTAAAGATTTCAAGCTCACCTGTCTTAGTTACTTTTAGGCAGAAATAAGCTTGAGCCCCTGTAAGGCCCCTAACTCCATACCAAACACAGGGGACTACATCTTTTGTGGAACACTCAACAATGAGACTTTATTGCTTTTACCATACCCATCTCAAATTTGTGATTATTCAGAGATTTGATTGGCTTA
This sequence comes from Neomonachus schauinslandi, assembly GCF_002201575.2. Lineage (NCBI taxonomy): Eukaryota > Metazoa > Chordata > Mammalia > Carnivora > Phocidae > Neomonachus > Neomonachus schauinslandi. The sequence goes on from NC_058419.1 coordinate 12,005,164, forward strand.
TCTTGGCCAAAGGAAGTTACAGTTTAATTGTGTGAACAGCTTTGCAGAGGGCAGAAGAGATGTCTCAAATATAAAAGAGAATAATCTGGTTTGCAGCACTTTAACCACAGCAGAATCACAGACTCTCAGGCTGGAAGGTAATTCAGGACAAGCAAGTCCAATCTGCTGTCTGTTCAATGTATGAATCTTCTCTGCTACATCTCAGCCAAGTAAGCACTCAGCCTATGCTCAAACATCCCTGGTGACACATCTAGAGGCAGCCCAGAGGCCTTAGGGCAACTGCAGCTCCTAGGAATGTCTGCCTTAAATGGCAATAAGCCTCCCTGAAACTGCAACCCATTCAAGACCCGATTCAAATTCCTCTGTGAACTCTTCCCTAATTCCCCCAGAAGAAACCCTCAAAACCTACTGCTTGTTGTATAAAACACTCATTTCATTTTGCCCTGTATTCACAGGACTCCTCCACCAGATGGACCTCCTTGAGGCCGAAGGTTATCTGTATTTTTTTCAGCTCTCTGGGATCAGATTCAGCACAGGGCCTAAAACACAGTAGTATTAAATGAATTATTGTTACTCTTGTTAGTAAATAAAATACTAACACTAAAGAAAGAGTTAAGACTCTAGAAAGACCCTCTACAGTCCACCCTGTTTTATTTTCTTCATAGCAGTTATCATACTCTGAATAGGTCTTGTTTATATGCTTCACTGTTTCTTGCAGTCTGAAACCACTCACTACAAAGTGAGTTCCACGTGGGCAGAGACTTTATCTATTTTGTTCAACACTGTATCCCCTGACCTTATCAGTGCCCGCACATAATAAGTGCTCAATAAATTCCTAAATGAATGAATGAAGACACAGTTCTGACTTCTCTCCTGTCCAGTGCGGGCATATCTAAAATATGACCAGACAATACCTTCACATGGATAGCTAAACACCTCAATGTAAGAAGACCAAAATAAAACTTGATGCCCTATCTAAACAAATTCTTTCCCATTTTGCCCTTTCTCATTAAATAACATCACCATCCACCCAGTTGCTCAAGCTAAAAAGAACTTACTCGTTTCTTCTCTTTCCCTCAACTCCCACATCCAACCCATCAGCAAATCCTGATGGCTCTACCCTCAAAAATATATACGAAACCTGACTTCTTGCCACTTCCACTACTACTACCCTTGCCTGAGCTACTAATTATTGCTTTGATTACTTTAATAACTTCCCAACCTGTCCCCTATTCCCAATCTTGTCCCTCTATAATCCATTTTCCTCATGGTGGACACAGTGATCACTGCAAAATAAAAATGTGATCATGTCACTCCTTTGCTTGAGGCACCTCCCCCAGCGGTTTCCCATCATACTTAGTATAGAATCTAGACTCCTTACCATGAAGTTCCTTTGTGATCTAACCCCCACCCAGCTCACTGGCCTCATTACTTATCATTTCCTCCTCACCCACTATAGTCTAGCCACCAGATCTTCTTTGTATTCCTCTATTACAGTTTAAATAAAGCCTTTGGGAGCACCTGGATGGCTCAGTTGGAGGAACATGCAGCTCTTGATCTCAGGGTCTTGAGTTTCAGCCCCACATTGGGTTTAGAGATTACTAAAAAATATAAGTAAACTTTAAATTAATTAATTAATTAAAGCCTTTGCTTTAGTTTGTCCCTCTGCCTACAATGTTCTTCTTTCTGATCTTTGCATGATTACTTCCATTCAGATCTCACTTTAAGTGTCACTCCCTCAGGGAAGTTCCTTTAAGAGTCTACAGTAGTCTCCCAATCACTTTCAATCCCATCCACCCATTACTTACCACTTTTGATAGTGTCCTTATTTATTTATGTGGGTGTGTTTATTGTCTGTCTCTCTAAGCAGATGGCAGGACAAGAGCCACAAATGTTTTGTTCAAAGCTCTATCTCTAGGGTTCAGAATCAGTGCCAGATGCATGGTAGGAACTCAATAAATATTTGTTGAATGAGTGAATGAGGTGCATGTGAACAGCAATGTAGATACAAGAGCAAAATGCTCTGCTTAAGAATCTGGTTGAGGTGAAGAACTCATTGCAGGAAAGAAACATCATCTCCTCCACTGGGCTTGCCTCTAACTTTCTCCAGATCGGCAAAAAGAGAGCAGCATCAGGAAGCCATTTATGAAGAAACTCAAATGCATCCATATAATGTTAGAGCAACTAGCTCATTCAGGGCATGCATAGGGAGTTGCCTGACGGGCATGGAAAATTAGCCACACTGCATAGTAAGATTTCAACATTCACTTACTCATTTGTTGGTTGGTTGGTTCATTCAGTTAGCAAACATTTACTGGGTACCTACTGTGTGCAAGGAACTTTGCAAGGCACTGTAGAAATAAACATACCTTCGGGGCCAAAACAGTCTGTTGATAGAACAGTTAATTTTTAAGCTAGTTAGATGAACTCTGAAAAGACAAAGTTAGTGTGAGGTGAGAGAGTAATCAATAGAGGCTCTCATCTCTGCCTCAACTTCCGCCTTCTTTGTTGTGTTCACAGTGGGCAAGTGGGGTGTGCAGGGGTGGTTGGCAGGAAGATGTTGTGGACTACCAGAAGTCACTTTCACCAACTCTAAATTGTCATTAATAATTTCAACAATAAAAGCGTTTATGATGAACAAATAATCCAGTCAAGACATGGGCAGGAGACATGAACAGACATTTCTGCAAAGAAGACATACAAATGGCCAACAAACACATGAAAAAATGCTCCACATCACTCGGCATCAGGGAAATCCCAAATCAAAACCACAGTGAGATACCACCTCACACCAGTCAGAACGGCTAAAATTAACAAGTCAGGAAATGACAGATGTTGGCAAGGATGCGGAGAAAGGGGAACCCTCCTACACTGTGGGTGGGAATGCAAGCTGGTGCAGACACTCTGGAAAACAGTATGGAGGTTCCTCAAAACGATAAAAATAGAGCTACCCCATGACCCAGCAATTATACTACTAGGTATTTATCCAAAGGATACAAACATAGTGATTCGAAGGGGCACATGCACCCCAATGTTTATAGCAGCAATGTCCACAATAGCCAAACTATGGAAAGAGCCCACATGTCCATCAATGGATGATAGATATATAATGGAATATTATTCAGCCATCAAAAAGAATGAAATCTTGCCATTTTCAATGACGTGGATGGAACTAGAGGGTATTATACTAAGTGAAACAAGTCAGTCAGAGAAAGACAAATGCCGTATGATTTCACTCATATGTGGAATTTAAGAAACAAAACAGATGAACATGGGGAAGGGAAGGAAAAATAAAATAAGATGAAAACTGAGAGGAAGGCAAACCATAAGAGACATTGAACTCTAGGAAATAAACTAAGGGTTGCTGGAGGGGAGGTGGGTGGGGGGGAAGGGATAATTGGGTGATGGGCATTAAGGAGGGCACTTGATGTAATGAGCCCTGGGTATTATATGCAACTGATGAATCACTAAATTCTACCTCTGAAACTAATAAAAAGTGTTTATGATGAAATAATTTTTTAAAGATATCTTAAGATAGAGTTTAGGAAAGCTCTCCTAACTTGAACCCTATTGATGCAACACATATTGACCACCAACAAACATAGTAACCTTGGAGGGGAGATGAGGGTGGTAAATGTCTGAGGGTCTGAGGATCTGCTCCAAATATCTGGATTCTTCAGTCCAAACAGGCAAAGGCAGAGGAGGCAAGAGCTGGTTGTCAGAGCAAAGTATACAAACTCATGCACAAATCCAGGCTCATAAATTCAATCCTGGACTCCTTAAACAAGGCGATACCACTTGAAATTTGTCAGAGATTGATTTAAAATGAATCCAAAGCAGGACTTGTTCACCCAGTAGGAAACACATCTATGGGACTTGGCATCCCAATAAGGGGCATCAGATTCGGGGCACCTGGGTGGCTTAGTCGGTTAAACATCCACCTTTAGCTCAGGTCATGATCCCAGGGTCCTGGAATCGAGTCCCGAGTCAGGATCCCTGCTCTGAGGGGAGCCTTTTGCTCCTCTCCCGTGCTCATACTCTCTCTCTGTCAAATAAATAAATAAAATCTTTTAAAAAGGGAGGGGCGGGGCACCTGGGTGGCTCAGTTGGTTAAGCGACTGCCTTCGGCTCAGGTCATGATCCCAAGGTCCTGGGATCGAGTCCCACGTCGGGCTCCCTGCTCGGCGGGAAGCCTGCTTCTCCCTCTCCCACTCCCCCTGCTTGTGTTCCCGCTCTCGCTGTGTCTCTCTCTGTCAAATAAATAAATAAAATCTTTAAAAAAAAAAAATAAAAAAAAATAAATAAATAAAAAGGGAGGGGCATCAGATTCAATAACTATCACTTATTAAGCATAATAAGGGTAAGGAAATGATGGAGGGATAGTGCAGCGAAGGAAGCTTTCTCTCATAAGAAGACCTGGGCATGGGCCTAAATGAAGTGAACAAATGAGCAAAATGAAGATCCAGAGGAAGAACTATCCAGGCAGAGGCAAAATCAAGGGCAAAGACCACTGGGGTGCCTAACGTGGAAGTAACTCGCTCAAAGTCACACAATTAGTAAACAGTGGAGCCTGCATCTGCACCCAGGAACTCCGGCTCCAGAGCCCACATTGGGAACCACACTTCATACTGCCTCAAATGTCAGCTTCTTCCAAAATAGCTTGAGCAAATTTAGAATTGCCATCCCTACCATCACCATTCCGTACACCCTTTCCTGGCTTTACTTTTCTGCAGAGTGCTTACTAGCATATGACATACTATATGCTTTCTTCTTAATTTTGGTTACTGTCTATCTCCCCACTGACCCCACAGCCCCACTAGAATGTAAACCCTATGAGGTCAAAGATTCTAATCTGTTGTGTTCACTGTCGTATTAGAACAGTGTTTGCCACAGAGGAGGGCTTAGTAAACATTTGCTGGCTGGCTGGCTGGCTGGATTACACATCTTCAAGGGTTTCAAAACTATTTGGAGGTATACCAAATGACTAGTTAACATCCAAAAGGGTGGCCAAATCCTCTGACAAAAAACTACTGGATATTCCTGACAGAGACTGAATTCTAGGAGTTTGGCCTTGACAGCAAGAAGTAGACTCAAAAATCATCTATATGTGTCATCATTCATCAATTTACCAAGAACTTCCTACAAGCAGTAGCACAGAATCATCACCTATATACCTACCCCAGAAAAAGTTTTCAAATGCTCTTTGTTACAAACTGAACAGTGCAAGAGGGTATTTGTGGCCGCTCTTTGTCCATTAATAATGTTCAAAATTTGGGAAAAGGCATAGGTAGTCCAATACTGTTAAATTATGATAAACCCAGAAAGGTTTTTCTCTGTGCTTTATTACAGGAAATAAAGCCCCACATAGCTGATGGGTGGGAAGATGGGTGAAATAGGCACAGGGGATGAAGAGTACACTTAACATGATGAGCGCTGAGTAATGTATAGAATTGCTGAATCACTATATTGTACACCTGAAACTAATATAACACTGTATGTTAATTATACTGGAATTAAAATTTTTTTAAATACCCCACCCCTTGCAAAAAAAAAAAAAAAAACCCACAGAGCAAGTCTATTGTAATAAATTGCTTTGGGGCTACAGAAAACGAAACATCAACCCAGTAAAGGGAAGCCAAGATATCCTACAGGCTTTCCCAAATTTATGAGAAACAAAAAGTCTCTTTCCCCACCAATCCCTTGGAATGAGAAGAATGCATTCTATAATGAATGAGAAACCAATCGGGTAACAGCTAATTTATGTGCAATACATAGAGACTCAGAGATGCTGTAGTCCAGCCCTTTAGTTTAGAGACAGAGTACTGAGTCCCGGGAAAGTAAAAGCAACATACCAGCTGCCTCATAGAGAGTGGATGGCAGAATGAGGGCTAGAACTCAGGCGTCCTGATGCCCCCTACACAGTTCTATCCACTACACCACAAAGTCCTCCGAATCCAGACACCATATGCCATCTGAAGAAATGCTTTTATTTTTTTTCATTGAGTTCCAAAGATCTCCATTTTTTCTTTAAAGATTTTATTTATTTTTTATTTTTGTAAGATTTTATTTTATTGTTTTAAAGATTTATTTCAGAGAGAGAGAAACAGAGACTGAGGGGAGGGATAGAGGGAGAAGAAGGAAAGAGAGAATTTCCAGCAGACTCCCTGCTGAGCACAGAGCCCATTATGGGGCTCAATCTAACAACCCTGAGATCATGACCTGAGCTGAAATCAAGAGTCAGATGCTTAACCAACTGAGCCACCCAGGCACCCCTCAACTGGATGAATTAAGGTAGAAATCACAGCCATCTGCTTTGCATTCAACTCTAAAAATCACCCAGTTTTTCAGTGATGCCTAAAACTCTTCCATCATCTAGTCAGATTATAGTAAATACATGTGCACAAGACTCTGGAAAAATCTCAGCCCGATTTTGTACATTTCATGTAGGTAGGTGATGGGAGTTTGTGGTTTAACTGCATGTACTGTTGGTGGTATAAAATATCTTGAAATAAAAAGATGGAACAAAAACGAGATAGAACTGTTTAGTGATTTACACTGGCCTATACATAGAATTTCAACTGCATCCGCCTATCTCTACCACACAAACCACAGAGCGAACAAGAGCTGTTTCCCCCACCTGAGGTCTTTGAGCTGAAACAAGAATGAACAGTTTGCATGGGTGATTGCTATTAGGCAATTTCCCCCCCGTTTGGAATAAAAATGCCAATTAGTCTTTTTGCCAGAGCCCTGCAACAGAGCATTTGAAGCCACTTCTTTTCCAGCCCTCTTTTGTGCAACCTTTCACACAGAGATTTGTTGTGCGGGGCAGTATCGTACGGAAGAAAGCTGTGGCCTTGGGGCAGCAACCCTCAGAGTGGACAGGACCCAGAAAAGACTTCACCTGAGGACAGAAAGAAAGGCCTAAGAAAGGGGACACTGGTGGGGGTCACGGCCGGCTCAGCTGCCTCGGCTGTGTACACGTAAGCAAGATCACGTCTCCACTGGTGACTTGCTACTTCTTCGGTTGTTTATGAATAAGCTTGTGGCTTCGGCACAGAGCTAGGGTTTCTACCTCACCCAAAACAATGCCGAGGCTCTTTATCAAGGGTTCAGATTAAATTAGAGGTCATGGAGTGCAGAGATTAGGAGCACAGGTGTGGAAGTGGACCAGTGGGAGTCAAATTCTGTCTGCGCTACTTATTAGCTGTGGACCCTCGGCCACGTTACTTCACTTCTCTGTGCCTCAGATTCCTCCTCAGCAAAGTGGGGTGGTCCACTGAGGGTAGCTAACAATTAATGAGTCGCTAGCATTTGCCAAGTGTTCTGCTAAGTGCTCACTGCCTTGTTTAATCATCACAACGATCCTAGGAGATGGGGAACAGATGCATGAAAGTGAAGAAGTAAGCTGATCACAGGGGAGGAATGCCAAATCTTCACAAAGGTGAGGCAACTCAGTTGTGCATCTATTTCATTTATTTAGTTGCCACAGAGCCGGGGAAATTAAATGGACAAATACCGACGTGTAGTCCCCGAACAACAGGAATAGTACTATTGCTTGAGCATCTAACGTTCAGGAGGCACTTCGCAAACCTTCTGTCATGTAACCACCACAGCAACCTTAGCAAACTGGGAGGACACTGACCAATTTACAGATGTGGAACCTGAGCCTCCAAGGTCACATGACCTGCTGCTTCAGGCCACACACAGCTTTTTAACTGTCAGAACCATAAACCAAGTCTATGTGACTTCAAAGCCTGGGCTTTTAATCGCTGCACTCTGAATTGCAAGCTGGTCCACCCACTGCAGAGTAAGGACACAATGTCAAGGCAAAAAGAAGGTAATATGGGAAATAAATAGACTTAAATAATCCTCAAAGTCTGTAAATGCCATGAACCGCAAGGAGAGTTTGCTTTTGTCCGGCTCTGTGTGGCTCCTCGAAGTGGCAGTGTCACATCCCCAAGGACAGGATTAACAACTGGAAGGACCACCCTGGACAAGGCTCTATTGACAAACTTGATTCCTGACTGATCCAAGACACCTAATGCACACCTCTTTGTCTTTCTCTTGAAGCTTACCTACTTCACCTCTTATACAAGCCCTTCAGCCTTCAGAGTTGACAAACACTCTGTCTTCCCAGGTATAATTCTGACACTTTATCATCCCTTCTTTTGTCTCCGTGCAACCTCAGCCCATGGAGGGGTAGCTGTCAAACATTGTTTTAGCATAGAAGTAGAATGTTTATTTTGTTCCCAAATACAATCTTATGTGTAATTATAATACATAAAACAAATACAAACCAAGCTCATTTATTAGTGGAGGAGAGAAGTTCAAGGAAAATGGCTTAAAAACCAACCACAGGTCTATAAAAGTCCCCAAGATACTCCAACCTGGATGGGTAGAATTTTGCTCCACGGTCTGGGTCTAGACATGGTCAAGTGTGAGACTGCATTTCGTAGTAGGGTAAATAATCTCTCTAAGGACAGGTACAATTCTCCTCAAACTTAATCTTTTTTCTTCCTTTTATCCCCCATAAACTATCATTTTACACTGTGGTGAAAGCGATTTTAACGCTTAACTTGCGAGACCATTGATTTTAAGATTAATTTGCATTATTTTGCAATACAGGAAAAGTCGATCATGAGCTCCCAGTCCATTTTATGTTATTTGCTTTTTTTAATAATTCAACTGTATTCATTGACAATGCTCCTGACAGGCTTTGGCTCATCTCATTCCCAGCTCAAATCTTGCACATCCTCCCAGAAATCTATATATTTACTGTATAAAAATATATATCTTACATTTTAATTTGCACTTTAATTATTGCATTTGACTCTAAGACACTATAGATTTAAAAATGCCCACTATTTGATGCACCACTAGGAAACACTGATTAATGATGATATAATGCTTTGTTATCAGTCTTTATCTTATATTTATTGTCAGAGATTTTTAGACTTATTTAGATGTAGATGTTTCTTGTACATGCATCAAAAGAAAAAGGTAACTGAAATAAATTAGTTGCAGTATTTCTAGATTGTACTTATCCAGCTTTTTCAAATCACATTTTCAGTCAGTCACTGATGACCCTATTTTTCCTCAAAATATTTTCTTCTGTGCTAATGTGCTCCACTGGTGTCTCTGGGATTTTACTCTATGCTGCTGATACCTATTCTGTAAGGTGTTGAGCAACTTCAGGGAATGCAAATTACAACACAACTACCACCTGGTGATAGCAAGAAGCAGTTCAAAGACACTAAAGAAGATTTCAGAGATAATAAAATGAGAAAAATATTACAAGTGATGAAATGTGGTCTATATCTTTCGTAACATAATGAAATCGATCATACACTATATCCTGTTTTGCATCCTTTTTCTCTCTTTTTAAAGATCTATTTATTATTTTAAAAAAGATTTAAATCTCTTAACAATTTATTTATTTTAGAGAAAGCGAGAAAGAGAGTGCACATACAGGGGGAGGGGAGGGGAAGAGACAGAATCTCCAGCAGACTCCCCGCTAAGTGAGGAGCCCAATGGGCTCAATCCCGCTTGATCCCACAACCCTGAGATCATGACCTGAGCTGAAATCAAGGGTCAGATGCTCAAATGACTGAGCCACCCAGGCACCTCCTTTTTCTCTCTTAATATTTGTTTCAGACACAGTCTATATTCACACACACACACACACGTATATACCTCATTTTTATGTAAATGTATCATAATTTATTTTACTAGGAACTAGTTTATCCCTAGATTTTTAAATTTTCCACCTCTTAAAAGTCACCTATATCCAACCTACTAATGGTCACCTATATTTCTAATCCCCTAATATCTCATAGGAGCTTGTGAGCATACCCAACATATTTTTTCAAAAAAAAAAGGTTAAATTCAGGCAAGCATCTGAATTCCACTGTGTTCAAAGAACATTTAATTGATTTTGGCTTGTTGTCACAAGCCACCCCCCATTATGGTCTGGTGTGCCATATATACATACACAGAAAACATCTGGCCATTTGGATCCTTAGGGTAACACGGTCTCATATCTCAGGGCAGACAAATATTTTTTTAAGATTTTATGTTTAAGTCATCTCCACACCCAAAACGGGACTCTAACTCACAACCCCAAGATCAAGAGTTGCAGGCTCCACAGACGGAGCCGGCCAGGTGCCCCAGGGCAGAGAAGTATTAAATCACTGCTGTCAAGGCCGGCTATACAATTTGCAGGGCACAGTGCAAAATGAAAATGCAGTAGTAGATCTTCCCTTCCCATAGGCAGGCAGCTCCAACCCAAAACAGATGGACAACCTGCAAGGGTTGCAACCTCTGAGGCAGGACACCATAGGTACCTGGCTTAGGAGTGGGTGAGAGGACACCTCACGCCACTTGCTGAATGCACAGTGACTCTGCTAGCCCAGGGCGAAACAGCTTCCTCATTGCCCAGACCCCAAGATGCTCCAGGACACATGCGCCCAACCTTGGGCCTCCCTGAACCCAGGTCCAAGCCACCACGTTGAGTGGAGGGTGACAGCCTAACATGGGTCTCCTGCTGACACAGTTCATTTGCTACCTCACGCAGAGGGTAGCAGTAGTCACTGGGCAGTGGGGATGGAAGAATGTGAGGAGCAGGAATTGAGGGAGCAGGGCACCAGGGGGCAGGAAGCAAATCACCAAGAACCTATTGCAGGGATGTGGTGGAAGGAGGAAGGGGCATCATAGGAAGCTCCAGGGCCCTGGCATGTTCTCCACTGTCCTCTTGGAACTTACTTATGAAACACAGATCCAAAGATTAAATTAAGAATTTCAAGGGGCACCTGGGTGGCTCAGTTGGTTAAGTGTCTGCCTACAGCTCAGATCATGATCCCGGGGTCCTGAGATCGAGCCCCACATCAGGCTCCCTGCTCAGTGGGGAGTCTGCTTCTCCCTCTGCCCCTCCCCCCTGCTTGTGCTCTCTAATAAATAAATAAAATCTTTTAAAAAAAATTTCAACATGGTGATCACAAAGCACTGAACCCCAAACACAGGGCCCTTCTGAGCCTGGAGCCCTGTGTAGTGTTCTTACACCCCTGAAATAGCCCTGTTGTCAAAACAAACAAAACCCCACAACACCTCTCATCTAAACTACAATGGTAAAAGATGAATTAATCATACTGCAAGTACACCACACTCAGAAGCTAAGCAATCTGGCGCTGAGAAAGATTTATGGTTAAGCTCCACATGCAGGTTGAGTTTCAGCACCCCTCACTTGCATAGCCCATGAGTGCTGGGAGTTAGTTATTGGGAGCTATGGTGTTTCCTAGGTAGCAATAAGGTGCAATCAGAAAGCATTTGTATGTAATCTGGTAAATTGACTGAAAAGAACTCAGAAAAAAGAAGTCTCATTCTAAATAAATATTCATTTCCATACCTAATTTAAGTATAATTTTATATTTTCCTTTTTTCCCAAAGGATTCTCAAAATTGAGTAAGCTCCATTCCTGAATTTGTTCTAAGGAGACTGATGACCTGTGATATAAGAGTCCTCTGTAGGTATTCAAAGTTGACTCTCCATTACGGTACTATTGGAGAAAATTGTGACCGTGAGTGTGAAATGCACTTTTCAAGAAATAAATTTATGGGCGCCTGGGTGGCTCAGTTGGTTGAGTGACTGCCTTCGGCTCAGGTCATGATCCTGGAGTCCCTGGATCGAGTCCCGCATCGGGCTTCCTGCTCGGCAGCAAGCCCACTTCTCCCTCTGACCCTCCCACCTCTCATGTGCTCTCTCTCTCTCATTCTCTCTGTCTCAAATAAATAAAATAAAATAAAAAAGAAATAAATTTATGACAATGCAATCAGAGTAGTGACTTTCACCTTAAGAGGAGTCTAAACTGGAATTAAACTTGAAAAATGTTTCAGACTTAAAAACTGAAAGAATTAGAAGTTATTAAAAAGATTCTAAGTGAAAAGAAGACAAGATATATTTGAAGTATTCATCATTCATATGTGTTTTTACTTGTTCTTCGCCTATGATTTATAAGGTTTCCCTGGTCCATATTAAAAGGGCAGAGAGGGGGGCGGAGCAAGATGGCAGAGGAGTAGGAGACCTGGATTTCGTCTCCTCTCAGGAATTCAGCTGGATAGGGATCAAACCATTCTGAACACCTACAAACCCAACAGGAGATCGAAGAAAGGAATAGCAACAACTCTCTGAACAGAAAAGCGACCACTTTCTGGAAGGTAGGACGTGCGGAGAAGTGAATCCGAGGCGATATTCGGGAGGATAGACGGCGGGGGAGGGGCCTCCGGCGGCCGCTTCTGGCAAGTGATAGAGCCGCGGAGCACAAAATCGGAACTTTTAAAAGTCTGCTCCGCCGAGGGACGTCACTCTGGTGGCTAAGCGGGGGGTGGAACGCTCCGGGACAGTGTGGTCTCAGGACCCACGGGTCACAGAAAGACCGGGGGTGCCTGAGTGCGGCAGAGCTCCCAGGTATCAGAGCAGGGAAGCCGGCTGCAGAGGCGGAGCCCAGGCACGGGCTCTCAGCTCGGGGTTGCCATAAACCGTGATCCGCGGCACAGTCGGGCCCCTGCTCCTCCAGCAGGGACCCAACAAGCGGCAGATCCGGGGAGACTCACCTTCCTCCCCCGGGAGGAGCCGCGCGGGAGTGCGCCGCAGGGATCTGCTGGGTTTGGAGACTCCACCCGGGGTCGGGTGCCAGAGATAGAAACGCGCGGTCACAGGCCAGGTGAGCACGGAGTGCGGCCGAAGACCAGGGAGATGGGAGTGACTGGCGGCTTTTCTCTGGGGGCTCACTGAGAAGTGGGGCCCCGAGTTCTCGGCTCCTCCGGGGCGGAGATTGGGAGGCCGCCATTTTCACTCTCCGCCTCCAAAGCTGTACCGAAAGCTTGCAGGGAACAAAAGCCCCAGAGAGCAAACCCGAGCAGATTACTTAGCCGGGAGGGGGCAAGGGCGGGGCAATTCCGCCTCCGGCAGAGACATTTGGAAACCACGGCAACAGGCCCCTCCCCAGAAGATCAGCGAGAACAGCCAGCCAAGACCAAGTTTACCGAACGGCAGAACTCCAGCGCTAGGGGAATACTGCACATAGAATTCATGGCTTTTTTACCATGATTCTTTAGTCTTTCAAAGTTAATTTTTTTTTAACTGTCTTTTTTTCTTTTTGAATTTTTCTTTTTCCCTTTTTCAACCAACATCTTATCAATCCTTTTAAAAAAAACATTTTTATTTTTCATTTTTAGAGTCATATTCTATCCCTTCATAGTAGTTACCCGTAGTTTTGGCTTATATATATAAGTTGTTCTCCCTTTAAAATTTTGAGATAGTTTCTTCTAACAGATTAAAATATACCCTAAATCTCTAGTATATGGTGTTTTCTATTCCCCTGCCTGATCACATCCTCTCCCTTTTTTTTTTCTTTTTTTAAATCCTCTTCTTTCTTTTTTCAAACAACTTCTTATCAATTCCTTTTATAAAATTTTTTATAATTTCCATTTTTACAGTCATATTCCATCCCTTCATCATATCAACTCTTATTTTTGTACATATATAAGTTTTTCTTTCTTTAAAATTTTGGGAGGCACTTTCTTCTAAAAGACCAAAATACACCCCAAATCTAGTGTGTGGCACTGATCTATATACCAGCCTGATCATATTTGATCACATTCTGGTTTTTTTGTTGTTATTGTTGTTTTGTTTTGTTTGTTTTTGTTTTTATCTTTATCTTTTTTTTCTTTCTCTTTTTTCTCTTTCCCTTTCTTTTCCCACTGCTGCAGGTCTTTTCTGATTTGTTTAGAGTATATTTTCTGGGGACGTTGTTACTCTGCTAGCATTTTATTCTCTCATTAATCTATTCTCCTCTGCACAAAATGACAAGACGGAAAAAATCACCTCAACAAAAAGAACAAGAGGTAGTACCGACTGCCAGGGACCTACTCAATACGGACATTAGTAC